>NC_092237.1:25953277-25995777 GCF_036320965.1 Panulirus ornatus | reverse complement strand
TACACAACTTCCCATGGCTTAACCCAGACGCTTCACATGCCCTGATTCAATCCACTGACAACACGTCAACCCCGGTATACCACATCGATCCAATTCACTCTATTCCTTGCCCTCCTTTCACCCTCCTGCATGTTCAGGCCCCGATCACACAAAATCTTTTTCACTCCATCTTTCCACCTCCAATTTGGTCTCCCACTTCTCCTCGTTCTCTCCACCTCCGACACATATATCCTCTTGGTCAATCTTTCCTCACTCTTTCTCTCCATGTGCCCAAACCATTTCAAAACATCCTCTTCTGCTCTGTCAACCACACTCTTTTTATTTCCACACATCTCTCTTACCCTTACATTACTTACTCGATCAGACCACCTCACACCACACATTGTCCTCAAACATCTCATTTCCAGCACATCCACCCTCCTGCGCACAACTCTATCCATAGCCCACGCCTCGCAACCATACAACATTGTTGGAACCACTACTCCTTCAAACATACCCATTTTTGCTTTCCGAGATAATGTTCTCGACTTCCACACATTTTTCAAGGCTCCCAGGATTTTCGCCCCCTCCCCCACCCTATGATTCACTTCCGCTTCCATGGTTCCATCCGCTGCCAGATCCACTCCCAGATATCTAAAACACTTTACTTCCTCCAGTTTTTCTCCATTCAAACTATATATATACATATATATATATGGGGTGGGAGTGATGTGTGGTAATTAGGGGGCTGTGGTTTTGAGAGCAGAGGAGGGTGTTTTGAAATGGTTTCGTTACATGGAGAGAATGAGAAAGGAAAGATTGACCAAAAGGATATATGTCAGAGTTAGAGGGAACGAGGAGAAGTGGGAGACCAAATTGAGGTGGAAAGATGGAGTGAAAAAGATTTTGAGTTATCGGGGCCTGAACATGCAAGAGGGTTAAAGGCGTGTAAGGAATAGAGTGAATTGGAACGACGTGATATACCAGGTCGACTTGCTGTCACCGGATTGAACTAGGGCATGTGAAGCGTCTGGGGAAACCATGGAAAGTTCTGTGGGGCCTGGATGTGGAAAGGGAGCTATGGTTTCGGTGCAGTATACATGACAGCTAGAGACTGAATATGAACGAATGTGGCCCTTGTTGTCTTTTCCTAGCGCTACTTCGCCTACATGCGATTGGAGGGGATTTTCATTTCCTTGTGTAGTCGGCTGGCGATTGGAATGAAAAATGGCAGACAGTATGCATTAGGTACATATGTATATACGTATATGTCTGTGTGTATATATATGCATACGTTGAGATGTATAGGTATGTATATTTGCGTTTGTGGACGTGTATGTATATACATGTGTATGTGGGTGGGTTGGGTCATTCTTTCGTCTGTTTCCTTGCGCTACCTTGCTAACACGGGAGACAGCGACAAAGGAAATTAGATAAATAAATAAATTGATAATGATAATGATAACAATAATAATAATGATAATAATGATAATAATAATAATGATGATGATAATCATGATAATAATAATAATAATAATAATAATAATAATAATAATAATAATAATGATGATAATGATAATGATAATAATAATAATAATAATAATAATAATAATAATAATAATAATAATAATGATAATTATAATAATAATAATAATAATAATAATAATAATAATAATAATAATAATAATAATAATAGATAATGATAATAATAATGATAATAATAATAATAATAATAATAATAATAATAATAATAATAATAATAATAATGATAATAATAATAATAATAATAATAATAATAATGATAATAATTATAATAATAATAATGATAATAATAATAACAATAGTAATAATAATAATTATAATAGTAGTAATAATAATAATGATAATAATAATGTGATAGAGTGTAACAAAGTAAACTCTAGATTGATTTGGGTAAAATTGAAAGTGGATGGAGAGAGATTGTTCATTATTGGTGTATATGCACTTGGGCATGAGAAGAAAGATCATGAGAGGCAAATGTTTGGGTAGCAGCTTAGCGAGTGTGTTAGTAGTTTTGATGCACGAGACCTGGATATAGTGATTGGTGATTTGATTGCAAAGGTAACTAATGTAGCAGTTGAGGGAAGAACTGGTGTACATCGGATGATTAGTGTTGTAAACGGAAAGGTGATGAGCTTGTAGTTTTTTGTGTTGAAAAATGACTGGTGATTGGGAATACCTAGTTTGAAAAAGAGAGATATAAATAAGTATACGTATGGAAGTAGGAGAGATTGCCAGAGAGTGCTATTGGATTACGTGTAAAGTGATAGGAGCGTGAAAGAGAGACTTTTGGAATGTTAATGTGCTGAAATGTGCAACTGAGTGGTACCTGATCATTATCTTGTGGTGGCGGAGGTGAATATTTTTAGAGGTTTTCAGAAAAGAAGAGAGAATGTTCGGTTGAAGAGAGTGGTGAGAGGAAGTGAGCTTGGGAAGGAGATTTCTCTGAGGAAGTACCAGAAAAAAATGAACGCAGAATGGAAAAAGGTAAGAGCGAAGGACATAAGGGGACTGGGGATGGAATGGGATGTGTTTAGGGAAGCAGTGATGGCTTGCGCAAAAGATGCTTGTGGCATGAGAATCGCGGGAGGTGGGCAGATTAGAAGGGGTTGTGAGTGGTCGGATGTAGAAGTAAGATTATTAGTGAAAGAGAGGGGAGAGACATTTGGAAGATTTTTCAGGGAAATAGTATAAATAAATGGTAGATGTATGGAAGAAAAAAGTAGGAGGTAAAGACAAAAGTGCAAGAGGTGAAAAATGAGGGAAAATGATAGTTGAGGTGAGAGAGTATCATTAAATCTTAGGCAGAATAAAAAGATCTTTTGGAAGGAGGTAAAAAATGCACGTAAGACAAGATATCAAATGGGGACATCGGTGAAGGGTGCTAATGGGGAGGTAATGACTAGTAGTGGTGATGTGAGAGGGAGATGAAGTGAGTATTTTGAAGGTTTGCTGAATGTGCTAGATGATAGATAGGCAGATGTAGGATGTTTGGGTCGAGGTGGTTTGTGAAGTTAGAGGGTTAGAGAGAAAGACTGGGCAAACAGAGAAGATGTAGTAAAAGCTTTGCAGAAGATGAAAGCCGGCAAGGCAGCGGGTTTAGATGGTATTGCAGTGGAATTTATTAAAAACTGGGGTGACTGTGTTGTTGAATGGTTGGTAAGGGTATTTGCTGCATGTATTTGATGCCCAACATAAAATTTATCACAATATCCACATGGCACTTTATAGATGCATCCAAGAGAATTTTCTGGTGAATTCTGATTGTGATATTATTTATAGTATTATTGTTGCTGAAGGCAGCATTTGAATTAAAGGATTTGAGTAACGTAGGAAGTAAAGTAGAATTATTATCAAAAGGGAGAATTAAAAGATTCTTGGTGTCAATTGAAGGCTTGTGCTCAGCTCAATACAATGATATGATGGCTAACTTAAGGGATTTATCAATGAAAGATATAGGGTACTTTAACTTAGATCCAATAAAATACGTCTTCTCAAAATCATAATCAATAAACTCTACGCAGCGAATACGTAATGCCCTAAGGAGCATAGATTGAAATGATAACTTAATTCTGTCATGTTGAGATGAGTAATAATGGATATATGAGCATACATTCGTAGGCTCCTTGTTAGGGAAGCCAGCTGTGTTGATGTCCCAAAGTCTTTTTGTAATTAAGAGAAATACAGTAATGTAACTAATCATGAAATTAATATCTGTAAGGGTTTAGTGTATGCCAGTTTTGTCAAAACCAGTGGAACCTAATTGCCCTCAAAGATTTATAAGAGCTATTAACACCTTAAAAAAGACAAGGATATACATACTACTAAAGCAGATAAGGCTAACACTGTTGTGATCTTAGACAAAGGGACCTATTTATCTAAAATGAATGATCATTTAAATAATGACACAACATATTCTAAACTCAGTAAAAATCCCTTAGAAGCAGTTAATTCTCATTTCAATAAAGAAATGAAGTTGTTGAAAGGTAATGGTTCTCTTATCAAAAGTTTGTCATCTTTGTTCCCTTCATTGCCATATATATATGGACTTATCAAAACACATAAACAAAATTTTCCAGCAAGACCTATAGTGAGTTCAGTAGGCTCCATCACATATAAATTGTCAAAATGGTTAATTTCTTTATCAAGCCCTTAAGGTATCAAATTATTATATCATGAACAATGTAGATTTAGTCAACAAGCTAAACAATATCAACGTTAATTTTGATTTCAAACTAGTTAGCTTTGATGTTTCCTCACTTTTCACTAAAGTTCCAGTTGGTGACCTTTCAGAATATTTATTTGATGTCTTGGATGATATTCATTTACCTGTTTCAAAGTGTCCTTTCATTGAACTGAGAAAATTGTGTATAAAAGACTGTATTTCAATTCAATGGATATCATTTTGCTCAAAAACTTGCTATGGCAATGGGGTAACCCTCTTTCACCTATACTATGTAATCTTTATATGGAATTTTTTGGAACAGAATTACTAAAGGATATCTTACCTTCTAATGAAATTTGGTTTAGGTATGTAGATGATGTTCTTTGTGTTTAGCCAACAAATTAAAATTTTCGAATATTTCTCACCTTACTTAACAATTTAATACCTTCCATCAAATTTACTGCAGAAAGTGAAAACAATGGTGTGTTACCATTTTTAGATTGCATGATCCATAGGCAAGGAAACAAGTTTAAGTTTTGCATATATAGAAAACCTACCAATGTATGCTCATATATCCATTCTCACTAATCTCGACATGACATAGTTAAATTATGATCATTTCAATCTATATTCCTTAGAGCATTAAGTATTTGCAGTCCAGAGTTTATTGATGATGAGTTTGAGAAGATATATTCTATTGGATATAAGTTAAAGTACCCTAGATCTTTCATTGATAAATCCCTTATGATAGCAAAGAAATCATTGTATAGAGTTGAGCAAAAACCTCCCATTGACACCAAGAATCTTTTATTTCTCCGTTTTGATAATAATTTTACTCTACTTCCCATGTTGCCTAAATCCTTTAATGTAAATGTTGCCTTCAGCAACAATAGTACAGTAAATAATATCTTAATCAGGAATTAACCAGAAAATTCTCTTGGATGCATCTATACAGTGCCATGTGGATATTGTGATAAATTTTATGTTGGTCAGACTGGTAAAGTTCTTTCTGTTAGACTTAAGCAACATAAATATAGTATAAGAACGGGACAAGAATCAAATGCCTTGTTTAATCACGTTAAAAACTATGATCATTGTATTGACTGGAGTAATGCCATCTCAGTTATTAACTCTATATCACCACGATAAGTATCATTGAATATTCTATCAATAAATGCACAAAGAATTATAATCTTAATATCAATGATGTTTATACATATTAGATAACTTAATGTTAATGAAATTAGCCAGCGAAACTTTAGGGAGGATAAAAAGATGTTTTAGAAGGAGGTAAATAAAATGTGTAAGACAAGGGAACGAATGGGAACATCAGTGAATGGGGCTAATGGGGAGGTGATAACAAGTAGTGGTGATGTGAGAAGGAGATGGAGTGAGTATTTTGAAGGTTTGTTGAATGTGTTTGATGATAGAATGGCAGATATAGGGTGTTTTGGTCACAACCCTATCCATAAACAGATTAAATAACCATGGAGACATCACGCACCCCTGCCGGAAACCAACATTTAATGAGAACCAATCGCTCTCCTCTCTTCCTAAAAGTACAAATGCCTTACATCATCGATAAAAACTCTTCACTGCTTCTAACAACGTGCCTCCCACACCATATATTCTTAATACCTTCCACAGAGCATCTCTATCAACTCTTTCATATGCCTTCAACAGATTCATAAATGCTACATACAAATCAATTTGCTTTTCTAAGTATTTCTCACATACATTCTTCAAAGCAAACACGTGCTCCACACATCCTCTATCACTTCTGAAACCAAACTGCTCTTCCCCAATTTGATGCTATGTACATGCCTTCATCCTCTCAATCAATACCCTCCCATATAATTTCCAAGGAATACTCAACAAACTTATACCTCTGTAATTTGAGCACTCACTCTTATCCCCTTTCCCTTCGTACAATGGCACTATGGAAGAGTTCCCCCAGTCCTCAGGCACCTCACCATGAGTCAAACATAAATTAAATAACCTTACCGACCAGTCAACAATACAGTCACCCCCTTTTTTAATAAATTCCACTGCAATACCATCGAAACCCGATCCCTTGCCGTCTTTCATCATCCGCAAAGCTTTTAGTACCTTTCTCTGTTTACCAAATCATTCTCTCTAACCCTCTGACTTTGCACACTACCTCGACCAAAACATCCTATGTCTGCCGCTCTATCGTCAAACATATTCACCAAACCTTCAAAATACTCACTCTATCTCCTTCTCACATCACCACTACATGTTATCACCTCCCTATTTGCCCCCTTCACCTTATATTCTCATTTGTTCCCTTGTCTTAAGCAATGTATTTACCTCCTTCCAAAATCTTTTATTATTTTCCCTAAAATAATGATAGTCTCTCACCCCATCACTCATCTGCCCTCTTTTTCACCTCTTGCACCTTTCTCTTGACCTCATGCCTCTTTCTTTTACACATCTCCCACTCATTTGCATTATTTCCCTAAAAAATGTTCTAAATGCCTGTCTCTTCTCTTCCTCATCCCATGACTCACTACCCTTTCTAATCAACCCACCTCCCACGCTTCTCATGCCACAAGCATCTTTTGCGCAATCCATCACTGATTCCCTAAATACATCCCATTCCTCCCCCACAACCACTTACTTCCATTGTTCTCAACTTTTTCCATTCTGTACTCAGTCTCACCTAGTACTTCCTCACACAAGTCTCCTTCCCAAACTCAGGTGGCGAGGAGGCGATGGGAACAAATAAAGGCAGATAGTATGAAATATGTACACGTGTGTATATGTATATGTCTGTGTGTGTATATATATGTGTACATTGAAATGTATAGGTATGTATATTTGCGTGTGTGGACATGTATGTATATACATGTGTATGTGGGCGGGTTGGGCCATTCTTTCGTCTGTTTCCTTGCGCTACCTCGCTAACGCGAGAGACAGCGACAAAGCAAAATAAATAGATAAATATATATATATATATATATATATATATATATATATATATATATATATATATATATATATATATATATATATATATATATATATATATATATATATATATATATATATATATATATATATATATATATATATATATATATATATATATATATATATATATATATATATATATATATAACCCACCAATGCATTCTCATATATTCATTATTACTCATCTCAACATAACAGTTAAATTATCATCATTTCAATCTATGTTCCTTGGGGCATTACGTATTTGCAGTCCAGTGTTTATTGATGGTGAGTTTGAGAAGATATATTCTATTGGATCTAAGTTAAAGTACCCTAGATCTTTCATTGATAAATCCCTTAAGTCAGCAAAGAAATCATTTTATAGAGTTAAGCCGAAACCTCCCATTGACACCAAGAATCTTTTAGTACTCCCTTTTAATAATAATTTCACTTTGCTTTCCATGTTGCTTAAATCCTTTAATGTAAATGTTGCCTTTAGCAACAATAATACCATAAAGAATATCTTAATCAGGAATTCACCTGAAAATTCTCTTGGATGCATCTATAAAGTGCCTTGTGGATAAATGTGATAAATTTTATGTTCGTCAGAGTCGTAAGGATCATTTTCTTAGACTTAAGCAACATGAATATAGTATAAGAACGGGAAGAGAATCAAATGCGTTGTTTGATCACGTTTAAAACTATGATCATTGTATTGACTGGAGCAACGCCATCTCATTTATTAACTCTAACTCTATTACCAAGGGAAATATCATTCAATCTTCTATTATTAGATACAAAAGAATTATAATCTTAATATCAGTTATGGTCTATACAAATTAGATAACTTTATTGTTGATAAAATTTGTAAGATTATAACTTTATGAACGCTCGTTTTATATTTTGGACAATCACATGTTTACCAATTGTCGTCCTAGCCTCGTCTCTTCGATGTATATCAACTGATTTATATTTACCTCTTGTGTCTCCCCTGAATATGTGATTATTACACGAAAGTGCACTTGGGAACTTATCATGTTTCATTTTCTCCGTGAACTCATAGGAATATATGTATATGTATATATATATATATATATATATATATATATATATATATATATATATATATATATATATACATTTTTTTTTTTTTCTTTGTCGCTGTCTCCCGCGTTTGCGAGGTAGCGCAAGGAAACAGACGAAAGAAATGGCCCAACCCACCCCCATACACATGTATATACATACGTCCACACACGCAAATATACATACCTACACAGCTTTCCATGGTTTACCCCAGACGCTTCACATGCCTTGATTAAATCCACTGACAGCACGTCAACCCCGGTATACCACATCGCTCCAATTCACTCTATTCCTTGCCCTCCTTTCACCCTCCTGCATGTTCAGGCCCCGATCACACAAAATCTTTTTCAGTCCATCTTTCCACCTCCAATTTGGTCTCCCTCTTCTCCTCGTTCCCTCCACCTCCGACACATATATCCTCTTGGTCAATCTTTCCTCACTCATTCTCTCCATGTGACCAAACCATTTCAAAACACCCTCTTCTGCTCTATCAACCACGCTCTTTTTATTTCCACACATCTCTCTTACCCTTACGTTACTTACTCGATCAAACCACCTCACACCACAAATTGTCCTCAAACATCTCATTTCCAGCACATCCATCCTCCTGCGCACAACTCTACCCATAGTCCACGCCTCGCAACCATACAACATTGTTGGAACCACTATTCCTTCAAACATACCCATTTTTGCTTTCCGAGATAATGTTCTCGACTTCCACACATTCTTCAAGGCTCCTAGAATTTTCGCCCCCTCCCCCACCCTATGATCCACTTCCGCTTCCATGGTTCCATCCGCTGCCAGATCCACTCCCAGATATCTAAAACACTTCACTTCCTCCAGTTTTTCTCCATTCAAACTCACCTCCCAATTGACTTGACCCTCAACCCTACTGTACCTAATAACCTTGCTCTTATTAACATTTACTTTTAACTTTCTTCTTTCACACACTTTACCAAACTCAGTCACCAGCTTCTGCAGTTTCTCACATGAATCAGCCACCAGCGCTGTATCATCAGCGAACAACAACTGACTCACTTCCCAAGCTCTCTCATCCCCAACAGACTTCATACTTGCCCCTCTTTCCAAAACTCTTGCATTCACCTCCCTAACAACCCCATCCATAAACAAATTAAACAACCATGGAGACATCACACACCCCTGCCGCAAACCTACATTCACTGAGAACCAATCACTTTCCTCTCTTCCTACACGTACATATGCCTTACATCCTCGATAAAAACTTTTCACTGCTTCTAACAACTTGCCTCCCACACCATATATTCTTAACACCTTCCTCAGAGCATCTCTATCAACTCTATCATATGCCTTCTCCAGATCCATAAATGCTACATACAAATCCATTTGCTTTTCTAAGTATTTCTCACATACATTCTTCAAAGCAAACACCGGATCCACACATCCTGTACCACTTCTGAAACCACACTGCTCTTAACCAATCTGATGCTCTGTACATGCCTTCACCCTCTCAATCAATACCCTCCCATATAATTTTCCAGGAATACTCAGCAAACTTAAACCTCTGTAATTTGAGCACTCACTCTTATCCCCTTTGCCTTTGTACAATGGCACTATGCAAGCATTCCGCCAATCCTCAGGCACCTCACCACGAATAATTTCATTTTATTTATTCATTTTGCTTTGTCGCTGTATCCCGCGTTAGCGAGGTAGCGCAAGGAGACAGACGAAAGAATGGCCCAACCCGCCCACATACACATGTATATACATACACGTCCACACACGCAAATATATATACCTATACATCTCACTGTACACATATATAAAAATACAAAGACATATACATATATACACATGTACATAATTCATACTGTCTGCCTTTATTTGTTCCCATCGCCACCTCGCCACACATGGAATAACAGCCTCCTCCCCCCTCATGTGTACGAGGTAGCGCTAGGAAAGACACCAAAGGCCCCATTCGTTCACACTCGGTCTCTAGCTGTCATGTAATAATGCACCGAAACCACAGCTCCCTTTCCACATCCAGGCCCCATACACTTTCCATGGTTTACCCCAGACGCTTCACATGCCCTGGTTCAATCCATTGACAGCACGTCAACCCCGGTATACCACATCGTTCCAATTCACTCTTTTCCTTGCACGCCTTTCACCCTCCTGCATGCTCAGGCCCTGATCACTCAAAATCTTTTTCACTCCATCTTTCCACCTCCAATTTGGTCTCCCACTTCTCGTTCCCTCCACCTCTGTAACATATATCCTCTTGGTCAATCTTTCCCCACTCATTCTCTCCATGTGACCAAACCATTTCAAAACACCCTCTTCTGCTCTCTAAACCACACTCTTTTTATTTCCACACATCTCTCTCACCCTTACATTACTTACTCGATCAAACCACCTCACACCACATATTGTCCTCAAACATCTCATTTCCACCACATCCACCCTCCTGCGCACAACTCTATCCATACCCCACGCCTCGCAACCATACAACATTGTTGGAACCACTATTCCCTCAAACATACCCATTTTTGCTTTCCGAGATAATGTTCTCGACTTCCAAACATTCTTCAAGGCTCCCAGAATTTTCGCCCCCTCCCCCACCCTATGATTCACTTCCGCTTCCATGGTTCTATCCGCTGCCAGATCCACTCCCAGATATCTAAAACACTTTACTTCCTCCAGTTTTTCTCCATTCAAACTTACCTCCCAATTGACTTGACCCTCAACCCTACTGTACCTAATAACCATGTTCTTATTCACATTTACTCTGAACTTTCTTCTTTCACACACTTTAAAAAAGTCAGTCACCAGCTTCTGCAGTTTCTTTCATGAATCAGCCACGAGCGCTGTATCATCAGCGAACAACATCACACACCCCTGCCGCAAACCTACATTCACTGAGAACCAATCACTCTCCTCTCTTCCTACACGTACATCCTCGATAAAAACTTTTCACTGCTTCTAACAACTTGCCTCCCACACCATATATTCTTAAAACCATCCACAGAGTATCTTTATCAACTCTATCATATGCCTTCTACATTAAATAACCTTACCAACCATTTAACAATACAGTCACTCCTTTTCTAATAAATTCCACTGCAATGCCACCAAAACAAGAGAAGAGGTGGTAAAAGCTTTGCGGAAGATACATATATACACATGTGCATTATTCTTAATGTCTGCCTTTATTCATTTCCATCGCCACCTCGCCACGCATGAAATAACAACAGCTCCCCCCTCATGTGTGCGAGGTAGCGCTAGGAAAAGACAACATAGGCCCCATTCGTTCACACTAACTCTCTAGCTGTCATGTAATAATGCACCGAAACCACAGCTCCCTTTCCACATCCAGGCCCCACAGAACTTTCCATGGTCTACCCCGGACGCTTCACATGCCCTGGTTCAATCCATTGACAGCACGTCGACCCCGGTATACCCATTATACCCGGTATATATATATATATATATTTATATATATATATATATATATATATATATATATATATATATATATATATATATATATATATATATATGTATATGTATATGCTAATAAGAGGAAGGCTATTGGTACAGTTGGGTTAAAGGTCGAGTCAATTGGGAGGTATGTTTGAATGGAGAAAAACTGTAGGAAGTAAAGTGTTTTAGATATCTGGGAGTGGATCTGGCAGCGGATGGAACCATGGAAGCGGAAGTGAATCATAGGGTGGGGTAGGGGTCGAAAATTCTGGGAGCCTTGAAGAATGTATGGAAGTCGAGAACATTATCTTGGAAAGCAAAAATGGGTATGTTTGAAGGAATAGTGGGTCCAACAATGTTGTATGGGTGCGAGGCGTGGGGTATGGATAGAGTTGTGCCGAGGAGGGTGAATGTGCTGGAAATGAGATGTTTGAGGACAATATGTGTTGTGAGGTGGTTTGATCGAGTAAGTAATAATAGGGTAAGAGTTGTGTTGTAATAAAAAGAGTGTCGTTGAGAGAGCAGAAGAGGGTGTTTTGAAATGGTTTGGTCACATGGAGAGAATGAGTGACAAAAGATTGACTAAGAGGATATATGTGTCAGAGGTGGAGGGAACGAGGAGAGTGGGAGACCAAATTGGAGGTGGAAAGATAGATTGAAAAAGATTTTGAGTGATCGGGGCCTGAACATGCAGGAGGGTGAAAGGCGTGCAAGGAATAGAGTGAATTGGAACGATGGGGTATCCCGTGGTCGACGTGCTGTCAATGGATTGAACCAGTACATGTGAAGCGTCTGGGGTAAAGCATGGAAAGTTCTGGCGGGCCTGGATGTGGAAAGGGAGCTGTTGTTTCGGTGCATTATTACATGACAGCTAGAGACTGAGTGTGAACGAATAGGGCCTTTGTTGTCTTTTCCTAGCGCTACCTCGCACATATAAGGGGGAGAGGGTTGTTCTTCCATGTGTGGCGAGGTGGCGATTTGAATTAATAAAGGGAGACAGTATGAATTATGTACATGTGTATATATGTATATGTCTGTGTGTGCTTAATGATAGAGTGTCAGATATAGGGTGTTTTGGTCGAGGTGGTGTGCAAAGTGAGAGGGTTAGGGAGAATGATTTGGTAAACAAAGAAGAGGTAGTAAAAGCTGTGCGGAATATGAAAGCCGGCAAGGCAGCGGGTTTGGATGGTACTGCAGTGGAATTTATTAAAAAAGCCGGTGAATGTATTGTTAACTGGTTGGTAAGGTTATCTAATGTATGTATGACTCATGGTGAGGTGCCTGAGGTTTGGCAGAATGCTTGCATAGTGCCCTTGTACAAAGCCAAGTAGATAGATGTGAGTGCTCGAATTACAGATGTATACGTTTGTTGAGTATTCCTGGGAAATTGTATGGGAGGGTATTGATTGAGAGGGTGATGGAATGTACAGAGCATCAGATTGGGGAAGAGCAGAGTGGTTTCAGAAGTGGTAGAGGTTGTGTGGATCAGGTGTTTGCTTTCAAGAATGTATGTGAGAAATACCTAGGAAAGCAAATCGATTTGTATGTAGCATTTATAGATCTGGAGAAAGCATATGATAGATTTGGTAGAGGTGCTCTATGGAAGATATTAAGAATATATGGTGTGGGAGGCAAGTTGTTAGAAGCAGTGAAAAGTTTCTGTCGAGGATGTAAAGAATGTGTGCGAGTAGGAAAAGAGGAAAGTGATTAGGGAGCGTTATGATTCCATGGTTATTTAATTTGTTTATGGATGGAGTTGTTAGGGAGGTGAATGGAAGTGTTTTGGAGGGAGGTACAAGTATGCAGTCTGTTGTGGATGAGGTAGCTTGGGAAGTCAGTCAGTTGTTGTTCGCTGATGATACAACGCTGGTGGCTGATTCGGGTGAGGAACTACGGAGACTGGTGACTAAATTTGGTAAATTGTGTAAGAAGGAAGAAAGCTGAGAGTAAATGTGAATAAGAGCAAAGTTTTTAGGTACAATAGGGTTGAGGGATAAGTCAATTGGGAGGTACGTTTGAATAGAGAAAGACTGGGGGAAGTGAATTCTTTTACATATCTGGGAGTGGATTTGGCAGCGGATGGAACCATAGAAACGGAAGTGAATAATAGGGTGGGGGAGGGGGTGAAAGTTTTGGGAGCCTTGAAGAATATGTGGAAGTGCGAGAATGTCATCTCGGAAAGCAAAAATGGGTATGTTTGAAGGAATAGTAGTTCCGACAATGTTATATGGTTGCGAGGCGTGGGCTACAGATAGAGTTGTGTGGAGCAGGGGGGATATGTTGAAAATGAGATGTTTGAGGACAATATATGGTGTGAGGTGGTTTGATCGAGTAAGTAATGAAAGGGTAAGAGAGATGTGTGGTAATAAAAAGAGTGTGGTTGAGAGAGTAGAAGAGGGTGTTTTGAAATGGTTTTGTCACATGTAGAGAATGACTGAGGAAAGATTGACAAAGAGGATATATGTGTCAGGGGTGGAGGGAACCAAATTGGAGGTGGAAAGATGTTGTGAAAAAGATTTCGAATGATCGTTGCCTGAACATGCAGGTGGGTGAAAGGCGTGCAAGGAACAGAGTGAATTGGAACGATGTGGCATACCGGGTCGACGTGCTGTCAATGGATTGAATCAGGGCATGTATAGCGTCTGCGGTAAACCATGGAAAGTCTTTTGGGGCCTGGATGTGGAAAGGGAGCTTTGATTTTGGTGCATTATACGTGAGAGCTAGAGACTGAGTGTGAACGAATGTGGCCCCTGTTGTCTTTTCCTAGTGCTACCTCGTGTACATGCGTGGAGAAGAAGGGGTAGTCATTTCATGTATGGCGTGATGGCAACGGGAATGAATAAGGGCAGACATTATTACTTATAAACATGTGTTTATACGAATATGTCTCTGTGTGTATATATATGTGTACGTTGAGATGTATTGGCATGTATATATGCGTGTGTGGACGTGTATGTATATACCTATGTATGTGGGTGGGTTGGGACGTTTTTTCGTCTGTTTCCTTGCGCTACTTTGCTCACGCGGGAGACAGCGATAAAGTAGAATAAATGCATATATATATATATATATATATATATATATATATATATATATATATATATATATATGAATATATCATACAAACCTCCAACAGCAAGGATCGAACCTGGGACCTCTGTGCAAGAGGCAAACATGCTAACCGCTTGGCTATGGGACTGTATAATAGGACACAACTATTCGAAATACTGAGTACTCGAATACCCTTCGTCTCACAATGGTGAGCAACGGGGTCTATACTTGGTTGTTTCCGAACAGACGCACATAGCCAGCTGATAGCGTTTTACCGAACCTAACTGTACAACGCGGAGGTATATGAATACGAATAAAGTGCATATGAACGCGCACCTTCATAGAACATACAACCCTCCAACAGCAAGGATCGAACCTGGGACCCCTGTGCAAGAGGCAAACATGCTAACCGCTAGGCTATGGGACTGTATAATAGGAAACAACTATTCGAAATACTGAGTACTCGAATACCCTTCGTCTCACAATGGTGAGCAACGGGGTCTATACTTGGTTGTTTCCGAACAGACGCATATAGCCAGCTGATAGCGTTTTACCGAACCTAACTGTACAACGCGGAGGTATATGAATACGAATAAAGTGAATATTAACGCGCACCTTCATAGAACATACAAACCTCCAACAGCAAGGATCGAACCTGGTCAATCTCTCCTCACTCATTCTCTCCATGTGACCAAATCATTTCAAAACACCCTCTTCTGCTTTCTCAACCACACTCTTTTTATTTCCACACATCTCTCTTACCCTTACATTACTTACTCAATCAAACCACCTCACACCACATATTGTCCTCAAATATCTCATTTCCACCACATCCACCCTCCTGCGCACAACTCTATCCATAGCCCACGCCTCGCAACCATACAACATTGTTGGAACCACTATTCCTTCAAACATACCCATTTTTGCTTTCCGAGATAATGTTCTCGACTTCCAAACATTCTTCAAGGCTCCCAGAATTTTCGCCCCCTCCCCCACCCTATGATTCACTTCCGCTTCCATGGTTCCATCCGCTGCCAGATCCACTCCCAGATATCTAAAACACTTCACTTCCTCCAGTTTTTCTCCATTCAAACTTACCTCCCAATTGAATTGACCCTCAACCCTACTGTACCTAATAACCTTGCTCTTATTCACAATTACTCTTAACTTTCTTCTTTCACACACTTTACCAAAGTCAGTCACCAGCTTCTGCAGTTTCTCACATGAATCAGCCACCAGTGCTGTATCATCAGCGAACAACAACTGACTCACTTCCCTAGCTCTCTCATCCACAACAGACTTCTTACTTGCCCTTCCTTCCAAAACTACTGCATTCACCTCCCGAACAACCCCATCCATAAACAAATTAAAGAACCATGGAGACATCACACACCCCTACCGCAAACCTACATTCCCTGAGAACCAATCACTTACCTCTCTTCATATACGTACACATACCTTACATCTTCGATAAAAACTTTTCACTGCTTGTAACAACTTGCCTCCCACACCATATATTCTTAATACCTTCCACAGAGCATCTCTATCAACTCTATCATATGCCCTCTCCAGATCCATAAATGCTACATACAAATCCATTTGCTTTTCTAAGTATTTCTCACATACATTCTTCAAAGCAAACTCCTGATCCACACATCCTCTACCACTTCTGAAACCGCACTGCTCTTCCCGAATCTGATGCTCTGTACATGCCTTCACCCTCTCAATCAATACCCTCCCATACAATTTACTAGGAATACTGAACAAACTTATACCTCTGTAATTTGAGCATTCACTCTTATCCCCATAGCCTTTGTACAATGGCCCTATGCAAGTATTCCGCCAGTTCTCAGGCACCTCACCCTGAATCATACATACATTAAATACCCTTACCAACTAGTCAACAATACAGTTACCCGCTTTTTTTTATAAATCTAACTGCAATACCATCCAAACCTGCTGCCTTGCCGGCTTTCATCTTCCGCAAAGCTTTTACTACCTCTCCTCTGTTTACCAAATAATTTTCCCTAACCCTCTCGCTTGGCACACCACCTCGACCAAAACACCCTATATCTGCAACTCTATTATCAAACACATTCAACAAACCCTCAAAATACTCGCTCCATCTCCTTCTCACATCACCACTACTTGTTATCACCTCCCCATTAGCCCCCTTCACCGAAGTTCCCATTTCCTCCCTTTCTTACCCATTCTACTTACCTCCTTCCAAAACATCTTTTTATTTTCCCTAAAATTTAATGATTCTCTCTCAACCCAACTCTCATTTGCCCTCTTTTTCACCTCTTGCACCTTTCTCCTCACTTCCTGCCTCTTTCTTTTATACATCTCCCACTCATTTGCATTTTCTCCTTGCAGAAATCGTCCAAATGCTTCTCTCTTTTCTTTCACTAATAATCTTACTTCTTCATCCCACCACTCACTACCCTTTCTAATCAACCCAACTCCCACGCTTCTCATGCCACAAGCATCTTTTGCGCAAGTCATAACTGCTTCCCTAAATACATCCCATTCCTCCCCTACTCCCCTTACCTACTTTGCTCTCACATTTTTCCATTCTGTACTCAGTCTCCCCTGGTTATTCCTCACACAAGTCTCCTTCCCAAGCTCACTAACTCTCACAACTCTCTTTACCCCAACTTTCTCTCTTTTTTTCTGAAAACCTCTACAAATCTTCACCTTCCCCTCCACAAGATAATGATCAGAGATCCCTCCGATTGCAACTCCCAGCACATTAACATCCAAAAGTTTCTCTTTTGCGCGCCTATCAATTAACACGTAGTCCAATAATGCTCTCTGGCCTCCTACTTACATAGGTATACTTATGTATATATCGCTTTTTAAACCAAGCATTCCCTATCACCAGTCCTCTTTCAGCACATAAATCTACAAGCTCTTCACCATTTCAATTTACAACACTGAACACCCCATGTATACCAATTATTCCCTCAACTGCCACATTACTCACCTTTGCATTCAAATCACCCATTACTATAACCCGGTCTCGTGCATCAAAACCACTAACACGCTCATTCAGCTGCTCCCAAAACACTTGCCTCTCATGATCTTTCTTCTCTTGCCCCGGTGCATATGCACCAATAATCAGCCATCTCTCTCCATCAACTTTCACTTTTACCCATATCAATCTAGAATTTACTTTCTTACATTCTATCACATACTCCCACAACTACTGTTTCAGGAGTAGTGCTACTCCTTCCCTTGCTCTTGCCCTCTCACTATCCCTTGACTTTACTCCCAAAACATTCCCACAGCACTCTTCCCATTTACTCTTGAGCTTCCTTTCACTCAGAGCCAAAACATCCAGATTCCTTTCCTCAAACATACTACCTATCTCTCCTTTTTTTTCATCTTGGTTACATCCACACACATTTAGACACCCCAATCTGAGCCTTCGAGGAGGATGAGCATTCCCCGCGTGACTCCTTCTTCTGTTTCCCCTTTAAAAAGTTAGAATACAAGGATGGGAGGGTTTCTGGCCCCTTGCTCCCGTCCCCTTTAGTCGCCTTCTAGGACACGTGAGTAATGCGTGGGAAGTATTCTTTCTTCCCTATCCCCAGGGATATATATATATATATATATATATATATATATATATATATATATATATATATATATATATATATATATATATATATATATATATATATATATATATATATATATATATATATATATATATATATATATATATATAAATATATATATATATATATATATATATATATATATATATATATATATATATATATATATAAATATATATATATATATATATATATATATATATATATATATATATATATATATATATATATATATATATATATATATATATATATATATATATATATATATATATATATATATATATATATATATATATATATGTATTGTACAAAGGCAAAGGGGATAAGAGTGAGTGCTCAAATTACAGAGGTATAAGTTTGTTGAATATTCCTGGTAAATTATATGGGAGGGTATTGATTGAGAGGGTGAAGGCATGTACAGAGCATCAGATTGGGGAAGAGCAGTGTGGTTTCAGAAGTGGTAGAGGATGTGTGGATCAGGTGTTTGCTTTGAAGAATGTATGTCAGAAATACTTAGAAAAGCAAATGGATTTGTATGTAGCATTTATGGATCTGGAGAAGGCATATGATAGAGTTGATAGAGAAGCTCTGTGGAAGGTATTAAGAATATATGGTGTGGGAGGAAAGTTGTTAGAAGCAGTGAAAAGTTTTTATCGAAGATGTAAGGCATGTGTACGTGTAGGAAGAGAGGAAAGTGATTGGTTCTCAGTGAATGTAGGTTTGCGGCAGGGGTGTGTAATGTCTCCATGGTTGTTTAATTTGTTTATGGATGGGGTTGTTAGGGAGGTAAATGCAAGAGTTTGGGAAAGAGGGGCAAGTATGAAGTCTGTTGGGGATGAGAGAGCTTGGGAAGTGAGTCAGTTGTTGTTCGCTGATGATACAGCGCTGGTGGCTGATTCATGTGAGAAACTGCAGAAGCTGGTGACTGAGTTTGGAAAAGTGTGTGGAAGAAGAAAGTTAAGAGTAAATGTGAATAAGAGCAAGGTTATTAGGTACAGTAGGGTTGAGGGTCAAGTCAATTGGGAGGTGAGTTTGAATGGAGAAAAACTGGAGGAAGTGAAGTGTTTTAGATATCTGGGAGTGGATCTGGCAGCGGATGGAACCATGGAAGCGGAAGTGGATCATAGGGTGGGGGAGGGGGCGAAAATTCTGGGGGCCTTGAAGAATGTATGGAAGTCGAGAACATTATCTCGGAAAGCAAAAATGGGTATGTTTGAAGGAATAGTGGTTCCAACAATGTTGTATGGTTGCGAGGCGTGGGCTATGGATAGAGTTGTGCGCAGGAGGATGGATGTGCTGGAAATGAGATGTTTGAGGACAATGTGTGGTGTGAGGTGGTTTGATCGAGTGAGTAACGTAAGGGTAAGAGAGATGTGTGGAAATAAAAAGAGCGTGGTTGAGAGAGCAGAAGAGGGTGTTTTGAAGTGGTTTGGGCACATGGAGAGGATGAGTGAGGAAAAATTGACCAAGAGGATATATGTGTCGGAGGTGGAGGGAACAAGGAGAAGAGGGAGACCAAATTGGAGGTGGAAAGATGGAGTGAAAAAGATTTTGTGTGATCGGGGCCTGAACATGCAGGAGGGTGAAAGGAGGGCAAGGAATAGAGTGAGTTGGAGCGATGTGGTATACCGGGGTTGACGTGCTGTCAGTGGATTGAAGCAGGGCATGTGAAGCGTCTGGGGTAAACCGTGGAAGGCTGTGTAGGTATGTATATTTGCGTGTGTGGACGTATGTATATACATGTGTATGGGGGGGGGGGGGGGGTTGGGCCATTTCTTTGGTCTGTTTCCTTGCGCTACCTCGCAAACGCGGGAGACAGCGACAAAGTATAATATAAAATAAAATAAAAAAAAAAATATATATATATGTATATATATATATATATATATATATATATATATATATATATATATATATATATATATATATATATATATATATATATATATATATATATATTCCTATGAGTACACGGGGAAAATGAAACACGATAAGTTCCCAAGTGCACTTCCATGTAATAATCACATTATCAGGGGAGACAGAAGAGAGAAATATAAGTCAGTTGGTATACATCGAAGAGACGAAGCTAGGACGCCATTTGGTAAACATGCGATTGTCCAAGACATACATCGAGCGTTCATACACTTGTCATTTTACAATTTTTGCCAACTATAAAGATTTTTAATTTGTATAGAATAATTGAAAATTCAATGATATTTCTCGTGGTGATAGAGTTAAATACACAAAGAAGTGTAATATTTGTATCAATGATGGTTGATACAAATTAGATAACTTTATTGGTGAGAGTAAGTGAGCTTAGGAAGAAGGCTTTTGTGATGAAGAACCAGAGTAGACTGATTGTAGAATGGAAAAAAGGTGAGAGCAAAGGACGTAAGGGAAGCTGGGGAGGAATTGGATATATCTAGGGAAGCAGTGATAGCTTCCGCAAAAAATGTTTGTGGCATGAGAAGCGTGGAAGGTGGCCAGATTAGAAAGGGTAATGAGGAGTGGGATGAAGAAGTAAGATTATTAGTGAAAGAGAAGAGAGAGGCATTTGGACGAGTTTTGCAAAAAAAAATAGTGCAAGTGACTGGGATATTTATAAAAAAAAAAAAGAGGCAGTAGGTCAAGAGAATAGTGCAAAAGGTGAAAAAGAGGGGAAATGAGAGTTGGGTTGAGA
This sequence comes from Panulirus ornatus, assembly GCF_036320965.1. Classification (NCBI taxonomy): domain Eukaryota; kingdom Metazoa; phylum Arthropoda; class Malacostraca; order Decapoda; family Palinuridae; genus Panulirus; species Panulirus ornatus. The sequence goes on along the minus strand of NC_092237.1, from coordinate 25,974,719 downwards.
GAGGATCATTAGATTTTAGAAAGAATAAAGAAATGTTTTGGCATGTGGTAAATAAAGTACGTAAGACAAGAGAACAAATGGCAACATCGGTGAAGGGGGCTAATGAGGAGGAGATAACAAGTAGTGATGTTGGGAGAAGGAGACTGAGTGAGTATTTTGAAGGTTTATTGAATGTGTAAGATGACTGAGTGGCATATATAGGGTGTTTTTGTCGTGGAGCTGTGGGAGGTGAGAGGGTTCGCGAGAATGATTTGGTAAACAGAGAAGAGGTAATAAAAGCTTTTCGGAAAATGAAAGCTGGCAAGGGAGCGGGATTGGATAGTATTGCATCGGAATTTATTAAAAAAAGTGGGTGACTGTGTTGGTGACAGGTTGGTAAGGATATTTAATGTACACATGACTCATGGTGAGGTGCCTGAGGATTGGCGGAATGCATGCATAGTACCACTGTACAAAGGCAAAGGGAATAAGGATGAGTGCTCAAATTACAGAAGTAAAAGTCTTTTGAGTATTCCTGGGAAATTGTATGGAATGGTATTGATTGAGAGGGTGAAGGCATGTACAAGTATCAGATTGGGGAAGAGCAGTGTGGTTTCAGAATTGGTAGAGGATGTGTGGATCAGGTGTTTGCTTTGAAGAATGTAAGTGTGGAATACTTAGAAAAGCAAATGGATTTGTATATATCATTTATGGATCTGGAGAAGACATATGATAGAGTTGATATATATGCTCTGTGGAAAGTATAAAGAATATTTGGTGTGGGAGGCAAGTTGTTAGAAGCAGTGAAAAGTTTTTATCGAGGATGTAAGGCATGTATACGAGAAGGAACAGAGGAAAGTGATTCGTTCTCAGTGAATGTCGCTTTGCGGTATGGGTGCATGATGTCTGCATGGTTGTTTCATTTGTTTATGGATGGGGTTGTTAGGAAGGTGAATGGAAGAGTTTTGGAGAGAGGGGCAAGCATAAAGTTTATTGTGGGTGAAAGGGCTTGGGAAGTGAGTCAGCTGTTCCGCTGATGATACTGCGCTGGTGGTTGATTCGGGTGAGAAACTGCAGAATCTGGTGACTGAGTTTGGTAAAGTGGGTGAAAGAAGAAACTTGAGAGTTAATGTGAATGAAAGGAAGGTTATTATGTCCAAACACGCAAATATATATACCTATACATCTCAATGTACATATATATATACACACACAGACACATACATATATACCCATGCACACAATTCACACTGTCTAACTTTATTCATTCCCATCGCCACCTCGCCACACATGGAATACCATCCCCCTCCCCCCCTCATGTGTGCGAGGTAGCGCTAGGAAAAGGCAACAAAGGCCCCATTCGTTCACACTCAGTCTCTAGCTGTCATGCAATAATGCTCGAAACCAAAGCTCCCTTTCCACATCCAGGCCCCACACAACTTTCCATGGTTTACACCAGACGCTTCACATGCCCTGATTCAATCCACCGACAGCACGTCAACCCCGGTATACCACATCGATCCAATTCACTCTATTCCTTGCCCGCCTTTCACCCTCCTGCATGTTCAGGCCCCGATCACACAAAGTCTTTTTCACTCCATCTTTCCACCTCCAATTTGGTCTCCCACTTCTCCTCGTTCCCTCCACCTCCGACACATATATCCTCTTGGTCAATCTTTCCCCACTCATTCTCTCCATGTGCCCTAACCATTTCAAAACACCCTCTTCTGCTATCTCAACCACGCTCTTTTTATTTCCACACATCTCTCTTACCCTTACATTACTTACTCGATCAAACCACCTCACACCACACATTGTCCTCAAATATCTCATTTCCAGCACATCCACCCTCCTGCGCACAACTCTATCCATAGCCCACGCCTCGCAATCATACAACATTGTTGGAACCACTACTCCTTCAAACATACCCATTTTTGCTTTTGGAGATAATGTTCTCGACTTCCAAACATTCTTCAAGGCTCACAGGATTTTCGCCCCCTCCCCCACCCTATGATTCACTTCCGCTACCATGGTTCCATTCGCTGCCAGATCCACTCCCAGATATCTAAAACACTTTAGTTCCTCCAGTTTTTCTCCATTCAAACTTACCTCCCAATTGACTTGACCCTCAACCCTACTGTACCTAATAACCTTGCTCTTATTCACATCTACTCTTAACTTTCTTCTTTCACACACTTTACCGAACTCAGTCACCAGCTTCTACAGTTTCTCACATGAATCAGCCACCAGCGCTGTATCATCAGCGAACAACAACTGACTCACTTCCCAAGCTCTCTCATCCACAACAGACTTCATACTAGCCCCTCTTTCCAAAACTGTTGCATTCACCTCCCTAACAATCCCATCCATAGACAAATTAAACAACCTTGGAGACATCACACACCCCTGCCGCAAACCTACATTCACTGAGAACCAATCACTTTCCTCTCTTCCTACACGTACACATGCCTTACATCCTCGATAAAAACTTTTCACTGCTTCTAACAACTTTCCTTCCTCACCATATATTCTTAATACCTTCCATAGAGCATCTCTATCAACACTATCATATGCCTTCTCCAGATCCATAAATGCTACATACAAATCCATTTGCTTTTCTAAGTATTTCTCACATATTTCTTCAAAGCAAACACCTGATCCACACATCCTCTACTACTTCTGAAACAACACTGCTCTTCCCCAATCTGATGCTCTGTACATGCCTTCAACCTCTCAATCAATACCCTCCTATATAATTTACCAAGAATACTCAACAAACTTATACCTCTGTAATTTGAGCACTCACTCTTATCCCCTTTGCCTTTGTACAATGGCACCATGCACGCATTCCGCCAATCCTCAGGCACCTCACCATGAGTCATACATACATTAAATAACCTTACCAACCAGTCAACAATACGGTCACCCCCTTTTTTAATAGATTCCACTGCAATACCATCCAAACCTGCTGTCTTGCCGGCTTTCATCTTCCGCAAAGCTATATATATATATATATATATATATATATATATATATATATATATATATATATATATATATATATATATATATATATATATATATATATATATATGTATAGCGAGAGAGAGAGAGAGAGAGAGAGAGAGAGAGAGAGAGAGAGAGAGAGAGAGAGAGAGAGAGAGACATATACATATACATATACTGAAACAGAGGTGTTGGGAGTATGATTGAGGGTAAGAAAGTAAACTCTAGATTGATATGGGTAAAACTGAAAGTGGGTGGAGAGAGATGGGTGATTATTTTTGCATATGCACCAGGGCATGAAAAGAAAGATCATGAGAGGCAAGTGTTTTGGGAGCAGCTGATTGAGTGTGTTAGTAGCTTTGATGCACGTGACAGGGTTATAGTAATGGCTGATTTGAATGGAATGGTGAGTAATGTGAAAGTTGCGGGAATAATTGGTGTACATGGGGTGCTCAGTGTTGTAAATAGAAATGGTGAAGATGGGATGTATTTAGGGAATTAGTAATGGCATGCGCAAAAGATGCTTGTTGTATGAGAAGCGTGGGAGGTAGGCAGATTAGAAAGGGTAGTGAGGGGTGGGATGAAGAAGTAAGATTATTAGTGAAAGAGAAGAGAGAAGCATTTGGACGATTTGTGCAGGGAAATAATGCAAATGACTGGGAGATGTATAAAAGAAAGAGGCAGGAGGTCAAGGAAAAGGTGCAAGAAGTGAAAAAGATGGCAAATGGGAGTTGGGTTGAGAGGGTATCATTACATTTTAGGGAGAATAAAAAGATGCTTTTCAAGGAGGTAGATGGAGTGAGTAAGACAAGGGAACAAATGGGAAAATCAGTAAAAGGGGCTAATGGGGTAGTGATAACAAGCAGTTGTGATGTGAGAAGGAGATGGAGTGAGTCTTTTGATGGTTTGTTGAATGTGTTAGATGATAAAGTACCAAATATAGCGTGTTTTGGTCAAGGTGGTGTGCAAAGTGAGAGGATTAGGAAGAATGAATTGGTAAAAAGAGATATAGTAGCAAAAGCTTTGCAGAAAATGAAAGCCGGCATGTCAGCAGCTTTGGATGGTATTGTGGTGGAATTTATTAAAAAAGGGGGTGACAGTGTTGTTCAGTGGTTGATAAGCTTATTTAATTTATGTATGACTCGTAGTGAGGTTACTGACGATTGGTAGAATGCTTCCATAGAACCATTGTACAAAGGCAAAGGGGATAAAGGTGAATGTTCAAATTACCGAGGTATAAGTGTGTTGAGTATTCCTTGGAAATATATATGTCTGTGTGTGTATATATATTTATAAGTTGAGATGTATAGGTATGTACATGTGCGTCTGTGGACGAGCATATATATACATGTATATGTGGGTGGGTTGCGCCATTCTCTCGTATGTTTCCTTGCGCTACCTCGCTAACACGGGAGACAGCGACAAAGTATAAAGTAAAATAATAATAAAAAAAGAAATATATATATATATATATATATATATATATATATATATATATATATATATATATATATATATATATATATATATATATATATATATATATATATATATATATATACATATATATACGAATAAAGTGTATAAAACGCGCACCTTCATAGAACATACAAAGCTCCAACAGCCAGGATCGAACCTGCTGGGACCCTTTGTGCAAGAGGCAGGCATGCTAACCGCTAGGCTAAGGGACTGTATAATAGGAAACAACTATTCGAAATACTAAGTACTCGAATACCCTTCGTCTCACAAAGGTGAGCAACGGGGTCTATCGGTTGTTTCCGAACAGAACACATAGCCAGCTGATAGCGTTTTACCGAACCTGACTGTACAACGCGGAGTTATATGAATACGAATAAAGTGTATATGAACGCGCACCTTCATAGAACATACAAAGCTCCAACAGCCAGGATCGAACCTGGGACCCCTTGTGCAAGAGGCAGGCATGCTAACCGCTAGGCTAAGGGACTGTATAATAGGAAACAACTATTCGAAATACTAAGTACTCGAATACCCTTCGTCTCACAATGGTGAGCAACGGGGTCTATCGGTTGTTTCCGAACAGAACACATAGCCAGCTGATAGCGTTTTACCGAACCTGACTGTACAACGCGGAGTTATATGAATACGAATAAAATCAAGAGTATATGAACGCGCACCTTCATAGAACATACAAAGCTCCAACAGCCAGGATCGAACCTGGGACCCCTTGTGCAAGAGGTAGGCATGCTAACCGCTAGGCTAAGGGACTGTATAATATGAAACAACTATTCGAAATACTAAGTACTCGAATACCCTTCGTCTCACAATAGTGAGCAACGGGGTCTATCGGTTCTTTCCGAACAGAACACATAGCCAGCTTACATGCCTTACATCCTCGATAAAAACTTTTCACTGCTTCTAACAACTTGCCTCCCACACCATATACTCTTAATACCTTCCACAGAGCATCTCTATCAACTCTATCATATGCCTTTTCCAGATCCATAAATGCTACATAAAAATCCATTTGCTTTTCTAAGTATTTCTCGCATACATTCTTCAAAGGAAACACCTGATCCACACATCCTCTACCACTTCTGAAACCACACTGCTCTTCCCCAATCCGATGCTCTGTACATGCCTTCACCCTCTCAATCAATACCCTCCCATATAATTTACCAGGAATACTCAACAAACTTAACCTCTGTAATTTGAGCACTCACTCTTATACCCTTTGCCTTTGTACAATGGCACTATGCACGCATTCCGCCAATCCTCAGGCACCTCACCATGAGTGATATACATTGAATAACCTTAACAACCAGTCAACAATAGAGTCACCCTCTTTTTCAATAAATTCCACTGCAATACCATCCAAACCTGCTGCCTTGCCGGCTTTCATCTTCCGCAAAGCTTTTACTACCTCTTCTCTGTTTACCAAATTATTTTCCCTAACCCTCTTACTTTGCACACCACCTCGACCAAAACACCCTATACCTGCCACTATGTCATCAAACACATTCAACAAACCTTAAAAATACTCACTCCATCTCCTCACATCACCACTACTTGTTATCACCTCCCCACTTGCGCCCTTCACTGAAGTTCCCTTTTGCTCCCTTGTCTTACGTACTTTATTTACATCCTTCCAGAACATCTTTTTATTCTCCCTAAAATTTAATGATACTCTCTCACCCCAACTCTCATTTGCCCTCTTTTTCACCTCTTGCACCTTTCTCTTCACCTCCTGTCTCTTTCTTTTATACATCTCCCACTCAATTGCATTTTTTCCCTGCAAAAATCGTCCAAATGCCTCTCTCTTCTCTTTCACTAATAATCTTACTTCTTCATCCCACCACTCACTACACTTTCTAATCAACCCACCTCCCACTCTTCTCATGCCACAAGCATCTTTTGCGCAATCCATCACTGATTCCCTAAATACATCCCATTCCTCCCCCACTCCCCTTACTTCCATTGTTTTCACCTTTTTCCATTCTGTACTCAGTCTCTCCTGGTACTTCCTCTCACAAGTCTCCTTCCCAAGCTCACTTACTCTCACCACCCTCTTCACCCCAACATTCACTCTTCTTTTCTGAAAACCCATACAAATCTTCACCTTAGCCTCCACAAGATAATGATCAGACATCCCTCCAGTTGCACCTCTCAGCACATTAACATCCAAATGTCTCTCTTTCGCGCGTCTGTCAATTAACACGTAATCCAATAACGCTCTCTGGCCATCTCTCCTACTTACATACGTATACTTATGTATATCTCGCTTTTTAAACCAGGTATTTTCCAATCTCCAGTCCTTTTTCAGCACATAAATCTACAAGCTCTTCACCTTTTTTCATTTACAACACAGAACACTCCATGTATACCAATTATTCCCTCAACTGCCACATTACTCACCTTTTCATTCAAATCACCCATCACTATAACCCGATCTCGTGCATCAAAACCACTAACACACTCATTCAGCTGCTCCCAAAACACTTGCCTCTCATGATCTTTCTTCTCATGCCCAGGTGTATATGCACCAATAATCACCCATCTCTCTCCATCAACTTTCAGTTTTACCCATATCAATCGAGAATTTACTTTCTTACATTCCATCACATACTCCCACAACTCCTGTTTCAGGAGTATTGCTACTCCTTCCCTTGTTCTTGTCGTATCACTAACCCCTGACTTTACTCTAAAGACATTCCCAAACCACTCTTTCCCTTTACCCTTGAGCTTCGTTTCACTCAGAGCCAAAACATGCAGGTTCCTTTCCTCAAATATACTACCTTTCTCTCCTTTTTTCACTTCTTGGTTACATCCACACACATTTAGACACCCCAATCTGAGTCTACGAGGAGGATGAGCACTCCCCGCGTGACTCCTTCTGTTTCCCATTTTTTTTAGAAAGTTAAAATTACAAGGAGGGGAGGATTTCTGGCCCCCCACTCCCGTCCCCTCTAGTCGCCTTCTACGACACCTGAATAATGCGTGGGAAGTATTCTTTCACCCCTATCCCCAGGGATAATATATATATATATATATATATATATATATATATATATATATATATATATATATATATATATATATATATATATATATATATATATACTACTTCCCTGCCCATCATCTGTCTTGTTCCGGCCACTGCACTTGACTAAGTCTGGAGCTGAGGTGAAGCGGACATGAACTGTGCTCATGACCTGAAGGCCTAGTGGTGGAGGGCCGGCGAAAGTCTAACGGAGAAGAACCATCATAATGGAGAACCATCATAATGGAGTTGCACGGACTGTGATCCTTCCTGTGGTTACAAGAATGTTCTTCCGCCCACCAGTGATGCTACTACGCTTGTGAATCAAGAACCATTGCAACACAAACCTCGCCAGGTGGTAGAGTGTCCCGCAGTGTATCGAGACAGACTTCCCCAGAACTTTTTTAAAGGGGAAGTAAATGTTTAGGGTTGTGTTACTGGAGTGATAGTTTTCATACATGGTGTTTTAACAAGAAAATAGTGAAACTGGAAAAGAAATGTAGCTTAGACATTGAAGCTTATTGATACATTGGTTAAATTGATGAGAACTACTATTGACGTTTGTGTAAATAAATTATACATTTCCCTTTTCCATAGCAAGAGGTTGAACCATTATGTGACATTCATTTTCTCATTTCATTTCAAGCTAGAAGTTTCAGTTTTCTATATCATTTCTTACTTTTTTCATATGCATATGTATGTATATGTGTTTGTGTGTATATGTGCGTGTGTATATGTATGTATATATATATATGTATGTATATATATATTATCCCTGGGGATAGGGGTGAAAGAATACTTCCCACGCATTCCTCGCGTGTCGTAGAAGGCGACTAGAGGGGACGGGAGAGGGGGGCCAGATATCTTCCCCTCCTTGTATTTTTTAACTTTCTAAAATGGGAAACAGAAGGAGTCACGCGGGGAGTGCTCATCCTCCTCGAAGGCTCAGACTGGGGTGTCTAAATGTGTGTGGATGTAACCAAGATGTGAAAAAAAGGAGAGATAGGTAGTATGTTTGAGGAAAGGAACCTGCATGTTTTGGCTCTGAATGAAACGAAGATCAAGGGTAAAGGGGAAGAGTGGTTTGGGAATGTCTTGGGAGTAAAGTCAGGGGTTAGTGAGAGGACAAGAGCAAGGGAAGGAGTAGCAGTACTCCTGAAACAGGAGTTGTGGGAGTATGTGATGGAATGTAAGAAAGTAAATTCTCGATTAATATGGGTAAAACTGAAAGTTGATGGAGAGAGATGGGTGATTATTGGTGCATATGCACCTGGGCATGAGAAGAAAGATCATGAGACGCAAGTATCTTGGGAGCAGCTGAATGAGTGTGTTAGTGGTTTTGATGCACGAGACCGGGTTATAGTGATGGGTGATTTGAATGCAAAGGTGAGTAATGTGGCAGTTGAGGGAATAATTGGTATACATGGGGTGTTCAGTGTTGTAAATGGAAATGGTGAAGAGCTTGTAGATTTATGTGCTGAAAAAGGACTGGTGATGGGGAATACCTGGTTTAAAAAGCGAGATATACATAAGTATACGTATGTAAGTAGGACAGATGGCCAGAGAGCGTTATTGGATTACGTGTTAATTGACAGGCGCGCGAAAGAGAGACTTTTGGATGTTAATGTGCTGAGAGGTGCAACTGGAGGGATGTCTGATCATTATCTTGTGGAGGCTAAGGTGAAGATTTGTATGGGTTTTCAGAAAAGAAGAGTGAATGTTGGGGTGAAGAGGGTGGTGAGAGTATGTGAGCTTGGGAAGGAGACTTGTGTGAGGAAGTACCAGGAGAGACTGAGTACAGAATGGAAAAAGGTGAGAACAATGGAAGTAAGGGGAGTGAGGGAGGAATGGGATGTATTTTGGGAATCAGTGATGGATTGCGCAAAAGATGCTTGTGGCATGAGAAGCGTGGGAGGTGGGTTGATTAGAAAGGGTAGTGAGTGGTGGGATGAAGAAGTAAGATTATTAGTGAAGGAGAAGAGAGAGGCATTTGGACGAATTTTGCAGGGAAAAAATGAAATTGAGTGGGAGATGTATAAAAGAAAGAGACAGGAGGTCAAGAGAAAGGTGCAAGAGGTGAAAAAGAAGGCAAATGAGAGTTGGGGTGAGAGAGTTTCATTAAATTCTAGGAAGAATAAAAAGATGTTCTGGAAGGAGGTAAATAAAGTGCTTAAGACAAGGGAGCAAATGGGAACTTCAGTGAAGGGCGCAAATGGGGAGGTGATAACAAGTAGTGGTGATGTTAGAAGGAGATGGAGTGAGTATTTTGAAGGTTTGTTGAATGTGTTTGATGATAGAGTGGCAGATATAGGGTATTTTGGTCGAGGTGGTGTGCAAAGTGAGAGGGTTAGGGAAAATGATTTGGTAAACAGAGAAGAGGTAGTAAAAGCTTTGCGGAAGATGAAAGCCGGCAAGGCAGCAGGTTTGGATGGTATTGCAGTTAAATTTATTAAAAAAGGGGGTGACTGTATTATTGACTGGTTGGTAAGGTTATTTAATGTATGTATGACTCATGGTGAGGTGCCTGAGGATTGGCGGAATGCGTGCATAGTGCCATTGTACAAAGGCAAAGGGGATAAGAGTGAGTGCTCAAATTACAGAGGTATAAGTTTGTTGAGTATTCTTGGTAAATTATATGGGAGGGTATTGATTGAGAGGGTGAAGGCATGTACAGAGCGTCAGATTGGAGAAGAGCAGTGTGGTTTCAGAAGTGGTAGAGGATGTGTGGATCAGGTGTTTGCTTTGAAGAATGTATGTGAGAAATACTTAGAAAAGGAAATGGATTTGTATGTACCATTTATGGATCTGGAGAAGGCATATGATAGAGTTGATAGAGATGCTCTGTGGAAGGTATTAAGAATATATGGTATGGGAGGCAAATTGTTAGAAGCAGTGAAAAGTTTTTATCGGGGATGTAAGGCATGTGTACGTGTAGGAAGAGAGGAAAGTAATTGGTTCTCAGTGAATGTAGGTTTGCGGCAGGGGTGTGTGATGTCACCATGGTTGTTTAATTTGTTTATGGATGTGGTTGTTAGGGAGGTGAATGCAAGAGTTTTGGAAAGAGGGGCAAGTATGAAGTCTGTTGGGGATGAGAGAGCTTGGGAAGTGAGTCAGTTGTTGTTCGCTGATGATACAGCGCTGGTGGCTGATTCATGTGAGAAACTGCAGAAGCTGGTGACTGAGTTTGGTAAAGTGTGTGAAAGAAGAAAGTTAAGAGTAAATGTGAATAAGAGCAAGGTTATTAGGTACAGTAGGGTTGAGGGTCAAGTCAATTGGGAGGTAAGTTTGAATGGAGAAAAACTGGAGGAAGCAAAGTGTTTTAGATATCTGGGAGTGGATCTGGCAGCGGATGGAACCATGGAAGCGGAAGTGGATCATAGGGTGGGGGAGGGGGCGAAAATCCTGGGAGCCTTGAAGAATGTGTGGAAGTCGAGAACATTATCTCGGAAAGCAAAAATGGGTATGTTTGAAGGAATAGTGGTACCAGCAATGTTGTATGGTTGCGAGGCGTGGGCTATGGATAGAGTTGTGCGCAGGTGGATGGATGTGCTGGAAATGAGATGTTTGAGGACAATAAGTGGTGTGAGGTGGTTTGATCGAGTAAGTAACGTAAGGGTAAGAGAGATATGTGGAAATAAAAAGAGCGTGGTTGAGAGAGCAGAGGAGGGTGTTTTGGAATGGTTTGAGCACATGGAGAGAATGAGTGAGGAAAGATTGACCAAGAGGATATATGTGTCGGAGGTGGAGGGAACGAGGAGAAGAGGGAGACCAAAATGGAGATGGAAAGATGGAGTGAAAAAGATTTTGTGTGATTGGGGCCTGAACATGCAGGAGGGTGAAAGGAGGGCAAGGAATATAGTGAATTGGATCGATGTGGTATACCGGGGTTGACATGCTGTCAGTGTATTGAATCAGGGCATGTGAAGCGTCTGGGGTAAACCATGGAAAGCTGTGTAGGTATGTATATTTGCGTGTGTGGACGTATGTATATACATGTGTATGGGGGTGGGTTGGGCCATTTCTTTCGTCTGTTTCCTTGCGCTACCTCGCAAACGCGGGAGACAGCGACAAAGCAAAACAAAAAAAAAAATATATGCACACACACACATATATATATATATATATATATATATATATATATATATATATATATATATATATATATATATATATATATATATATATATATATATATATGTGTGTGTATATATAAATATACATATATATATATATATATATATATATATATATATATATATATATATATATATATATATATATATATATATATATATATATATATATATATATATATATATATATATATATGTATGTATATATATATATATATATATATATATATATATATATATATATATATATATATATATATATATATATATATATATATATATATATATATTTATAAATATATGTATATATATATGTATATATATATATATTTATATATATATGTATATATATATATATATATATATATATATATATATATATATATATATATATATATATATATATATATATATATATATATATATATATATATTCTGAGTACAGATTCGAAAAAGGTGAGAGTAAAGGACGTTACGGGATTTTGGGAGGATTGGGATGTATCTAATTTTGTAGGGAAATAGTGGAAATGACTTGGAGATGTATAAAAGAAAGAGGCAGGAGGTCTAGAGAAAGATGCAAGAAGAAAAGGGCAAATAAGTGTTAGGGCGAGAGAGTATCATTAAATTTAGGGAGAAGAAAAAGGCGCTTTTTTAAGGAGATAAATAAGATTTGTAAGACAAGAAAAAAAATGGAAATATTGGTGAAGGGGGCTAATTTGGGAGGTAATAACAAGTAGTTTTGATGTAAGAAGGAGATGGAGTGGGTATTTCAAGGTTTGTTAATTGTGTTAGATGATTGAGTGGCAGATTTAGGGTGCTTTGGTCGAGGTGGTGTTCGAAGTGAGAGGGTTCGGGAGAATGATTTGGTAAACAGAGAAGAGGTAGTAAAAGCTTAGAGGAAGATGAATGCCGGCAAGGTAGCTGTTTTGGATGGTTTTGCAATGGAATATATCAAAAACGGGTGTGACTGTGTTGTCGACGGGTTGGTACGGATATTTAATGTATATATGACTCGTGGTGAGGTGCCTGAGGATTAGCGGAATGCATGCATTGTGCCGTTGTACAAAGGCATAGTGGACAAAAGTGGTTGCTCAGAGTATTCCTGGGAAAAGTTTTCGGAGGGTATTGATTGAGAGGGTGAAGGCATGTCCAGAACATCAGATTGGGGAAGAAGAATGTGGTTTCAGAAGTGGTAGCGATGTGTGGATCAGTTATATGCTTTGCAGAATGTATGTGAGAAAAACTTAGAAAAGCAAATGGATCTGTATATAGCATTTATGGATCTGGAGGAGGCACGTGATAGAGTAGGCAGAGATGCTCCGTGGAAGGTCTTAAGAATATATTGTGTGGGAGGCAAGTTGCTAAAAGCAGTGAAAAGTTTTTATCGAGGATGTAAGGCATGTGTACGAGTAGGAAGAGAAGAAAGTGATTGGTTCTTAGTATATTGGTTTGCGGCAGGGGTGCGTGATGTGTCCCTTTGTTCATGGATGGGGTTGTTAGGGAGGTGAATGCAAGAGTTTTGCAGAGAGGGTCAAGCATGCAGTTTGTTGTGGATGAAAGAGCTTGGGAAGTGAGTAAGTTGTTTCCGCTGATGATACAGCGCTGATGGCGATTCTGGTGAGAAACTGCAGAAGCTGGTGACAGTTTGGTAAAGTGTGTGAAAGAAAAAAGCTGAGAGTAAATGTGAATAAGAGCAAGGTTATTACGTACAGTAGGGTTGAAGGACAAGTCAACTGGGATGTAAGTTTGAATGCAGAAAAACTGGATGAAGTGAAGATTTTAGATTTCTGGGAGTGGATTTGGCAGCAGATTGAACCATGGAAGCGGAAGTGAGTCACAGCGTGGAGGAGGGGGCTAAAGTTCTTGGATTGTTGAAAAATGTCTCGGAATGCAAAAATGGGTATGTTTAAGGGAATAGTGGTTCCAACAATGTTATATGATTGCGAGGCGTGGGCTATAGATAGAGTGTGCAGAGGAGGGTGGGTATGTTGGAAATGAGATTTTTGAGGACAATATGTGGTGTGAGGAGATTTCATCGAGTACGTAAGGAAAGGGTAGGAGAAATGTGTGGTAATAAAACAGTGTGGTTGAGAGAGAAGTGGATGTTTTGAAATGGTTTGGTCACATGGAGAGAATGAGTGAGGAAAGATTGACAAAGAGGATATATGTGTCAGAATTGAAGGGAACGAGGAAAGGTGGGAGAACAAATTGGAGGTGGAAGGATGGAGGGAAAAGGTTTTGAGCAATTGGGACCTGAACATGCAGGAGGGTGAATGGCGTGCAAGGAATAGAGTGAATTTTAACGGTGTGCTTTACCGGGGTCAACATGTCTTTGGATTGAACCAGGGCATGTGAAGCGTCTGGGGTAAACCATGGTAAGTTCTGTTGGGCCTGGATGTGGAAAGGGAGCTGTGGTTTCGGTACATTATACATGATAGCTACAGACTGAGTGTCAACGAATGTGGCCTTTGTTGTCCTTTCCTAGCGTTACTTTGTGTGTATGTAAGAGGAGGGTTTGTCATTTCATGCGTGGAGGGGTGGCGACGAGAAGGAATGAAGGCAGTAAGTTTGAATTATGTACATGTGCGTAAGACAAGGGAGCAAATGGGAACTTCAGTCAAGGGGGTTAATGGTGAGGTGATAACAAGTAGTGGTGATGTGAGAAGGAGACGGAGTGAGTATTTTGAGGGTTTGTTGAATGTGTTTGATGAAAGAGTGGCATATAGAGGGTGTTTTGGTCGAGGTGGTGTGCAAAGTGAGAGGGTTAGGGAAAATGATTTGGTAAACAGAGAAGAGATAGTAAAAGCTTTACGGAAGATGAAAGCCGGCAAGGCAGCACGTTTGGATGATATTGCAGAGGAGTTTATCAAAAAAGGGGGTGACTGTATGGTTGACTGGTTGGTATGGTTATTTAATGTATGTATGATTCATGGTGAGGTGCCTGAGGATTGCCGGAATGCGTGCTTAGTGCCATTGTACAAAGGCAAAGGGGAAAAGAGTGAGTGCTCGAATTACAGAGGTATAAGTTTCTTGAGTATTCCTGGTAAATCATATGGGAGGGTATTGATTGAGAGGGTGAAGGCATGTACAGAGCATCATATTGGGGAAAAGCAGTGTGGTTTCAGAAGTGATAGAGGATGTGTGGATCAGGTGTTTGCTTTGAAGAATATATGTGAGAAATACTTAGAAGAGCAAATGGATTTGTATGTAGCACTTATGGATCTGGAGAAGGCATATGATAGAGTTGATGGAGATGCTCTGTGGAAGGTACTAAGACTATATGGTGTGGGAGGCAAGTTGTTAGAAGCAGTGAAAAGTTTTTACCGAGGATGTAGGGCATATGTACGTGTACGAAGAGAGGAAAGTGATTGGTTCTCAGTGAATGTAGGTTTGCGACAGGGGTGTGTGATTTCTCCATGGTTGTTTAATTTGTTTATGGATAGGGTTGTTAGGGAGGTGAATGCAAGAGTTTTGGAAAGAGGGGCAAGTATGCAGTCTGTTGGGGATGAGAGAGCTTGGGAAGTGACTCAGTTATTGTACATAATTCATATTCTCTGCCTTTATTCATCCCCATCGCCACCTAGCCACACTTGGAATAATAACCCCCTCCCCCCTCATGTGTGTGCGGTAGCGCTAGGAAAAGACAGCAAAGGCACCATTCGTTCTCACTCAGTCTCTAGTTGTCATGTAATAATGCACCAAAACCACAGCTCCCTTTCCACATCCAGGCCCCACATAACTTTCCATGGTTTACCCCAGACGCTTCACATGCCCTGGTTCAATCCATTGACAGCACGTCGACGCCGGTATACCACATCGTTCCAGTTCACTCTATTCCTTGCACGCCTTTTACCCTCCTGCATGTTGAGGCCCAGATACCTCAAAATCTTTTTCACTCCATCTTTCCATCTCGAATTTGGTCTCCCACTTTTCCTCGTTCCCTCCACCTGTGACACATATATCCTCTTGGTCAATCTTTCCTCATTCATTCTCTTCATGTGACCGAACCATTTCAAAACACCCACTTCTGCTCTCTCAACCACGCTCTTTTTATTACCACACATATCTCTTAACCTATTATTACTTAATTGACCACACCACCTCACACCACATATTGTCCTAAAACCTCTCATTTCCAGCACATCCACCCTCCTCCGCACAAACTCTATCCATAGCCGACGCCTCGCAACCATATAGCATTATTGGAACCACTATTCCTTCAAACATACCCAATTTTGCTTTCCGCGATAATGTTCTCGACTTTCACATCTTCTTCAACGCTCCCAGAATTTTCACCCCCTCCCCCACCCTATGATTCACTTCCGCTTCCATGGTTCCATCCGCTGCCAAATCCACTCCCAGATATCTAAAACACTTCACTTCCTCCAGTTTTTCTCCATTCAAACCTACCTCCCAATTTACTTGACCCTCAACCCTACTGTACCTAATAACCTTACTCTTATTCACATTTACTCTCAACTTTCTTCTTTCACACACTTTACCAAACTCAGTCACGAGCTTCTGCAGTTTCTCACATGAATAAGCCACCAGCGCTTTATCATCAGTGAGAAACAAGTGACTCACCTCACAAAATCTCTCATCCACAACAGACTTCATACTTGCCCCTCTTTCCAAAACTATTGCATTAACCTCCCTAACAACCCCACACATTAACAAATTAAACAACCATGAAGACATCTCACACCCCTGTCGTAAACCCACATTCACTGAGAACCAGTCACTTACCTCTCTTCCTACACGTACACATGCCTTACATCCTTGATAAAAACTTTTCACTGCTTCTAACAACTTACCTTCCACACCATATATTCTTAGTACCTTCCACAGAGCATTTCTATCAACACTATCATATGCCTTCTCCAGATCCATAAATGCTACATCAAAATCCATTTGCTTTTCTAAGTATTTCTCACATACATTCTTCAAAGGAAACACCTGATCCATACATCCTCTACCACTATTCCGCCAATCTTCAGGCACCTCACCATGAACCATATATACATTAAATAACCTTACTAACTAGTGAACAATACAGTCACCCCCTTTTTTTTTTTGTAAATTCCACTGCAATACCATCCAAACCCGCTGCCTTGCCAGCTTTCATCGTCCGCAAAGCTTTTACTACCTCTTCTCTGTTTACCAAATTATTTTCCCTAACCCTCTCACTTTGCACACCACCTCGACCAAAACACCCTATATCTGCCACTCTATCATCAAACACATTCGACAAACCTTCAAAATGCTCACTCCATCTCATTCTCACCTCACCACTGCTTGTTATCACCCCCCATTAGCCCCTTCACTGGAGTTCCCACTTGTTCCCTTGTCTTACTCACTTTATTTCTCATCTTGGTTACATCCACACACATTTAGACACCCCAGTCTGAGCCTTCGAGGAGGATGAGCACTCCCCGCGTGACTTCTTCTTTTTCCCCTTTTAGAAAGTCAGAATACTAGGAGGGGAGAGTTTCTAGCCCCCCGCTCCTGTCCCGTTTAGTCGTCCTCTACGACACGTGAGGAATGCGTGGGAAGTATTCTTTCTCCCCTATCACCAGGGATAAGGGGGATAGGGGACATATATATATATATATATATATATATATATATATATATATATATATATATATATATATATATATATATATATATGTATATATATATGTATATATATATATATATATATATATATATATATATATATATATATATATATTATATATATATATATATATATATATATATATATATATATATATATATATATATATATATATATATATATTGCACTGCCTGAGCACACCTTTTTAAAGAAAGTTTTGAGGGGGTGGAGGACATCACTGGTGTGATCCCTGTATAAAACCCTTCTTGAGTTAATGCTGAGGAAGGCTAGCAGATTGTGGCTGGTATCACATAAGCACACACACCCCGAGGTGGTGTTCTGGGAGGGGAGCACATCCTCGTTGGGTACTCTGGAACACAGCCAACCCTGAGGTAGTGTTCAAGGAGGGAAGCATATTGTGGCTGAGTATCCTCCCGAGTTGGTGTTCAGGAAGAGGTGCAGTTCGTGACTGGGTACCCCGCGAGCATACTCTCTCTGAGGTGATGTACAGGGAGAGAAGCACGTTATGGCTGGGAACGTCCTAGAGTATACTTTTCTCGAGTGCTGTTCAGGGAGGGGAGCACTTCATGGCTGGGTGTCGTTCACGGGCCAGACGGAAACAGTTCGACTAAGGCCAGAAGGAGACCTGACGACCATGACTCCGTGCACTTTACTGATGATATGTTCAAAATGTGATAACTTACGACACTAACTGTCATATACGACGAGTAATTTCATCTTATACGCAAAGGGGAAAGTAAATGTAGTTTTTGAAAGCTAGAGAATTCATATATGGTTGCAGTGATAGCACATCTGCTTTATCCCTTGTCAGTTAGCAAACACACAAATCACAGGATTACTAAGAAACGACATAGTTTTCCTTGAAAAGGTTGTCTGAGTTATCGTGATTTAACGTTAATACATGAAACGATTTGCCAGTTAGAGTAGTTCAAAGCAGTCCTATTAATGCGTTTAAGAACAGATTTGATAATGGCTGCGCTTCAAGTCCACGACTTTCATTGTTTGCGCCTCCACAGTCAAAGTGACAACTTACAGTTTATTCTTCTTAAGATATCTGTATGCCTTCCAATTATTAGCCCACTAATATGTGAATTTCTTATATCTACTACAATTACAAACAGCCTCGAAAGGACCCAGTGGTCTGCGTCTGCTTGTTTTCCTTTATATTCCTTTGTATGTCAATGCATATTATCCTATAAAACCCAGACACATTACTTAGTTCTGAAGAAAATTCCCGATTGAGTAGATCATATTTTCACCTAAAGAGGCGTATAACATCACACAAGACTATATTGCGACCGGAGGAGTGCGGTCAGACCGGTGGAGTGCATGTCATGCCTCCATATAGGGTGACCGGGCCCCTTGGATCCTCCACCGTTTACGTAGCACTTTATGAAACTTTGGTCATGTAACGTAACCTCGCCTTACACAAGCTTTAGCCAATGTCTGTCTAGATCCTTCTCTATTCCCTTTTGAAATGAAAGGTATGTGTACAGAGTTTCCCCTAGATACACAGGTGTAGTGTACACAAAAACGACTTTTTACAGAAGCCTCTTACTGTACAGTATAGCTTAGCGTGTTGACAGTATGACACAATATTGAAAATATACGGGCCACTTTGGTTGAAATATTGCCCAATACGCTGACAGCGAGGCCCTGCATGTTGACAACAAGGCACAGGATATTGATAATATCGAACAGGATGTCGACAGTAACGCCCAAAATACTGACCAGAAATCACCAATACTTTTATAATCCTTATTTAAAAGATTCCATAAAACATTTTATCTTCACGTGGTCAGGTGCTGGTAAATTATTTGCCATTGCTATATCGCCACCTAAATCTTTATTCATATATTCTGGATAACAACATTGTGTCTTAAGAGTCGAGTATGTGGCTTCCTGCGCTCTGTATGGCTGGAGATATTCTTGTACCACATACTTCCAGGAGCTCCATAACGATAGGTTCGATTGGTTCTATTAACCTCTTATGATGGTTCTCTGTCTCCTTGACCCTCATGCCTATAAATTAGACATAGTTTGTTGTTCCGAAGGAGGTTTTGAGATAAAAAGACGTCTCATTTATCAAATCAGAGGGTTGTTCACTACTGCGTGTAAGACGTCACCGTCATCCAATCAAAACGTTGTTCATTGATGTCGTGCAGTGACGTCATAAAAATCGATCTGAAACACTGTTTCATCACAGAAATATCTTCAGAATTCATCAATTACAGAGACTACCAAGAAAATAATCTTTACCTCCCACTCAAGAAAAGGTTTCTCATCTTTTTCGTCTATTAAAGATTCGAACCACAGCATACTAAACAATGGCTGAGTATATTGGAAAAAATGGCTGAGAATGTTTAGAATATATCCAAGTATAAAGACAATAGGGTTAAGCACGCATAAAACATGTCCTAACCCGTTCATTATATCGCTCATAATGCTGGCGATTCTCACCCCCATATCATAATACATATTCTATTTTGGAAATCCTCCCCTCTCGTTTTTTTTTAATTTTCCAAAAGAAGGGACAGAGAAGGGGGCCAGGTGAGGATATTCCCTCAAAGGTCCAGTCCTCTGTTCTTAACGCTACCTCACTAATGCGGGAAATGGCGAATAGTATGAAAAAGAAAAAAAAAATATATATATATATATATATACATTTTTTTTTTTTTTTTTTTTTTTTTTTAAACTTTGTCGCTGTCTCCCGCGTTTGCGAGGTAGCGCAAGGAAACAGACGAAAGAAATGGCCCAACCCCCCCCCCCCATACACATGTACATACACACGTCCACACACGCAAATATACATACCTACACAGCTTTCCATGGTTTACCCCGGACGCTTCACATGCCTTGGTTCAATCCACTGACAGCACGTCAACCCCTGTATACCACATCACTCCAATTCGCTCTATTTCTTGCCCTCCTTTCACCCTCCTGCATGTACAGGCCCCGATCACACAAAATCCTTTTCACTCCATCTTTCCACCTCCAATTTGGTCTCCCTCTTCTCCTCGTTCCCTCCACCTCCGACACATATATCCTCTTGGTCAATCTTTCCTCACTCATTCTCTCCATGTGCCCAAACCATTTCAAAACACCCTCTTCTGCTCTCTCAACCACGCTCTTTTTATTTCCACACATCTCTCTTACCCTTACGTTACTTACTCGATCAAACCACCTCACACCACACATTGTCCTCAAGCATCTCATTTCCAGCACATCCATCCTCCTGCGCACAACTCTATCCATAGCCCACGCCTCGCAACCATACAACATTGTTGGAACCACTATTCCTTCAAACATACCCATTTTTGCTTTCCGGGATAATGTTCTCGACTTCCACACATTTTTCAAGGCTCCCAAAATTTTCGCCCCCTCCCCCACCCTATGATCCACTTCCGCTTCCATGGTTCCATCCGCTGACAGATCCACTCCCAGATATCTAAAACACTTCACTTCCTCCAGTTTTTCTCCTTTCAAACTCACCTCCCAATTGACTTGACCCTCAACCCTACTGTACCTAATAACCTTGCTCTTATTCACATTTACTCTTAACTTTCTTCTTCCACACACTTTACCAAACTCCGTCACCAGCTTCTGCAGTTTCTCACATGAATCCGCCAACAGCGCTGTATCATCAGCGAACAACAACTGACTCACTTCCAAGCTCTTCATCCCAAACAGACTTATACTTGCCCTCTTTCCAAAACTCTTGATTTACCTCCTAACAACCCCATTCCATAACAAATTATAAACAACCATTGGAGGACATCACACACCCCTGCCGCCAAACCTACATTCACTGAGAACCAATCACTTTCCTCTCTTCTACACGTACACATGCCTTCATCCTCGATAAAAAACTTTTCACTGCTTTCTAACACTTGCCTCCAACACCATATATTCTTAATACCTTCACAGAGCATCTCTATCAACTCTATTCATATATTATATATTATATATATATATATAGATATATCTATATATTTATATTATTTTTTTTTATTATACTTTACTGCTTTCTCCCGCAGTTAGCAAGGTAAGCACAAGGAACAGACGAAAGAATGCCCAACCCACCCAAATACACATTGTATATCAACACATCACACACGCACATATCCATACTATACATTTCAAACGTATATATATATTTTATTT
>NC_092237.1:25945097-25953177 GCF_036320965.1 Panulirus ornatus | reverse complement strand
AAATATTGTCGGAAAGGATCACAATTTTCCGCGTGATCAAGATATTTCTGAGTCCACAGGGAAAATGAAACACGAAAAGTTCCCAAGTTCACTTTCTTGTAATAATCACATAATCAGGGGAGACACTAGAGAGAAATATAACAGTCAGTTGAAATACATTTAAGAGACGAAGCTAGGACGCCATTTGATAAACATGTGATTGTCCAAAACATACAATGGCGTTAATAAACATATCATATTACAAATCTTTTAAAAATAAAGTTATCTAATTTGTATGGACTCACTAATATTAAGATTATAATTCTCTGTGTGTTTAATATTTGAAAATTCAATGATATTTCTCAGTTAATAACTGAGATGGCGTTACTCCAATCCGAACAGTGATCGTAGTTTTTAACATGATTAAACAAGGCATTTGATTCTTGTCCCGTTCTTATACTATATTCATGTTGCTTAAGTCTAACAGAGAGATCCTTACCAGTCTGACCAACGTAAAATTTATCACAGTTCCCACAAGGCACTTTATAGATGCAAACAAGAGAGTTTTCTTTTGAATTCTTGATTAAGATATTCTACATAGTATATTTGTTTCTAAAGGCAGCATTTACATTACAGGGAATTAATGAACATGGGAAGCAAAGAAATTATTATTAAATGGGAGAACTAAAAGATTCTTGGTGTCAATGGGAGGTTTGGGCTCAACTTTATAAAATGATTTCTTTGCTAACTTAAGGGATTTATCAATGAAAGATCTAGAGTACTTTAACTTAGATCCAATAGAATATATCTTCTTAAACTCATCATCAATAAACTCTGGACTGCAAATACATAATGCCCTAAGGAACATAGATTAAAATGATGATAATTTAACTCTGTCATGTTGAGATGCGCAATAATGGATATATGAGCACACATGGGTGGGTTTTCTGTATATGCTAAACTTAAACTTGTTTCCTTGTTTGTGGATCATGCAATCTAAAAATGGTAACATACTATTATTTTCATTTTCTACAGTAAATTTGATGGAAGGTACTAAATTATTAAGGGAAGAAATATTTGTAAATCATCATTTGTTGGCCAAACACAAGGAACATCATCTACATACCTAAAGCAAATTGCATTAGAAGGTAAGATATCCTTTACTAATTTTGTTTCAAAAAATTCCATATAAAGATTACTTAGTACAGGTGAAAGAGGGTTACCCATTGCCATACCAAATTTTTGAGCATAATAATCTCCATTAAATTGAAATACACAGTCTTTTATACACAATTTTATCAGTTCAATGAAATTAGACTTTGAAATAGGAAATAGGTAAATGAATATCATCCAAGACATCAAATAAATATTCTAAAAGGTCATCAACTGGAACTTTAGTGAAAAGTGAGGAAACATCAAAGCTAACTAGTTTGAAATCAAAATTAATATTGATATTCTTTAGCTTGTTGACTAAATCTACATTGTTCATGATATTAGAATTTGATACCTTACCCACTAAAGGGCTTAATAAAGAAACTAACCGTTTTGACAATCTATATGTGATGGAACCTACTGAACTCACTATAGGTCTTGCTGGAAATTTCTGTTTATGTGTTTTGACAAGTCCATACATATATGACAATGAAAGGGACAAAGATGACGAACTTTTGATAAGAGAAATGTTGCCTTTCAACAACAATTTCATTTCTCTAATGAAGTGAGAATTAACTGCTTCTAAGGGATTTTTACTAAGTTTAGAATATGTTGTGTTATCATTTGGAAGATCATTCATTTTAGAGAAATAGTTACTTTTGTCTAAAATCACAAGTGTTAGCCTTATCTGCTTTAGTAATATGTATATCCTTGTCTTTTTTTAAGGTGTTAATAGCTTTTATGAATCTTTTAGGGCTATTAGCTTCCACTGGTTTTGACAAACTGTCATACACTAAACCCTTGCAGATATTGATATCACTACTTAAATTAATGTATTTTTCTAAATTACAAAAAGACTTTGTGACATCAACACAGCTGGCTTCTCTGTTAGAGCACACAAAACTTAAACCATAGCCTAATGCACACCAGGAATCTTTAACTAGATGTTTATTAGACATGTTTACCACAAAAGATGGGTTTGTGTTCTTGGTCCAGTCGCTGTTTTCAATAAGATGGTACATCTTACGATTTAGTGACATTTGTAGCCTATTGCGTTCTTTCTTTAATTCATCATAGCAATAGTCCAACATCCGGTTCTGCCAGTGTGTCGGTATTGCCATTTGAAAGGCACGTTTCCTCTCTCTTGAAATACGAAAAGACTCCTCCATTTCAAGTTTCTTTAATTCAATGTTCTTCTTTAAAATAATATTTTGAAATTGGTCAAATGGTCGACCAGACAGCTGCAACAAACGTTGAGGTAGGACAGATCTTGGCATCACTTGTTCATCAAGGCATTTCCTAAGGAATTCAAATCGTAACTTCAGTTGGTAAGCCTTGATTAGCGATTAGGAGAAAGCAGTAACGAAAGGAGAAAGTCCAGGACAGCTTAAAGAGAAGGAGAAGTAATAGAAGAGCCGTGTGGAATCCATGTTGGAAAGGTTCACAGTTTTGCGCGTGATCAAGATATTCCTATGAGTCCACGCGGAAAATGAAACACTAAAAGTTCCCAAACCTCCCATTGACACCAAGAATCTTTTAGTTCTCCCTTTTGATAACAATTTTACTTTGCTTCCCATGTTGCTTAAATTCTTTAATGTAAATGTTGCCTTTAGCAACAATAATACTATAAAGAATATCTTAATCAGGAATTCACCGGAAAATTCTCTTGGTTGCATCTATAAAGTGCCTTGTGGAAACTGTGATGAATTTCATGTTGGTCAGACTGGTAAGGATCTTTCTGTTAGACTTAAGCAACATAAATATAGTATAAGAACGGGACAAGAATCAAATGCCTTGTTTAATCATGTTAAAAACTATGATCATTGTATTGACCGGAGTAACGCCATCTCAGTTATTAGCTCTAACTCTATTACCAAGAGAAATATCATTGAATCTTCTAATTTTGAATACACAAAGAATTATAATCTTAAAATTAGTGATGGTCTATACAAATTAGATAACTTTATTGTTCATAAGATTTGTAAAATGATAAGTTTATGAACGCCCGTTGTATGTTTTAGACAATCACATGTTTACCAAATGGCGTCCTAGATCGTCTCTTCGATGTATATCAACTGACTTATATTTCTCTCTTGTGTCTCCCCCGATGATGTGATTATTACACGAAAGTGCACTTGGGAACTTTTCGTGTTTCATTTTCCCCGTGGACTCATAGGAATATCTTGATCAAGCGCAAAATTGTGATCCTTTCCAACATGGATTCCACACGGCTCTTCTATTACTTCTCTACGAGCTCTCCTGGACTTTCTTCTTTCGTTACTTCTTTCTCCAAATCGCTAATCAAGGCTCACCAACTGAAGTTACGATTTGAATTCCTTAGGAAATGCCTTGATGAACAAGTAATGCCAAGATCTGTCCTACCTCAACGTTTGTTGCAGCTGTCTGGTCGACCATTTGACCAATTTCAAAATATTATTTAAAAGAAAACATTGAATTAAAGAAACTTGAAATGGAGGAGGCTTTTCGCATTTCAAGAGAGAAGAAACGTGCCTTTCAAATGGCAATACCGACACACTGGCAGAACCGGATATTGGACTATTGCTATGAAGAATTAAGGAAACAACGCAATAGGTAACAAGTGTCACTAAATCGTAAGCTGGACCATCTTATTGAAAACAGCGACTGGACCAAGAACACAAAGCCATCTTTTGTGGTAAACCTGTGTAATAAACATCTAGATAAAGATTCCTTGTGTGCATTAGGCTATGGTTTAAGTTTTGTGTGCTCTAACAGAGAAGCCAACTGTGTTGATGTCACAGTCTTTTTGTAGTTTAGAAAAATACAGTAATTTAAGTAATGATGATATTAATATCTGTAAGGGTTTAGTGAATGCTAGTTTGTCAAAACCAGTGGAAGATAATTGCCCTAAAAGATTCTTAAAAGCAATTAACACCTTAAAAAAAGAGAAGGATATACATATTACTAAAGCAGATAAGGCTAACACTGTTGTGATTTTAGATAAAAGTATCTATTTATCTAAAATGAATGGTTTTCTAAACGATAACACAACTTATTCTAAACTTAGTAAAAATCCATTAGAAGCAGTTAATTCTCACTTCGTTAAAGATATGAAGTTGTTGTTGAAAGGTAACATTTCTCTTATCAAAAGTTCGTCATCTTTGTCCCCTTCATTGCCATATATGTATGGACTTATCAAAACACATAAACAGAAATTTCCAGGACGACCTACAGTGAGTTCAGTACGCTCCATTACGTATAAATTGTCAAAATAGTTAATTTCTTTATTATGCCCTATAGTAGGTAAGGTATCAAATTCTAATATCATGAACAATGTAGATTTAGTCAACAAGCTATAGAATATCAATATTAATTTTGATTTCAAACTAGTTAGCTTTGATATTTTCTCACTTTTCACTAAAGTTCCAGTTGATGACCTTTTGAATATTTATATGATGTCTTGGATGATATCTATTTACCTATTTCAAAGTCTAATTTCATTGAACTGATAAAATTGTGTTTCAAAGACTGTGTATTTTAATTTAATGGAGATTATTATGCTCAAAAATTTGGTATGGCAATGGGTAACCCTCTTTCACCTGTACTAAGTAATCTTTAAATGGAGTTTTTTGAAACAAAATTACTAAAGGATATCTTACTTTCTAATGCAATTTGGTTTAGGTATGTAGATGATGTTCTTTGTGTTTGGCCAACAAATGATAATTTACAAATATTTCTCCGCTTACCTTACAATTTCGTACCTTCCATCAAATTTACTGTAGAAAATGAAAATAATAGTATATTACCATTTCCAGATTACATGATCCATAGACAAGGAAACTAGTTTAAGTTTAGCATATACAGAAAACCCACCAATGTATGCTCATATATCCATTATTACTCGTCTCATCAAGACAGAGTTGAATTATCATCATTACACGAAAGTGCACTTGGGAACTTTTCGTGCTTCATTTTCCCCGAGGACTCATAGGAATATCTTTATCAAGCGCAATATTGTGATCCTTTCCAACATGGATTCCACACGGCTCTTCTATTACTTCTCTACAAGCTCTCCTGGACTTTCTTCTTTCGTTACCGCTTTCTCCAAATCGCTAATCAAGGCTCACCAACTGAAGTTACGATTTGAATTCCTTAGGAAATGCCTTGATGAACAAGTAATGCCAAGATCAGTCCTACCTCAGCGTTTGTTGCAGCTGTCTGGTTGACCATATGACCAATTTCAAAATATTATTTTAAAGAAAACATTGAATTAAAGAAACTTGAAATGGAGGAGGCTTTTCGCATTTCAAGAGAGAAGAAACGTGCCTTTCAAATGACAATACCGAAACACTGGCAGAACCGGATATTGGACTATTCCTATGATGAATTAAGGAAACAACGCAATAGGTAACAAGTGTCACTAAATCGTAAGTTGGACCATCTTATTGAAAAAAGCGACTGGACCAAGAACACAAACCCGTCTTTTGTGGTAAACCTGTCTAATAAACATCTAGATAAAGATTCCTTGTGTGCATTAGGCTATGGTTTAAGTTTTGTGTGCTCTAACAGAGAAGCCAGCTGTGATGATGTCACAGTCTTTTTGTAGTTTAGAAAAATACAGTAATTTAAGTAATGATGATATTAATATCTGTAAGGGTTTAGTGAATGCTAATTTGTCAAAACCAGTGGAAGCTAATTGCCCTAAAAGATTCATAAATCTATTAACACCTTAAAGAAAGACAAGGATATACATATTACTAAAGCAGATAAAGCTAACACTGTTGTGATTTTAGATAAAAGTATCTGTTTATCTAAAATGAATGATCTAAATGATAACACAACATATTCTAAACTTAGTAAAAATCCATTAGAAGCAGTTAATTCTCACTTCGTTAAAGATATGAAGTTGTTGTTGAAAGGTAACATTTCTCTTATCAAAAGTTTGTCATCTTTGTCCCCTTCATTGCCATATATGTATGGACTTATCAAAACACATAAACAGAAATTTCCAGCAAGACCTATAGTGAGTTCAGTACGCTCTATTACATATAGATTGTCAAAATGGTTAGTTTATTTATTATGCCCTATAGTAGGTAAGGTATCAAATTCTAATATCATGAACAATGTGGATTTAGTCAGCAAGCTAAAGAATATTAATATTAATATTGATTTCAAACTAGTTAGCTTTGATATTTCCTCACTCTTCACTAAAGTTCCAGTTGAGGACATTTTAGAATATTCATTTGATGTCTTGGACGATATCTTTTTACCTGTTTCAAAGTCTAATTTCATTGAACTGATAAAATTGTGTATAAAACACTGTGTATTTCAATTTAATGGAGATCATTATGCTAAAAAATTTGGTATGGCGATGGGTAACCCTCTTTCACCTGTATTAAGTAATCTTTAAATGGTATTTTTTGAAACAAAATTACTAAAGAATATCTTACCTTGTAATGCAATTTGGTTTAGGTATGTAGATGATGTTCTTTGTGTTTGGCCAACAAATGATAATTTACAAATATTTCTCCCCTTACTTAACAGTTTAGTACCTTCCATCAAATTTACTGTAGAAAATGAAAATAATAGTATGTTACCATTTTTAGATTGCATGATCCATAGACAAGGAAACTATTTTAAGTTTAGCATATACAGGAAACCCACCAATGTATGCTCACATATCCATTATTACTCATCTCAACAAGACAGAGTTAAATTATCATCATTTAAATCTATGTTCCTAAAGGCATTACGTATTTGCAGTCTATAGTTTATTGATGATGAGTTGGAGAAAACATATTCTATTGGATCTAAGTTAAAGTACCCTAGATCTTTCATTGATAAATCCCTTAAGTTAGCAAAGAAATCACTTTATAAAGGTGAGCCCAAATCTCCCATTTACACCAAGAATCTCTTAGTTCTCCCTTTTAATGATAATGTCACTTTACTTCCAATGTTTCTTAAATCCTTTAATGTAAATGTTGCCTTTAGCAGCAATAATTCTATAAAGAATATCTTAACCAGGAACTCACTAGAAAATTCTCTTGTTTGCATCTATAAAGTGCCTTGTGGAAATTGATAAATTTTATGTTGGCCAGACTGGTAAGGATCTTTCTTTTAGACTTAAGCAACATAAAAATAGTATAAGAACGGGACAAGAATCAAATGCCTTGTTTAATCATGTTAAAAACTATGATCATTGTATTGACTGGAGTAACGCCACCACGGTTATCAACTCTAACTTTATTACCAAGACAAATATCATTGATTCTTCTATTATTAAATACACAAAGAATTATAATCATAATATTAGTGATGGTCTATACAAATTAGAAAACTTTATTGTTGATAAGATTTGAAAAATGATACGCTTATGAACGCTCGTTGTATGTTTTGGACAATCATATGTTTACCAAATGGCGTCCTATCTTCGTCTTTTCGATGTATATCAACTGAATGTTATATTACTCTCTTTTGTCTAACCTGATGATGTGATTATTACGCGAAAGTGCACTTGGGAACTTTCAGTGTTTCATTTTTTTTTTTTTTTTCCAAAAGAAGGAACAGAGAAGAGGGCCAGGTGAGGATATTTCCTCAAAGGCCCAGTCCTCTGTTCCTAACGCTACCTCGCTATCGCGGGAAATAGCGAATAGTATGAAAGAAAAATATATATACATATATATATATATATATATATATATATATATATATATATATATATATATAAAATAAGGAACAGAGAAGGGGGTCAGGTTAGGATATTCCCTCAGAGGCTCAGTCCTCTGTTCTTAACGCTACCTCGCTATCGCGGGAAATTGCGAATAGTATGAAAGAAAAAGAAAGATATATATATATATATATATATATATATATATATATATATATATATATATATATATATATATATATATATATATATTCTTTTTCTTTCTTTCAAACTATTCGCCATTTCCCGCATAAGCGAGGTAGC
>NC_092237.1:25940097-25942597 GCF_036320965.1 Panulirus ornatus | reverse complement strand
ATGGTATCATACTATTATTTTCATTTTCTACAGCAAATTTGATGGAAGGTACTAAATTGTAAAGGAAAAGGAGAAATATTTGTAAATTATCATTTGTTGGCCAAACACAAAGAACATCATCTACATACCTAAACCAAATTGCATTAGAAGGTAAGATATTCTTTAGTAATTTTGTTTAAAAAAATTCCCTTTAAAGATTACTTAATACAGGTGAAAGAGGGTTACCCATTGCCATACCAAATGTTTGAGCATAAAAATCTCCATAAGATTGAAATACACAGTCTTTTATACACAATTTTATCAGTTCAATGAAATTAGACTTTGAAACATGTAAATAGATATCATACAAGACATCAAATAAATATTCTAAAAGGTCATCAGCTGGAACTTTAGTGAAAAGTGAGGAAATATCAAAGCTAACTAGTTTGAAATCAAAATCAATATTGATATTCTTTAGCTTGTTGACTAAATCTACATTGTTCACGATATTAGAATTTGATACCTTACCCACTATAGGGCATAATAAAGAAACTAAACATTTTGACAATTTATATGTAATGGAGCGTACTGAACTCACTATAGGTCTTGCTGGAAATTTCTGTTTAGTTGTTTTGATAAGTCCATACATATATGGCAATGAAGGGGACAAAGATAACGAACTTTTGATAAGAGAAATGTTAGCTTTCAACAACAACTTCATATCGTTAACGAAGTGAGAATTAACTGCTTTTAAGGGATTTTTACTAAGTTTAGAATATGTTGTGTTATCATTTAGAAGATCATTCATTTTAGATAAATAGATACTTTTATCTAAAATCACAACAGTGTTAGCTTTATCTGCTTTAGTAATATGTATTTCATTGTCTTTTTTTAAGGTGTTAATAGCTTTTATAAATCTTTAAGGGCAATTGGCTTCCACTGGTTTTGACAAACTAGCATACACTAAACCCTTACAGATATTAATATCATCATTACTTAAATTACTGTATTTTTCTAAATTACAAAAAGACTTTGTGACATCAACACAGCTGGCTTCTCTCTTAGAGCGCACAAAACTTAAACCATAGCCTAATGCACACAAGGAATCTTTATCTAGATTTTATTAGACAGGTTTACCACAAAAGATGGGTTTGTGTTCTTGGTCCAGTCACTGTTTTCAATAAGATGGTCCAACTTACGATTTAGTGACACTTGTTACCTATTGCGTAGTTTCCTTAATTCATCATAGCAATAGTCAAATATCCGGTTCATCCAGTGCATCGGTATTGCCATTTGAATGGCACGTTTGTTCTTTCTTGAAATGTGAAAAGCCTCCTCCATTTCAACTTTCTTTAATTCAATGTTTTCTTTAAAATGATATTTTGAAATTGGTCAACAAACGTTGAGGTAGGACAGATCTTGGCATTACTTGTTCATCAAGGCATTTCTTAGGGAATTCAAATCGTAACTTCAGTTGGTGAGCATTGATTAGCGATTTGGAGGTCAAGAGACAGATGCAATAGGTGAAAAAGAGGGCAAATGAGAGTTGGGGTGAGAGAGTATCATTAAATTTCAGGGAGAATAAAAAGATGTTCTTGAAGGAGGTAACTAAAGTGCGTAAGACAAGGGAGCAAATGGGAACTTCAGTGAGGGGCGCTAATGGGGTGGTGATAACAAGTAGTGGTGATGTGAAAAGGAGATAGAGTGACTATTTTGAAGGTTTGTTGAATGTGTTTGATGATAGAGTGGCAGATATAGGGTGTTTTGGTCGAGGTGGTGTGCAAAGTGATAGGGTTAGGGAAAATGATTTGGTAAACAGAGAAGAGGTAGTAAAAGCTTTACGGAAGATGAAAGCCTGCAAGGCAGCAGGTTTGGATGGTATTGCAGTGGAATTTATTAAAAAGGGAGTGACTATATTGTTGACTGGTTGGTATGGTTATTTAATGTATGTATGACTCATGATGAGGTGACTGAGAATTGGCGGAATGTGTGCATAGTGCTATTGTACTAAGGCAAAGGGGATAAGAGTGAGTGCTCAAATTACAGAGGTATAAGTTTGTTGAGTATTCCTGGTAAATTATATCGGAGGGTATTGATTCAGAGGGTGAAGGCAAGTACAGAGCATCAGATTGGGGAAGAGCAGTGTGATTTCAGAAATGGTAGAGGATGTGTGGATCAGGCATTTGCTTTGAAGAATGTATGTGAGAAATACTTAGAAAAGCAAATGGATTTGTATGTAGCATTTATGGATCTGGAGAAGGCATATGATAGAGTTCATAGAGTTGCTCTGTGGAAGGTATTAAGAATATATGGTGTGGGACGCAAGTTGTTAGAAGCAGTGAAAAGTTTTTATCGAGGATTTAGGGTATGTGTACGTGTAGGAAGAGAGGAAAGTGATTGGTTCTCAGTGAATGCAGGTTTGCGGCAGGGGTGTGTGATGTGTCCATGGTTGTTTAATTTGTTTATTGATGGGGTTGTTAGGGAGGTGAATGCAAGAGTTTTGGAAATAGGGGCAAGTATG
>NC_092237.1:25910225-25939997 GCF_036320965.1 Panulirus ornatus | reverse complement strand
AATATAGTCTTGTGTGATTTTTATACGCCTCTTTAGGTGAAAATATGATCTACTCAATCGGGAATTTTCCTCAGAACTAAGTATGTGTCTGGGTTTTATAGGATAATATGCATTGACATACAAAGGAATAAAGGAAAACAAGCAGACGCAGACCACTGGGTCCTTTCGAGGCTGTTTGTAATTGTAGTAGATATAAGAAATTCACATATTAGTGGGCTAATAATTGGAAGGCATACAGATATCTTAAGAAGAATAAACTGTAAGTTGTCACTTTGACTGTGGAGGCGCAAACAATGAAAGTCGTGGACTTGAAGCGCAGTCATTATCAAATCTGTTCTTAAACGCATTAATAGGACTGCTTTGAACTACTCTAACTGGCAAATCGTTTCATGTATTAACGTTAAATCACGATAACTCAGACAACCTTTTCAAGGAAAACTATGTCGTTTCTTAGTAATCCTGTGATTTGTGTGTTTGCTAAGTGACAAGGGATAAAGCAGATGTGCTATCACTGCAACCATATATGAATTCTCTAGCTTTCAAAAACTACATTTACTTTCCCCTTTGCGTATAAGATGAAATTACTCGTCGTATATGACAGTTAGTGTCGTAAGTTATCACATTTTGAACATATCATCAGTAAAGTGCACGGAGTCATGGTCGTCAGGTCTCCTTCTGGCCTTAGTCGAACTGTTTCCGTCTGGCCCGTGAACGACACCCAGCCATGAAGTGCTCCCCTCCCTGAACAGCACTCGAGAAAAGTATACTCTAGGATGTTCCCAGCCATAACGTGCTTCTCTCCCTGTACATCACCTCAGAGAGAGTATGCTCGCGGGGTACCCAGTCACGAACTGCACCTCTTCCTGAACACCAGCTCGGGAGGATACTCAGCCACAATATGCTTCCCTCCTTGAACACTACCTCAGGGTTGGCTGTGTTCCAGAGTACCCAACGAGGATGTGCTCCCCTCACAGAACACCACCTCGGGGTGTGTGTGCTTATGTGATACCAGCCACAATCTGCTAGCCTTCCTCAGCATTAACTCAAGAAGGGTTTTATACAGGGATCACACCAGTGATGTCCTCCACCCCCTCAAAACTTTCTTTAAAAAGGTGTGCTCAGGCAGTGCAATATATATATATATATATATATATATATATATATATATATATATATATATATATATATATATATATATATATATATATATATATATATATATATATATATATATATGTATATATATATATATATATATATATATATGTCCCCTATCCCCCTTATCCCTGGTGATAGGGGAGAAAGAATACTTCCCACGCATTCCTCACGTGTCGTAGAAGGCGACTGAACGGGACAGGAGCGAGGGGCTAGAAACTCTCCCCTCCTAGTATTCTGACTTTCTAAAAGGGGAAAAAGAAGAAGTCACGCGGGGAGTGCTCATCCTCCTCGAAGGCTCAGATTGGGGTGTCTAAATGTGTGTGGATGCAACCAAGATGAGAAAAAAGGAGAGATAGGTAGTATGTTTGTTGGAAGGAAACTGGATGTTTTGGCTCTGAGTGAAACGAAGCTCAAGGGTTGAGGGGAAGAGTGGTTTGGGAATGTCTTGGGGTAGAGTCAGGAGTTAGTGAGAGGACAAGAGCAAGGGAAGGAGTAGCAGTACTCCTGAAATAGGAGTGGTGGGAGTATGTGATAGAGGGTAAGAAAGTAAACTTTAGACTGATATGGGTAAAACTGAAAGTGTATGGAGAGAGATAGGTGATTATTGGTGCATATGCACATGGGCATGAGAAGAAAGATCATGAGAGGAAAGTGTTTTGGGAGCAGCTGAATGAGTGTCTTTGTAGTTTTGATGCACGAGACCGGGTTATAGTGATCGGTGATTTGAATACAAAGGTGAGTAATATGAACGTTGAGGGGATAATTGGTATACATGGGGTGTTTAGAGTTGTAAATGTAAATGGTGAAGACCTTGTAGATTTATGTGCTGAAAAAGGAATGGTGATTGGGAATACCTAGTTTAAAAAGAGAGATATACATAAGTATACGTATGTAAGTAGGAGAGATGGCCAGAGAGCGTTATTGGATTCTCTGTTAATTGATAGGGGCGCGAAGAAGAAACTTTTGGATGGTAATGTACTGAGAGGTGCAACTGGAGGGATGTCTGATCATTTTCTTCTGGAGGCGAAGGTAGAGATTTGTAGTGGTTATCAGAAAAGAAGAGAGAATGTTGGGGTGAAGAGAGTGGTGAGAGTAAGTGAGCTTGGGAAGGAGACTTGTGTGAGAAAGTACAAGGAGAGACTGAGTACAGAACGGAAAAAGGTGAGAACAAAGAATCTTAGGGGAGTGGGGGAGCAATGGGGTGTTTTTAGGGAAGTGGTGATGGCTTGCGCAAAAGATGCTTGTAGCATGAGAAGCGTGGGAGGTGCGCAGATTAGAAAGGGTATTGAATGGTGGGATGAATGTAAGATTATTAGTGAAATAGAATAGAGAGACATTTGGACGATTTTTGCAGGGAAATAATGCAAATGAGTGGGAGATGTATAAAAGAAAGAGGCAGGAGGTCAAGAGAAAGGCGCAAAAGGTGAAAAAGAGGGCAAATGAAAGTTGGGGTGAGAGAGTATCATTAAATTTTAGGGAGAATAAAAAGATGTTCTGGAAGGAGGTAAATAAAGTGAGTAAGACAAGGGAACAAGTGGGAACTCCAGTGAAGGGGCTAATGGGGGGTGATAACAAGCATTGGTGAGGTGAGAATGAGATGGAGTGAGTATTTTGAAGGTTTGTCGAATGTGTTTGATGATAGAGTGGCAGATATAGGGTGTTTTGGTCGAGGTGGTGTGCAAAGTGAGAGGGTTAGGGAAAATAATTTGGTAAACAGAGAAGAGGTAGTAAAAGCTTTGCGGACGATGAAAGCTGGCAAGGCAGCGGGTTTGGATGGTATTGCAGTGGAATTTACAAAAAAAAAGGGGGTGACTGTATTGTTGACTAGTTAGTAAGGTTATTTAATGTATATATGGTTCATGGTGAGGTTCCTGAAGATTGGCGGAATAGTGGTAGAGGATGTATGGATCAGGTGTTTCCTTTGAAGAATGTATGTGAGAAATACTTAGAAAAGCAAATGGATTTTGATGTAGCATTTATGGATCTGGAGAAGGCATATGATAGTGTTGATAGAAATGCTCTGCGGAAGGTATTAAGAATATATGGTGTGGAAGGTAAGTTGTTAGAAGCAGTGAAAAGTTTTTATCAAGGATGTAAGGCATGTGTACGTGTAGGAAGAGAGGTAAGTGATTGGTTTTCAGTGAATGTGGGTTTACGACAGGGGTGTGAGATGTCTTCATGGTTGTTTAATTTGTTAATGTGTGGGGTTGTTAGGGAGGTGAATGCAAGAGTTTTGGAAAGACGGGCAAGTATGCAGTCTAATGTGGATGAAAGAGCTTGTGAGGTGAGTCAGTTGTTGCTCACTGATGATACAGCGCTGGTGGCTTATTCATGTGAGAAACTGCAGAAGCTGGTTACTGAGTTTGGGAAAGTGTGTGAAAGAAGAAAGTTGAGAGTAAATGTGAATAAAAGTAAGGTTATTAGGTACAGTAGGGTTGAGGGTCAAGTAAATTGGGAGGTAGGTTTAAATGGAGAAAAACTGGACGAAGTGAAGTGTTTTAGATATCTGGGAGTGGATTTGGCAGCGGATGGAACCATGGAAGCGGAAGTGAATCATAGGGTGGGGAGGGGGTGAAAATTCTGGGAGCGTTGAAGAAGATGTGAAAGTCGAGAACATTATCGCGGAAAGCAAAATTGGGTATGTTTGAAGGAATAGTGGTTCCAATAATGTTATATGGTTGCGAGGCGTCGGCTATGGATAGAGTTTGTTCGGAGGAGGGTGGATGTGCTGGAAATGAGAGGTTTTAGGACAATATGTGGTGTGAGGTGGTTTGGTCAATTAAGTAATAATAGGTTAAGAGATATGTGTGGTAATAAAAAGAGCGTGCTTGAGAGAGCAGAAGTGGGTGTTTTGAAATGGTTTGGTCACATGAAGAGAATGAATGAGGAAAGATTGACCAAGAGGATATATGTATCAGAGGTGGAGGGAACGAGGAAAAGTGGGAGACCAAATTCGAGGTAGAAAGATGGAGTGAAAAAGATTTTGAGTGATCTGGGCCTCAACATGCAGGAGGGTAAAAGGCGTGCAAGGAATAGAGTGAACTGGAACGATGTGGTATACCGGGGTCGACGTGCTGTCAATGGATTGAACCAGGGCATGTGAAGCGTCTGGGGTAAACCATGGAAAGTTATGTGGGGCCTGGATGTGGAAAGGGAGCTGTGGTTTTGGTGCATTATTACATGACAACTAGAGACTGAGTGAGAACGAATGGTGCCTTTGTTGTCTTTTCCTAGCGCTACCTCGCACACATGAGGGGGGAGGGGGTTATTATTCCAAGTGTGGCTAGGTGGCGATGGGGATGAATAAAGGCAGAGAGTATGAATTATGTACAACAACTGACTCACTTCCCAAGCTCTCTCATCCCCAACAGACTGCATACTTGCCCCTCTTTCCAAAACTCTTGCATTCACCTCCCTAACAACCCTATCCATAAACAAATTAAACAACCATGGAGACATCACACACCCCTGTCGGAAACCTACATTCACTGAGAACCAATCACTTTCCTCTCTTCGTACACGTACATATGCCCTACATCCTCGATAAAAACTTTTCACTGCTTCTAACAACTTGCCTCCCACATCATATAGTCTTAGTACCTTCCACAGAGCATCTACATCAACTCTATCATATGCCTTCTCCAGATCCATAAGTGCTACATACAAATCCATTTGCTCTTCTAAGTATTTCTCACATATATTCTTCAAAGCAAACACCTGATCCACACATCCTCTACCACTTCTGAAACCACACTGCTTTTCCCCAATATGATGGTCTGTACATGCCTTCACCCTCTCAATCAATACCCTCCCATATGATTTACCAGGAATACTCAACAAACTTATACCTCTGTAATTCGAGCACTCACTCTTTTCCCCTTTGCCTTTGTACAATGGCACTAAGCACGCATTCCGCCAATCCTCAGGCACCTCACCATGAATCATACATACATTAAATAACCATACCAACCAGTCAACCATACAGTCACCCCCTTTTTTGATAAACTCCTCTGCAATATCATCCAAACGTGCTGCCTTGCCGGCTTTCATCTTCCGTAAAGCTTTTACTATCTCTTCTCTGTTTACCAAATCATTTTCCCTAACCCTCTCACTTTGCAAACCACCTCGACCAAAACACCCTATATATGCCACTCTTTCATCAAACATATTCAACAAACCCTCAAAATACTCACTCCGTCTCCTTCTCACATCACCACTACTTGTTATCACCTCCCCATTAACCCCCTTGACTGAAGTTCCCATTTGCTCCCTTGTCTTACGCACATGTACATAATTCAAACTTACTGCCTTCATTCATTCTCGTCGCCACCCCTCCACACATGAAATGACAAACCCTCCTCTTACATATACACGAAGTAACGCTAGGAAAGGACAACAAAGGTCACATTCGTTGACACTCAGTCTGTAGCTATCATGTATAATGTACCGAAACCACAGCTCCCTTTCCACATCCAGGCCCAACGAACTTATCATGGTTTACCCCAGACGTTTCACATGCCCTGGTTCAATCCACTGACATCATGTTGACCCCGGTAAAGCACACCGTTCCAATTCACTCTATTCCTTGCACGCCATTTAACCTCCTGCATGTTCAGGTCCCAATTGCTCAAAACTTTTTCCCTCCATCCTTCCACCTCCAATTTGTTCTCCCACCTTTCCTCGTTCCCTTCAATTCTGACACATATATCCTCTTTGTCAATCTTTCCTCACTCATTCTCTCCATGTGACCAAACCATTTCAAAACACCCACTTCTCTCTCAACCACACTGTTTTATTACCACACATTTCTCCTACCCTTTCATTACGTACTCGATGAAACCTCCTCACACCACATATTGTCCTCAAAAATCTCATTTCCAACATACCCACCCTCCTCTGCACACTCTATCTATAGCCCACGCCTCGCAATCATATAACATTGTTGGAACCACTTATCCCTTAAACATACCCATTTTTGCATTCCGAGACATTTTTCAACAATCCAAGAACTTTAGCCCCCTCCTTCACCCTGTGACTCACTTCCACTTCCATGGTTCAATCTGCTGCCAAATCCACTCCCAGAAATCTAAAATCTTCACTTCATCCAGTTTTTCTGCATTCAAACTTACATCCCAGTTGACTTGTCCTTCAACTCTACTGTACGTAATAACCTTGCTCTTATTCACATTTACTCTCAGCTTTCTTCTTTCACACACTTTGCCAAACTGTCACCAGCTTCTGCAGTTTCTCACCAGAATCGCCATCAGCGCTGTATCATCAGCGGAAACAACTTACTCACTCCCAAGCTCTTTCATCCACAACAAACTGCATGCTTGACCCTCTCTGCAAAACTCTTGCATTCACCTCCCTAACAACCCCATCCATGAACAAAGGGACACATCACGCACCCCTGCCGCATACCAATAAACTAAGAACCAATCACTTTCTTCTCTTCCTACTCGTACACATGCCTTACATCCTCGATAAAAACTTTTCACTGCTTTTAGCAACTTGCCTCCCACACAATATATTCTTAAGACCTTCCACGAAGCATCTCTGCCTACTCTATCACGTACCTTCTCCAGATCCATAAATGCTACATACAGATCCAATTGCTTTTCTAAGTTTTTCTCACATACATTCTGCAAAGCATATAACTGATCCACACATCGCTACCACTTCTGAAACTACATTCTTCTTCCCCAATCTGATGTTCTGGACATGCCTTCACCCTCTCAATCAATACCCTCCGAAAACTTTTCCCAGGAATACTCTGAGCAACCACTTTTCTCCACTATGCCTTTGTACAACGGCACAATGCATTCATTCCGCTAATCCCCAGGCACCTCACCACGAGTCATACATGCAATAAATATCCGTACCAACCCGTCGACAACACAGTCACACCCGTTTTTGATATATTCCATTGCAAAACCATCCAAAACACCTACCTTGCCGGCATTCATCTTCCTCTAAGCTTTTACTACCTCTTCTCTGTTTACCAAATCATTCTCCCGAAACCTCTCACTTCGAACACCACCTCGACCAAAGCACCCTAAATCTGCCACTCAATCATCTAACAATTAACAAGCCTTGAAATACTCACTCCATCTCCTTCTTACATCAAAACTACTTGCTATTACCTCCCAAATTAGCCCCCTTCACCAATATTTCCATTTTTTTTCTTGTCTTACAAATCTTATTTACCTCCTTAAATATATATATATATATATATATATATATATATATATATATATATATATATATATATATATATATATATATATATATATATATATATATATATATATATATATATATATATATATATATATATATATATATATATATATATATGTATATATATATATATATATGTTGTTCGCTGATGATACAGCGCTGGTGGCTGATTCATGTGAGAAACTGCAGAAGCTGGTGACTGAGTTTGGTAAAGTGTGTGGAAGAAGAAAGTTAAGAGTAAATGTGAATAAGAGCAAGGTTATCAGGTACAGTAGGGTTGAGGGTCAAGTCAATTGGGAGGTGAGTTTGAATGGAGAAAAACTGGAGGAAGTGAGTTGTTTTAAATATCTGGGAGTGGATCTGGCAGCGGATGGAACCATGGAAGCGGAAGTGGATCATAGGGTGGGGGAGGGGGCGAAAATTCTGGGGGCCTTGAAGAATGTGTGGAAGTCGAGAACATTATCTCGGAAAGCAAAAATGGGTATGTTTGAAGGAATAGTGGTTCCAACAATGTTGTATGGTTGCGAGGCGTGGGCTATGGATAGAGTTGTGCGCAGGAGGATGGATGTGCTGGAAATGAGATGTTTGAGGACAATGTGTGGTGTGAGGTGGTTTGATCGAGTGAGTAACGTAAGGGTAAGAGAGATGTGTGCAAATGAAAAGAGCGTGGTTGAGAGAGCAGAGGAGGGTGTTTTGAAATGGTTTGGGCACATGGAGAGGATGAGTGAGGAAAGATTGACCAGGAGGATATATGTGTCGGAGGTGGAGGGAGCAAGGAGAAGAGGGAGACCAAATTGGAGGTGGAAAGATGGAGTGAAAAAGATTTTGTGTGATCGGGGCCTGAACATGCAGGAGGGTGAAAGGAGGGCAAGGAATAGAGTGAATTGGAGCGATGTGGTATACCGGGGTTGACGTGCTGTCAGTGGATTGAATCAAGGCATGTGAAGCGTCTGGGGTAAACCATGGAAAGCTGTGTAGGTATGTATATTTGCGTGTGTGGACGTATGTATATACATGTGTATAGTGGGGGGTTGGGCCATTTCTTTCGTCTGTTTCCTTGCGCTACCTCGCAAACGCGGGAGACAGCGACAAAGTAAAAAAAAAAAAAAAAAAAAAAATATATATATATATATATATATATATATATATATATATATATATATATATATATATATATATATATATGTGTGTGTATATATTTTTTTTTTCTTTATCGCTGTCTCCCGCGTTTGCGAGGTAGCGCAAGGAAACAGACGAAAGAAATGGCCCAACCCACCCCCATACACATGTATATACATACGTCCACACACGCAAATATACATACCTACACAGCTTTCCATGGTTTACCCCAGACGCTTCACATCCCCTGATTCAATCCACTGACAGCACGTCAACCCCGGTATACCACATCGATCCAATGCACTCTATTCCTTGCCCTCCTTTCACCCTCCTGCATGTTCAGGCCCCGATCACACAAAATCTTTTTCAATCCATCTTTCCATCTCCAATTTGGTCTCCCACTTCTCGTTCCCTCCACCTCCGACACATATATCCTCTTGGTCAATCTTTCCTCACTCATTCTCTCCATGTGCCCAAACCATTCCAAAACACCCTCCTCTGCTCTCTCAACCACGCTCTTTTTATTTCCACACATCTCTCTTACCCTTACGTTACTTACTCGATCCAACCACCTCACACCACATATTGTCCTCAAACATCTCATTTCCAGCACATCCATCCTCCTGCGCACAACTCTATCCATAGCCCACGCCTCGCAACCATACAACATTGTTGGAACTACTATTCCTTCAAACATACCCATTTTTGCTTTCCGGGATAATGTTCTCGACTTCCACACATTTTTCAAGGCTCCCAAAATTTTCGCCCCTTCCCCCACCCTATGATCCACTTCCGCTTCCATGGTTCCATCCGCTGACAGATCCACTCCCAGATATCTAAAACACTTCACTTCCTCCAGTTTTTCTCCATTCAAACTCACCTCCCAATTGACTTGACCCTCAACCCTACTGTACCTAATAACCTTGCTCTTATTCACATTTACTCTTAACTTTCTTCTTCCACACACTTTACCAAACTCCGTCACCAGCTTCTGCAGTTTCTCACATGAATCAGCCACCAGCGCTGTATCATCAGCGAACAACAACTGACTCACTTCCCAAGCTCTCTCATCCCCAACAGACTTCATACTTGCCCCTCTTTCCAAGACTCTTGCATTTACCTCCCTAACAACCCCATCCATAAACAAATTAAACAACCATGGAGACATCACACACCCCTGCCGCAAACCTACATTCACTGAGAACCAATCACTTTCCTCTCTTCCTACACGTACACATGCCTTACATCCTCGATAAAAACTTTTCACTGCTTCTAACAACTTGCCTCCCACACCATATATTCTTAATACCTTCCACAGAACCTGTCACCAACACAGTCACCCACTTTTTTAATAAATTTCGATGCAATACCATCCAATCCCGCTCCCTTGCCAGCTTTCATTTTCCGAAAAGCTTTTATTACCTCTTCTCTGTTTACCAAATTATTCTCGCGAACCCTCTCACCTCCCACAGCACCACGACAAAAACACCCTATATATGCCACTCAGTCATCTTACACATTCAATAAACCTTCAAAATACTCACTCAGTCACCTTCTCCCATCATCACTACTTGTTATCTCCTCCTCATTAGCCCCCTTCACCGATGTTGCCATTTGTTCTCTTGTCTTACGTACTTTATTTACCACATGCCAAAACATTTCTTTATTCTTTCTAAAATCTAATGATCCTCTCTCAACCCAACTCTTATTTCCCTTCTTTTTCACCTCTTGCACTATTCTCTTGACCTACTGCCTCTTTTTTTTTTTATAAATCTCCCAGTCACTTGCACTATTCTTTTGCAAAACTCGTCCAAATGCCTCTCTCTTCTCTTTCACTAATAATCTTACTTCTTCATC
This sequence comes from Panulirus ornatus, assembly GCF_036320965.1. Taxonomy (NCBI): domain Eukaryota; kingdom Metazoa; phylum Arthropoda; class Malacostraca; order Decapoda; family Palinuridae; genus Panulirus; species Panulirus ornatus. The sequence continues at coordinate 25,929,623 of NC_092237.1, read as the reverse complement.
CCACTCCTCATTACCCTTTCTAATCTGGCCACCTTCCACGCTTCTCATGCCACAAGCATTTTTTGCGGAAGCTATCACTGCTTCCCTAGATATATCCCATTCCTCCCCGGCTTCCCTTACGTCCTTTGCTCTCACCTTTTTCCATTCTACAATCAGTCTACTCTGGTTCTTCACCATAAAAGCCTTCTTCCTAAGCTCACTTACTCTCACAAATAAAGTTATCTAATTTGTATCAACCATCATTGATACAAATATTACACTTCTTTGTGTATTTAACTCTATCACCACGAGAAATATCATTGAATTTTCAATTATTCTATACAAATTAAAAATCTTTATAGTTGGCAAAAATTGTAAAATGACAAGTGTATGAACGCTCGATGTATGTCTTGGACAATCGCATGTTTACCAAATGGCGTCCTAGCTTCGTCTCTTCGATGTATACCAACTGACTTATATTTCTCTCTTCTGTCTCCCCTGATAATGTGATTATTACATGAAAGTGCACTTGGGAACTTATCGTGTTTCATTTTCGCCGTGTACTCATAGGAATATATATACATATATATATATATGTGTTTGTTGATGTGGGAGAGTTCGAGAAGGCTCAGGAGATAAGGATCTCGCGGGTGTAGAACTTCCTCCCCGTACCGTGCGAGGATGTGATTACGAGGAGACGTCTGAAGACAAGACCGATTTCGACGATGAAGGCCTGCACTGTGGCTGAGAGATTGACTTGAGGAGGCAGAAGTGATATTGTGACAGTGATTGTGTCAGCGTCGCGTCGCCTCGCCGCAGTGTATCGAGACAGACTTCCCCAGAACTTTTAAAGGGGAAGTAAATGTTTATAGTTGTGTTACTGGAGTGATAGTTTTCATGCATGGTGTTTTTGACAAGAAAATAGTGAAGTTGGAGAAAAATGTAGCTTAGACATTGAAGCTTATTGATACAGTGGTGAAATTGATGAGAACTGCTATTGACGTTTGTGTGAATAAATTGTACATTTCCTTTTCCATAGCCAGAGGTTGAACCATTATGTGACATTCATTTTTTCATTCATTTTAAGCTAAAAGTTTGTTTTCTAAATTGTTTCTTACATTTTTCATATGTATATATATGTATGTGTGTGTGTGTGTGTGTGTATGTGCGTATGTGTGTGTATGTGTGTGTGTGTGTGTGTATGTATATATATATGTATATTATCCCTGGGGATAGGGGTGAAAGAATACTTCCCACGTATTCCTCGCGTGTCGTAGAAAGCGACTAGAGGGGACGGGAGCGGGGGGCCGGAAATCCTCCCCTCCTTGTATTAACTTTCTAAAATGGGAAACAGAAGAAGGAGTCACGCGGGGAGTGATCATCCTCCTCGAAGGCTCAGAGTGGGGTGCCTAAATGTGTGTGGATGTAACCAAGATGTGAAAAAAGGAGAGATAGGTAGTATGTTTGAGGAAAGGAACCTGGATGTTTTGGCTCTGAGTGAAACGAAGCTCAAGGGTAAAGGGGAAGAGTGGTTTGGAAATGTCTGGGGAGTGAAGTCAGGGGTTAGTGAGAGGACAAGAGCAAGGGAAGGAGTAGCAATACTCCTGAAACAGGAGTTGTGGGAGTATGTGATAGAATGTAAGAAAGTAAATTCTCGATTAATATGGGTAAAATTGAAAGTTGATGGAGAGAGGTGGGTGATTATTGGTGCATATGCACCTGGGCATGAGAAGAAAGATCATGAGAGGCAAGTGTTTTGGGAGCAGCTGAATGAGTGTGTTAGCGGTTTTGATGCACGAGACCGGGTTATAGTGATGGGTGATTTGAATGCAAAGGTGAGTAATGTGGCAGTTGAGGGAATAATTGGTATGCATGGGGTGTTCAGTGTTGTAAATGGAAATGGTGAAGAGCTTGTAGATTTATGTGCTGAAAAAGGACTGATGATTGGGAATACCTGGTTTAAAAAGCGAGATATACATAAGTATACTTATGTAAGCAGGAGAGATGGCCAGAGAGCGTTATTGGATTACGTGTTAATTGACAGGCGTGCGAAAGAGAGACTTTTGGATGTTAATGTGCTGAGAGGTGCAACTGGAGGGATGTCTGATCATTATCTTGTGGAGGCTAAGGTGAAGATTAGTATGGGTTTTCAGAAAAGAGGAGTGAATGTTGGGGTGAAGAAGGTGGTGAGAGTAAGTGAGCTTGGGAAGGAGACCTGTGTGGGGAAGTACCAGGAGAGACTGTGTACAGAATGGAAAAAGGTGAGAACAATGGAAGTAAGGGGAGTGGGGGAGGAATGGGATGTATTTAGGGAATCAGTGATGGATTGCGCAAAAGATGCTTGTGGCATGAGAAGAGTGGGAGGTGGGCTGTTTAGAAAGGGTAGTGAGTGGTGGGATGAAGAAGTAAGAGTATTAGTGAAAGAGAAGAGAGAGGCATTTGGACGATTTTTGCAGGGAAAAAATGCAATTGAGTGGGAGAAGTATAAAAGAAAGAGACAGGAGGTCAAGAGAAAGGTGCAAGAGGTGAAAAAAAGGGCAAATGAGAGTTGGGGTGAGAGACTATCAGTAAATTTTAGGGAGAATAAAAAGATGTTCTGGAAGGAGGTAAATAGGGTGCGTAAGACAAGGGAGCAAATGGGAACTTCAGTGAAGGGCGTAAATGGGGAGGTGATAACAAGTAGTGGTGATGTGAGAAGGAGATGGAATGAGTATTTTGAAGGTTTGTTGAATGTGTCTGATGACAGAGTGGCAGATATAGGGTGTTTTGGTCGAGGTGGTGTGCAAAGTGAGAGGGTTAGGGAAAATGATTTGGTAAACAGAGAAGAGGTAGTAAAAGCTTTGCGGAAGATGAAAGCCGGCAAGGCAGCAGGTTTGGATGGTATTGCAGTGGAATTTATTAAAAAAGGGGGTGACTGTATTGTTGACTGGTTGGTAAGGTTATTTAATGTATGTATGACTCATGGTGAGGTGCCTGAGGATTGGCGGAATGCGTGCATAGTGCCATTGTACAAAGGCAAAGGGGATAAGAGTGAGTGCTCAAATTACAGAGGTATAAGTTTGTTGAGTATTCCTGGTAAACTATATGGGAGGGTATTGATTGAGAGGGTGAAGGCATGTACAGAGCATCAGATTGGGGAAGAGCAGTGCGGTTTCAGAAGTGGTAGAGGATGTGTGGATCAGGTGTTTGCTTTGAAGAATGTATGTGAGAAATACTTAGAAAAGCAAATGGATTTGTATGTAGCATTTATGGATCTGGAGAAGGCATATGATAGAGTTGATAGAGATGCTCTGTGGAAGGTATTAAGAATATATGGTGTGGGAGGCAAGTTGTTAGAAGCAGTGAAAAGTTTTTATCGAGGATGTAAGGCATGTGTACGTGTAGGAAGAGAGGAAAGTGATTGGTTCTCAGTGAATGTAGGTTTGCGGCAGGGGTGTGTGATGTCTCCATGGTTGTTTAATTTGTTTATGGATGGGGTTGTTAGGGAGGTAAATGCAAGAGTCCTGGAAAGAGGGGCAAGTATGAAGTCTGTTGGGGATGAGAGAGCTTGGGAAGTGAGTCAGTTGTTGTTCGCTGATGATACAGCGCTGGTGGCTGATTCATGTGAGAAACTGCAGAAGCTGGTGACTGAGTTTGGTAAAGTGTGTGGAAGAAGAAAGTTAAGAGTAAATGTGAATAAGAGCAAGGTTATTAGGTACAGTAGGGTTGAGGGTCAAGTCAATTGGGAGGTGAGTTTGAATGGAGAAAAACTGGAGGAAGTGAAGTGTTTTAGATATCTGGGAGTGGATCTGTCAGCGGATGGAACCATGGAAGCGGAAGTGGATCATAGGGTGGGGGAGGGGGCGAAAATTTTGGGAGCCTTGAAAAATGTGTGGAAGTCGAGAACATTATCTCGGAAAGCAAAAATGGGTATGTTTGAAGGAATAGTGGTTCCAACAATGTTGTATGGTTGCGAGGCGTGGGCTATGGATAGAGTTGTGCGCAGGAGGATGGATGTGCTGGAAATGAGATGTTTGAGGACAATGTGTGGTGTGAGGTGGTTTGATCGAGTAAGTAACGTAAGGGTAAGAGAGATGTGTGGAAATAAAAAGAGCGTGGTTGAGAGAGCAGAAGAGGGTGTTTTGAAATGGTTTGGGCACATGGAGAGAATGAGTGAGGAAAGATTGACCAAGAGGATATATGTGTCGGAGGTGGAGGGAACGAGGAGAAGAGGGAGACCAAATTGGAGGTGGAAAGATGGAGTGAAAAAGATTTTGTGTGATCGGGGCCTGAACATGCAGGAGGGTGAAAGGAGGGCAAGGAATAGAGTGAATTGGAGCGATGTGGTATACAGGGGTTGACGTGCTGTCAGTGGATTGAATCAAGGCATGTGAAGCGTCTGGGGTAAACCATGGAAAGCTGTGTAGGTATGTATATTTGCGTGTGTGGACGTGTGTATGTACGTGTGTATGGGGGTTGGGCCATTTCTTTCGTCTGTTTCCTCGCGCTACCTCGCAAACGCGGGAGACAGCGACAAAGTATAAAAAAAAAAAAAAAAAAAAAAAAAAAAATATATATATATATATATATATATATATATATATATATATATATATATATATATATATATATATATATATATATATATCCCTGGGGATAGGGAAGAAAGAATACTTCCCACGCATTCCTCACGTGTCGTAGAAGGCGACTAAAGGGGACTGGAGCAAAGGGCCAGAAACCCTCCCATTCTTGTATTTTAACTTTTTAAAGGGGAAACAGAAGAAGGAGTCACGCGGGGAATGCTCATCCTCCTCGAAGGCTCAGATTGGGGTGTCTAAATGTGTGTGGATGTAACCAAGATGAAAAAAAAGGAGAGATAGGTAGTATGTTTGAGGAAAGGAATCTGGATGTTTTGGCTCTGAGTGAAACGAAGCTCAAGAGTAAATGGGAAGAGTGCTTTGGGAATGTTTTGGGAGTAAAGTCAAGGGATAGTGAGAGGGCAAGAGCAAGGGAAGGAGTAGCACTACTCCTGAAACAGGAGTTGTGGGAGTATGTGATAGAATGTAAGAAACTAAATTCTAGATTGATATGTGTAAAAGTGAAAGTTGATGGAGAGAGATGGCTGATTATTGGTGCATATGCACCGGGGCAAGAGAAGAAAGATCATGAGAGGCAAGTATTTTAGGAGCAGCTGAATGAGTGTGTTAGTGGTTTTGATGCACGAGACCAGGTTATAGTAATGGGTGATTTGAATGCAAAGGTGAGTAATGTGGCAGTTGAGGAAATAATTGGTATACATGGGGTGTTCAGTGTTGTAAATTGAAATGGTGAAGAGCTTGTAGATTTATGTGCTGAAAGAGGACAGGTGATAGGGAATGCTTGGTTTAAAAAGCGATATATACATAAGTATACCTATGTAAGTAGGAGAGATGGCCAGAGAGCATTATTGGACTACGTGTTAATTGATAGGCGCGCAAAAGAGAAACTTTTGGATGTTAATGTGCTGGGAGGTGCAATCGGAGGGATGTCTGATCATTATCTTGTGGAGGGGAAGGTGAAGATTTGTAGAGGTTTTCAGAAAAAAACAGAGAATGTTGGGGTAAAGAGAATTGTGAGAGTTAGTGAGCTTGGGAAGGAGACTTGTGTGAGGAAGAACCAGGGGAGACTGAGTACAGAATAGAAAAATGTGAGAGCAAAGTAGGTAAGGGGAGTAGGGGAGGAATGGGATGTATTTAGGGAAGAAGTGATGACTTGCGCAAAAGATGCTTGTGGCATGAAAAGCGTGGGAGGTGGGTTGATTAGAAAGGGTAGTGAGTGGTGGGATGAAGAAGTAAGATTATTAGTGAAAGAAAAGAGAGAAGCATTTGGACGATTTCTGCAGGGAGAAAATGCAAATGAGTGGGAGATGTATAAAAGAAAGAGGCAGGAAGTGAGGAGAAAGGTGTAACAGGTGAAAAAGAGGGCAAATGAGAGTTGGGTTGAGAGAGAATCATTAAATTTTAGGGAAAATAAAAAGATGTTTTGGAAGGAGGTAAGTAGAGTGGGTAAGACAGGGAGGAAATGGGAACTTCGGTGAAGGGGGCTAATGGGGAGGTGATAAGATGGATATATATATATATATATATATATATATATATATATATATATATATATATATATATATATATATATATATATATATATATATATATATATATATATATATATATATATATATATATATATATATATATATATATATATATATATATATATATATATATATATATATATATATATATATATATATATATATATATATATATATATATATATATATATATTTTCTTTATACTTTGTCGCTGTCTCCCGCGTTTGCGAGGTAGCGCAAGGAAACAGACGAAAGAAATTGCCCAACCCCCCCCCCCATACACATGTATATACATACGTCCACACACGCAAATATACATACCTACACAGCTTTCCATGGTTTACCCAAGACGCTTCACATGCCTTGATTCAATCCACTGACAGCACGTCAACCCCGGTATACCACATCGCTCCAATTCACTCTATTCCTTGCCCTCCTTTCACCCACCTGCATGTTCAGGCCCCGATCACACAAAATCTTTTTCACTCCATCTTTCCACCTCCAATTTGGTCTCCCTCTTCTCCTCGTTCCCTCCACCTCCGACACATATATCCTCTTGGTCAATCTTTCCTCACTCATTCTCTCCATGTGCCAGAACCACTTCAAAACACCCTCTTCTGCTCTCTCAACCACGCTCATTTTATTTCCACACATCTCTCTTACCCTTACGTTACTCACTCGATCAAACCACCTCACACCACACATTGTCCTCAAACATCTCATTTCTAGCACATCCATCCTCCTGCGCACAACTCTATCCATAGCCCACGCCTCGCAACCATACAACATTGTTGGAACCACTATTCCTTCAAACATACCCATTTTTGCTTTCCGAGATAATGTTCTCGACTTCCACACATTCTTCAAGGCCCCCAGAATTTTCGCCCCCTCCCCCACCCTATGATGCACTTCTGCTTCTATGGTTCCATCCGCTGCCAGATCCACTCCCAGATATCTAAAACACATCACTTCCTCCAGTTTTTCTCCATTCAAACTCACCTCCCAATTGACTTGACCCTCAACCCTACTGTACCTAATAACATTGCTCTTATTCACATTTACTCTAAACTTTCTTCTTCCACACACTTTACCAAACTCAGTCACCAGCTTCTGCAGTTTCTCACATGAATCAGCCACCAGCGCTGTATCATCAGCGAACAACAACTGACTCACTTCCCAAGCTCTCTCATCCCCAACAGACTTCATACTTGCCCCTCTTTCCAAAACTCTTGCATTTACCTCCTTAACAACCCCATCCATAAACAAATTAAACAACCATGGAGACATCACACACCCCTGCCGCAAACCTACATTCACTGAGAACCAATCACTTTCCTCTCTTCCTACACGTACACATGCCTTACATCCTCGATAAAAACTTTTCACTGCTTCTAACAACTTTCCTCCAACACCATATATTCTTAATACCTTCCACAGAGCATCTCTATCAACTCTATCATATGCCTTCTCCAGATCCATAAATGCTACATACAAATCCATTTGCTTTTCTAAGTATTTCTCACATACATTCTTCAAAGCAAACACCTGATCCACACATCCTCTACCACTTCTGAAACCACACTGCTCTTCCCCAATCTGATGCTCTGTACATGCCTTCACCCTCTCAATCAATACCCTCCCATATAATTTACCAGGAATACTCAACAAACTTATACCTCTGTAATTTGAGCACTCACTCTTATCCCCTTTGCCTTTGTACAATGGCACTATGCACGCATTCCGCCAATCCTCAGGCACCTCACCATGAGTCATACATACATTAAATAACCTTACCAACCAGTCAACAATACAGTCACCCCCTTTTTTAATAAATTCCACTGCAATACCATCCAAACCTGCTGCCTTGCCGGCTTTCATCTTCCGCAAAGCTTTCACTACCTCTTCTCTGTTTACCAAATCATTTTCCCTAACCCTCTCACTTTGCACACCACCTCGACCAAAACACCCTATATCTGCCACTCTATCATCAAACACATTCAACAAACCTTCAAAATACTCACTCCATCTCCTTCTCACATCACCACTACTTGTTATCACCTCCCCATTTGCGCCCTTCACTGAAGTTCCCATTTGCTCCCTTGTCTTACGCACTTTATTTACCTCCTTCCAGAACATCTTTTTATTCTCCCTAAAATTTAATGATACTCTCTCACCCCAACTCTCATTTGCCCTTTCTTTCACCTCTTGCACCTTTCTCTTGACCTCCTGTCTCTTTCTTTTATACATCTCCCACTCAATTTCATTTTTTCCCTGCAAAAATCGTCCAAATGCCTCTCTCTTCTCTTTCACTAATACTCTTACTTCTTCATCCCACCACTCACTACCCTTTCTAATCAACCCACCTCCCACTCTTCTCATGCCACAAGCATCTTTTGCGCAATCCATCACTTATTCCCTAAATACATCCCATTCTTCCCCCACTCCCCTTGCTTCCATTGTTCTCACCTTTTTCCATTCTGTACTCAGTCTCTCCTGGTACTTCCTCACACAGGTCTCCTTCACAAGCTCACTTACTCTCACCACCCTCTTCACCCCAACATTCACTCTTCTTTTCTGAAAACCCATACAAATCTTCACCTTAGCCTCCAGAAGATAATGATCAGACATCCCTCCAGTTGCACCTCTCAGCACATTAACATCCAAGAACTGAATATATATATACATATATATATATCGAAGCGACGAGACGAGAACGACTACGGCAATACAGCGTTTGGTTCATCTGGCCTCCGTCTGCGCCACACTGCACTGAACCAAGTGGCCGGAAGTCAGCACCACAAGTAAAGCATCCTCCTCGAAGGCTCAGAGTGGGGTGCCTAAATGTGTGTGGATGTAACCAAGATGTGAAGACCCTTACTGGAAAAACAATCACTCTTGAAGTAGAACCTTCAGACACAATTGAAAATATGAAGGAAAATAGTGAAATTGGAGAAAAAAATGTAGCTTAGACATTGAAGCTTATTGATACAGTGGTTAAATTGATGAGAACTGCTATTGACGTTTGTGTAAATAAATTATACATTTCCTTTTTTCCATAGCCAGAGGTTGGACCAGTATGTGACATTCATTTTTTTCATTCATTTCAAGCTAAAAGTTTCAGTTTTCTAAATTGTTTCTTACATTTTTCATATATATATATATATATATGTATGTGTGTGTGTGTGTATATGTGCGTATGTATGTGTATGTGTGTGTATGTGTATATGTATATATATATATGTATATTATCCCTGGGGATAGGGGTGAAAGAATACTTCCCACGTATTCCTCGCGTGTCGTAGAAAGCGACTAGAGGGGACGGGAGTGGGGGGCCAGAAATCCTCCCCTCCTTGTATTAACTTTCTAAAATGGGAAACAGAAAAAGGAGTCACGCGGGGAGTGCTCATCCTCCTCGAAGGCTCAGAGTGGGGTGCCTAAATGTGTGTGGATGTAACCAAGATGTGAAAAAAGGAGAGATAGGTAGTATGTTTGAGGAAAGGAACCTGGATGTTTTGGCTGTGAGTGAAACGAAGCTCAAGGGTAAAGGGGAAGAGTGGTTTGGGAATGTCTGGGGAGTAAAGTCAGGGGTTAGTGAGAGGACAAGAGCAAGGGAAGGAGTAGCAATACTCCTGAAACAGGAGTTGTGGGAGTATGTGATAGAGTGTAAGAAAGTAAATTCTCGATTAATATGGGTAAAACTGAAAGTTGAAGGAGAGAGGTGGGTGATTATTGGTGCATATGCAACTGGGCATGAGAAGAAAGATCAAGAGAGGCAAGTGTTTTGGGAGCAGCTGAATGAGTGTGTTAGTGGTTTTGATGCACGAGACCGGGTTATAGTGATGGGTGATTTGAATGCAAAGGTGAGTAATGTGGCAGTTGAGGGAATAATTGGTATACATGGGGTGTTCAGTGTTGTAAATGGAAATGGTGAAGAGCTTGTAGATTTATGTGCTGAAAAAGGACTGATGATTGGGAATACCTGGTTTAAAAAGCGAGATATACATAAGTATACTTATGTAAGTAGGAGAGATGGCCAGAGAGCGTTATTGGATTACGTGTTAATTGACAGGCGTGCGAAAGATATATATATATATATATATATATATATATATATATATATATATATATATATATATATATATATATACATATATATATATATATATATATATATATATATATATATATATATATATATATATATATATATATATATATATATATATATATATATATATATATATATATATATATAAATATTTTTTCTTTTTCTTTTTTTTTTTGCGTTGTCGCTGTCTCCCGCGTTTGCGAGGTAGCGCAAGGAAACAGACGAAAGAAATGGCCCAACCCACCCCCATACACATGTATATACATACGTTCACACACGCAAATATACATACCTACACAGCTTTCCATGGTTTACCCCAGACGCTTCACACGCCTTGATTCAATCCACTGACAGCACGTCAATCCCGGTATACCACATCGCTCCAATTCACTCTATTCCTTGCCCTCCTTTCACCCTCCTGCATGTTCCGGCCCCGATTACACAAAATCTTTTTCACTCCATCTTTCCACCTCCAATTTGGTCTCCCTCTTCTCCTCGTTCCCTCCACCTCCGACACATATATCCTCTTGGTCAATCTTTCCTCACTCATTCTCTCCATGTGCCCAAACCATTTCAAAACACCCTCTTCTGCTCTCTCAACCACGCTCTTTTTATTTCCACACATCTCTCTTACCCTTACGTTACTTACTCGATCAAACAACCTCACACCACACATTGTCCTCAAACATCTCATTTCCAGCACATCCATCCTCCTGCGCACAACTCTATCCATAGCCCACGCCTCGCAACCATACAACATTGTTGGAACCACTATTCCTTCAAACATACCCATTTTTGCTTTCCGAGATAATGTTCTCGACTTCCACACATTCTTCAAGGCCCCCAGAATTTTCGCCCCGTCCCCCACCCTATGATCCACTTCCGCTTCCATGGTTCCATCCGCTGCCAGATCCACTCCCAGATATCTAAAACACTTCACTTCCTCCAGTTTTTCTCCATTCAAACTCACCTCCCAATTGACTTGACCCTCAACCCTACTGTACCCAATAATAATAATAATAACCTATCCAATAATAATAACCTTGCTCTTATTCACATTTACTCTTAACTTTCTTCTTTCACACACTTTACCAAACTCAGTCACCAGCTTCTGCAGTTTCTCACATGAATCAGCCACCAGCACCGTATCATCAGCGAACAGCAACTGACTCACTTCCCAAGCTCTCTCATCCCCAACAGACTTCATACTTGCCCCTCTTTCCAAAACTCTTGCATTCACCTCCCTAACAACCCCATCCATAAACAAATTAAACAACCATGGAGACATCACACACCCCTGCCGCAAACCTACATTCACTGAGAACCAATCACATTCCTCTCTTCCTACATGTTCACATGCCTTACATCCTTGATAAAAACTTTTCACTGCTTCTAATAACTTGCCTCCCACACCATATATTCTTAATACCTTCCACAGAGCATCTCTATCAACTCTATCATATGCCTGTTACATACAAATCCATTTGCTTTTCTAAGTGTATATATATATATATATATATATATATATATATATATATATATATATGCATTTATTCTACTTTATCGCTGTCTCCCGCGTGAGCAAAGTAGCGCAAGGAAACAGACGAAAAAACGTCCCAACCCACCCACATACATAGGTATATACATACACGTCCACACACGCATATATACATGCCAATACAACTCAACGTACACATATATATACACACAGAGACATATTCGTATAAACACATGTTTATAAGTAATATTGTCTGCCCTTATTCATTGCCGTTGCCATCACGCCACACATGAAATGACTACCCCTTCTTCTCCACGCATGTACACGAGGTAGCACTAGGAAAAGACAACAGGGGCCACATTCGTTCACACTCAGTCTCTAGCTCTCACGTATAATGCACCAAAATCAAAGCTCCCTTTCCACATCCAGGCCCCAAAAAACTTTCCATGGTTTACCGCAGACGCTATACATGCCCTGATTCAATCCATTGACAGCACGTCGACCCGGTATGCCACATCGTTCCAATTCACTCTGTTCCTTGCACGCTTTTCACCCACCTGCATGTTCAGGCAACGATCATTCGAAATCTTTTTCACAACATCTTTCCACCTCCAATTTGGTTCCCTCCACCCCTGACACATATATCCTCTTTGTCAATCTTTCCTCAGTCATTCTCTACATGTGACAAAACCATTTCAAAACACCCTCTTCTACTCTCTCAACCACACTCTTTTTATTACCACACATCTCTCTTACCCTTTCATTACTTACTCGATCAAACCACCTCACACCATATATTGTCCTCAAACATCTCATTTTCAACATATCCCCCCTGCTCCACACAACTCTATCTGTAGCCCACGCCTCGCAACCATATAACATTGTCGGAACTTCTATTCCTTCAAACATACCCAGTTTTGCTTTCCGAGATAACGTTCTCGCACTTCCAAATATTCTTCAAGGCTCCCAAAACTTTCACCCCCTCCCCCACCCTATTATTCACTTCCGCTTCTGTGGTTCCATCCGCTGCCAAATCCACTCCCAGATATGTAAAAGAATTCACTTCCTCCAGTCTTTCTCTATTCAAACGTACCTCCCAATTGACTTATCCCTCAACCCTATTGTACCTAATAACTTTGCTCTTATTCACATTTACTCTCAGCTTTCTTCCTTCTTACACAATTTACCAAATTTAGTCACCAGTCTCCGTAGTTCCTCACCCGAATCAGCCACCAGCGTTGTATCATCAGCGAACAACAACTGACTGACTTCCCAAGCTACCTCATCCACAACATACTGCATACTTGTACCTCCCTCCAAAACTCTTCCATTCACCTCCCTAACAACTCCATCCATAAACAAATTATACAACCATGGAATCATAACGCTCCCCAATCACTTTCCTCTTTTCCTACTCGCACACATTCTTTACATCCTCGACAGAAACTTTTCCCTGCTTCTAACAACTTGCCTCCCACACCATATATTCTTAATATCTTCCATAGAGCACCTCTACCAAATCTATCATATGCTTTCTCCAGATCCATAAATGCTCCATACAAATCGATTTGCTTTCCTAAGTATTTCTCACATACATTCTTGAAAGCAAACACCTGATCCACACAACCTCTACCACTTCTGAAACCACTCTGCTCTTCCCCAATCTGATGCTCTGTATATTCCATCACCCTTTCAATCAATACCCTCCCATGCAATTTCCCAGGAATACTCAACAAACGTATACATCTGTAATTCGAGCACTCACATCTATCTACTTGGCTTTGTACAAGGGCACTATGCAAGCATTCTGCCAAACCTCAGGCACCTCACCATGAGTCATACATACATTAGATAACCTTACCAACCAGTTAACAACATATTCACCGGCTTTTTTTTTAATAAATTCCACTGCAATACCATCCAAACCCGCTGCCTTGCCGGCTTTCATATTCCGCACAGCTTTTACTACCTCTTCTTTGTTTACCAAATCATTCTCCCTAACTCTCTCATTTTGCACACCACCTCGACCAAAACACCCTATATCTGACACTCTATCATTAAGCACATTCAACAATCCTCCAAAATATTCATTCCTTCTTCTCATATCACCAATACTTGTTATCACCTCCCAATTAGCCCCCTTCACTTATGTTCCCATCTTTCCTTTATCTTACGCACTTTATTTACCTCCTTCTGAAACAATTTTTTATTCTCCGTAAGATTTCATGATACTTTCTCACCCCAACTCTCATGTGCCCTCTTTTTCACCTCTTTCACGTTTCTCTTGACCATCTGGCTCTGAGTGAAACGAAGTTCAAAGGTAAAGGGAAAAATTGGTTTGGGAATATCTTGGGAGGAAATTCAGGGGTTGGTGAGAGGACAAGATTAAGGGATGGAGTAGCACTATTCCTGTAACAGGAGTGGTGGGAGTATGCGATACAGTGTAAGAAAGGAAACTCTAGATTGATATGGGCAAAACTGAAAGTGGATGGAGAGAGATGGGTCTTTATTGGTGCATATGCACCTGGGCATGAGAAGAAAGATCATGAGAGACAAAAGCTTTGGGAACAGCTGAGTGAGTGTGTTAGTAGTTTTCATGCACGAGACCGAGTTATAGTGATGGGTGATTTAAATGCAAAGATGAATAGTATGGAAATTTTGGGAACAATTGGTGTACATGTAGTGCTCAGTGTATATGTATGTATATATGTATATATGTATAAGAGAGATGTGTGGTAATAAGAAGAGTGTGGTTGATAGAGCAGAAGAGTGTGTTTTAAAATGCTTTGGTCACAGGGAGAGAATAAGTGAGGAAAGATTGACAAAGAGGACATATGTGTCAGAGGTGGATAGTGATCAGATATCCCTACAGTTGCACCTCTCAGCACATTAACATCCAAAAGTCTCTCTTTCGCGCGCCTATCAATTAACAAGTAATCCAAAACCGCTCTCTGGCCATTTCTCCTACTTACATACGTATACTTATTTATATCTCTCTTTTTAAACCAGGTATTCCCAATCAACAGTCCTTTTTCATCACATAAATCTACAAGTTCTTCACAATTTCCATCTACAACACTGAACACCCATGTATACAAATTATTCCCTCAACTGCCACATTACTCACCTTTGCATTCACATCACCCATCACTATAGCCCATTCATGTGAATCAAAACTACTAACACACTCATTCAGCTGCTCCAAAAACACTTGCCTCTCATGATCTTTGTTCTCATGCCCAGGTGCATATGCACCAATAATCACCAATCTATCACCATCAACTTTCAGTTTTACCCTTATCGGTCTAGAGTTTACTTTCTTACACTATTACACACTCCCGCCACTCTTGTTTCAGGAGTAGTGCTACTCCTTCCCTTTCTCTTCTCCTCTCACTAACCCCAGACTTTACTCCCAAGACATTCCCAAACAACTCTTCCCCTTTACCCTTAAGCTTCGTTTTACTCAGAGCCAAAACATCCAGGTTCCTTTCCTCAAACCTATTACCTATCTCTCCTTTCTTCTCATCTTGGTTAGATCCACACACATTTAGACACCTCAATCTGAGCCTTCGAGGATGATGAGCACTCCCCGCGTGACTTCTTCTGTTTCACCTTTAGAAAGTTAAATGACAAAGAGAGGAGGGTTTCTAGCCGCCAGCTCCCGTCCCCTTCAGTCGCCTACTACGACACGTGAGGAATGCGTCGGAAGTATTCTTTCTCCCCTATCCCCAGGGATTCTCCTCTATCCCCAGAGATAGTGGAGAATCCCTATACATATATTTATGTATCATATTTCAATTTGCTTTTTCCCTGTCTCCCGCTTTAGCGAGGTAGCGCAAGGAAAAAGACGAAAGAATGGTCCAACCCACCCACATACACATGTATATAAACACACGTCCACACACGCAAATATACATACCTATACATCTCAATGTACACATAAATATACACACACAGACATATACATATATACACATGTACATAATTCATACTGTCTCCCTTTATTTATTCAAATCGCCACCTCGCCACACATGGAAGAACAACCCTCTCCCCCTTATATGTGCGAGGTAGCGCTAGGAAAAGACAACAAAGGCCCCATTCGTTCACACTCAGTCTCTAGCTGTCATGTAATAATGCACCGAAACAACAGCTCCCTTTCCACATCCAGGCCCGCCAGAACTTTCCATGCTTTACCCCAGACGCTTCACATGTACTGATTCAATCCATTGACAGCACGTCGACCCCGGGATACCCCATCGTTCCAATTCACTCTATTCCTTGCACGCCTTTCACCCTCCTGCATGTTCAGGCCCCGATCACTCAAAATCTTTTTCACTCCATCTTTCCACCTCCAATTTGGTCTCCCACTCTCCTCGTTCCCTCCACCTCTGACACATATATCCTCTTAGTCAATCTTTTGTCACTCATTCTCTGGATGTAACCAAACCATTTCAAAACACCCTCTTCTGCTCTCTAAACCACACTCTTTTTATTACAACACAACTCTTACCCTATTATTACTTACTCGATCAAACCACCTCACAACACATATTGTCCTCAAACATCTCATTTCCAGCACATTCACCCTCCTCGGCACAACTCTATCCATATCCCACGCCTCGCACCCATACGACATTGTTGGACCCACTATTCCTTCAAACATTACCCATTTTTGCTTTCCGAGATAATGTTCTCGACTTCCACACATTCTTCAAGGCTCCCTGAATTTTCGACCCCTCCCCCACCCTATGATTCATTTCCGCTTCCATGGTTCCATCCGCTGCCAGATCCACTCCCAGATATCTAAAACACTTTACTTCCTACAGTTTTTCTCCATTCAAACATACCTCCCAGTTGACTTGACCTTTAACCCAACTGTACCAATAGCCTTCCTCTTATTAGCATATACATATACATATATATATATATATATATATATATATATATATATATATATATATATATATATATATATATATATATATATATATATATATATATATATATATATATATATATATATATACCGGGTATAATGGGTATACCGGGGTCGACGTGCTGTCAATGGATTGAACCAGGGCATGTGAAGCGTCCGGGGTAGACCATGGAAAGTTCTGTGGGGCCTGGATGTGGAAAGGGAGCTGTGGTTTCGGTGTATTATTACATGACAGCTAGAGAGTTAGTGTGAACGAATGGGGCCTATGTTGTCTTTTCCTAGTGCTACCTCCCACACATGAGGGGGGAGGTGTTGTTATTTCATGCGTGGCGAGGTGGCGATGGAAATGAATAAAGGCATACACTAAGAATCATGTACATGTGTATATATGTATCTTCCGCAAAGCTTTTACTACCTCTTCTCTTGTTTGGGTGGTATTGCAGTGGAATTTATTAGAAAAGGAGTGACTGTATTGTTAAATGGTTGGTAAGGTTATTTAATGTAGAAGGCATATGATAGAGTTGATAGAGATACTCTGTGGATGGTTTTAAGAATATATGGTGTGGGAGGCAAGTTGTTAGAAGCAGTGAAAAGTTTTTATCGAGGATGTACGTGTAGGAAGAGAGGAAAGTGATTGGTTCTCAGTGAATGTAGGTTTGCGGCAGGGGTGTGTGATGTTGTTCGCTGATGATACAGCGCTGGTGGCTGATTCATGAAAGAAACTGCAGAAGCTGGTGACTGAGTTTGGTAAAGTGTGTGAAAGAAGAAAGTTCAGAGTAAATGTGAATAAGAACAAGGTTATTAGGTACAGTAGGGTTGAGGGTCAAGTCAATTGGGAGGTAAGTTTGAATGGAGAAAAACTGGAGGAAGTAAAGTGTTTTAGATATCTGGGAGTGGATCTGGCAGCGGATGGAACCATGGAAGCGGAAGTGAATCATAGGGTGGGGGAGGGGGCGAAAATTCTGGGGGCCTTGAAGAATGTTTGGAAGTCGAGAACATTATCTCGGAAAGCAAAAATGGGTATGTTTGAAGGAATAGTGGTTCCAACAATGCTGTATGGTTGCGAGGCGTGGGCTATGGATAGAGTTGTGCGCAGGAGGGTGGATGTGGTGGAAATGAGATGTTTGAGGACAATATGTGGTGTGAGGTGGTTTGATCGAGTAAGTAATGTAAGGGTGAGAGAGATGTGTGGAAATAAAAAGAGTGTGGTTTAGAGAGCAGAAGAGGGTGTTTTGAAATGGTTTGGTCACATGGAGAGAATGAGTGGGGAAAGATTGACCAAGAGGATATATGTGTCAGAGGTGGAGGGAACGAGGAGAAGTGGGAGACCAAATTGGAGATGGAAAGATGGAGTGAAAAAGATTTTGAGTGATCGGGGCCTGAACATGCAGGAGGGTGAAAGGCGTGCAAGGAAAAGAGTGAATTGGAACGATGTGCTATACCGGGGTTGACGTGCTGTCAATGGATTGAACCAGGGCATGTGAAGCGTCTGGGGTAAACCATGGAAAGTGTATGGGGCCTGGATGTGGAAAGGGAGCTGTGGTTTCGGTGCATTATTACATGACAGCTAGAGACTGAGTGTGAACGAATGGGGCCTTTGGTGTCTTTCCTAGCGCTACCTCGTACACATGAGGGGGGAGGAGGCTGTTATTCCATGTGTGGCGAGGTGGCGATGGGAACAAATAAAGGGAGACAGTATGAATTATGTACATGTGTATATATGTATATGTCTGTGTATTTATATATATGTGTACATTGAGATGTATAGGTATATATATTTGCGTGTGTGGACGTGTATGTATATACATGTGTATGTGGGCGGGTTGGGCCATTCTTTCGTCTGTTTCCTTGCGCTACCTCGCTAACGCGGGATACAGCGACAAAGCAAAATGAATAAATAAAATAAAATTATTCGTGGTGAGGTGCATGAGGAATGGCGAAATGCTTGCATAGTGCCATTGTACAAAGGCGAAGGGGATAAGAGTGAGTGCTCAAATTACAGAGGTATAAGTTTGTTGAGTATTCCTGGTAAATTATATGGGAGGGTATTGATTGAGAGGGTGAAGGCATTTACAGAGCATCAGATTGGGGAAGAGCAGTGTGGTTTCAGAAGTGGTATAGGATGTGTGGATCCGGTGTTTGCTTTGAAGAATATATGTGAGAAATACTTAGAAAAGCAAATGGATTTGTATGTAGCATTCATCCCTGGGGATAGGGGAGAAGGAATACTGCCCACGTATTCCCTGAGTGTCGTAGAAGGCGACTAAAAGGGGAGGGAGCGGGTGGCAGGAAATCCTACCCTCTCGTTGTTTTCAATTTTCCAAAAGAAGGAACAGAGAAGGGGGCCAGGTAAGGATATTCCCTCAAAGTCCCAGTCCTGTGTTCTTAACGCTACCTCGCTAAAAAAATATATATATATATATACATATATATATATATATATATATATATATATATATATATATATATATATATATATATATATATATATATATATATATATATATATATATATATATATATATATAAATATATATATATATATATTTCTTTTCTTTCAAACTATTCGCCATTTCCCGCGTTAGCGAGGTAGCGTTAAGAACAGAGAACTGGGCCTTTGAGGGAATATCCTCACCTGGCCCTTTCTCTGTTCCTTCTTTTGGAAAAAAAAAAAGAAATGAGAGGGGAGGATTTCCAGCCCCCCGCTCCCTCCCCTTTTAGTTGCCTTCTACGACACGCAGGGAATACATGGGAAGTATTCTTTCTCC
>NC_092237.1:25903104-25910125 GCF_036320965.1 Panulirus ornatus | reverse complement strand
TTTTTTTTCGCTTTGGGGGGGGGAATGATACAGCGCTGGTGGCTGATTCATGTGAGAAACTGCAGAAGCTGGTGACTGAGTTTGGTAAAGTGTGTGGAAGAAGAAAGTTAAGAGTAAATGTGAATAAGAGCAAGGTTATTAGGTACAGTAGGGGTGAGGGTCAAGTCAATTGGGAGGTAAGTTTGAATGGAGAAAAACTGGAGGAAGTGAAGTGTTTTAGATATCTGGGAGTGGATCTGGCAGCGGATGGAACCATGGAAGCGGAAGTGGATCATAGGGTGGGGGAGGGGGCGAAAATTCTGGGAGCCTTGAAGAATGTGTGGAAGTCGAGAACATTATCTCGGAAAGCAAAAATGGGTATGTTTGAAGGAATAGTGGTTCCAACAATGTTGTATGGTTGCGAGGCGTGGGCTATGGATAGAGTTGTGCGCAGGAGGATGGATGTGCTGGAAATGAGATGTTTGAGGACAATGTGTGGTGTGAGGTGGTTTGATCGAGTAAGTAACGTAAGGGTAAGAGAGATGTGTGGAAATAAAAAGAGCGTGGTTGAGAGAGCAGAAGAGGGTGTTTTGAAATGGTTTGGGCACATGGAGAGAATGAGTGAGGAAAGATTGACCAAGAGGATGTATGTGTCGGAGGTGGAGGGAACGAGGAGAAGCGGGAGACCAAATTGGAGGTGGAAAGATGGAGTGAAAAAGATTTTGTGTGATCGGGGCCTGAACATGCAGGAGGGTGAAAGGAGGGCAAGGAATAGAGTGAATTGGAGCGATGTGGTATACCGGGGTTGACGTGCTGTCAGTGGATTGAATCAAGGCATGTGAAGCGTCTGGGGTAAACCATGGAAAGCTGTGTAGGTATGTATATTTGCGTGTGTGGACGTATGTATATACATGTGTATGGGTGTGGGTTGGGCCATTTCTTTCATCTGTTTCCTTGCGCTACCTCGCAAACGCGGGAGACAGCGGCAAAAAAAAAAAAAAAAAAGATATATATATATATATATATATATATATATATATATATATATATATATATATGTCCTTGTGTGTAAATATAAATGTATACGTTGAGATGTATAGATATGTATGTGTGCTAACTCGCTGCAGCGGGAGACAGCGACAAAGTATGATAAATAAATAGATATATATCAATCAATTATACTTCGCTGTTGTCTCCCTCGTTAGCGAGGTACCGCAAGGAAGCAGACGAAAGAATGGACCAACCCACCCACATACACATTTATATACATACACGTCCACAAACACACATATACATACGTATACATCTCATATTAATATATATATATATATATATATATATATATATATATATATATATATATATATATATATATATATATATATATATATATATATATATATATATATATATATATATATATACACTCACACACACACACCCAGACATATACATATATAACATGTGCATAATTCATACTGTCTGCCTTTATTCATTCCCGTCGCCACCCTGCCACATATGAAATAATAACCCCTCCCCCCGCATGTGCGCGAGGTAGCGCTAGGAAAAGACGACAAAGGCCACATTCGTTCACACTCAGTCTCCAGCTGTCTTGTATAATGCACCGAATCCACAGCTCCCTTTCCAAATCCTGGCCCCACAGAACTTTCCATGGTTTACCCGAGACGCTTCACATACCCTGGTTCAATCCATTGACAACACTTCGAGTCCGGTATACCACTTCGTTCCAATTTACTCCATTCCTTGCACGCCTTTCACCCTCCTGCATGTTCAGGCCCCGATCACTCAAAATCTTTTTCACTCCATCTTTCCACCTCCAATATGGTCTCCCACTTCTCCTCGTTCCCAACACCTCTGACACATATATCTTTTTTGTCAATCTTTCCTCACTCATTCTCTCCATGTCACCAAACCATTTCAAAACACCCTCTTCTGCTCTCTCATCCACACTGTTTTTATTAACACACATCTCCCTTACCCTTTCATTACTTACCCGATCAAACCACCTCATATCATATGATGTCCTCAAACACCTCATTTCCAGCACATACACCACCTTCCGCAGAACTCTATCTATAGCCCGCGCCTCGCAACCCTATATCATTGTTGAAGCCTCTATTCCGTCAAACATAGCCATTTTTGCTTTCCAAGATAAAGTCCTCGACTTCCACACATTTTTCAACGCACCCAGAACTCTCGCCTCCTCCCCTATCCTATGATTCACTTCCGCTTCCATGGTTCCATCTGTTACCAAATACACTCCTAGATATCTGATATACTCCAATTCCTCCAGTTTTTCTCCATTCAAACTTACCTCCCAACTGACTTTTCCCTCAACCCTACTGTATCTAATAACCTTGCTCTTTTTCAAATTACTCTCCGTTTTCTTCTTTCAAACACTTTACCAAACGCAGTCACCAGCTTCTACAGTCTCTCTCCCGAATCAGCCACCAGCGGTGTATCATTTGCGAACGACAACAGACTCACTTCCCAAGCTCTTTCATCCACAACAGACTGCATATTTGCCCCTCTTTCCAAAACTCTTGCATTCACCTCACTAACAACCCCATCTAGAAACAAATTAAACAATAAGAAACTAACCATTTTGACAATTTAGATGTGATAGGCCAACAAATGAAAATTTACAAATACTTCTCCCCTTACTTTACAATTTAGTACCTTCCATCAAATTTACCGTAGAAAATGAAAATAATGGCATTTTACCATTTTTAGATTGCATGATCCATAGGCAAGGAAAAAGTTATATATTTGGCATATACAGAAAACCTACCAATGTATGCTCATACATCAATATTACTCATCTCAGCTCGACAGAGTTAAATGATCATCTTTTCAATCTATTTTCCTTATGGCATTATGTACTTGCAGTATAGAGTTTATTGATGATGAGTTTGAGAAGATGTATTCTATTGGATGTAAGTTAAAGTAACCTAGATCTCTCATTGATAAATCCCTTAAGCCAGCAAATAAATCATTTTTATCGAGTTGAGCCCAAAAATCCCATTGACACCAAGAATCTTTTAGTTCTCCCTTTTAATGATAACTTTAGTTTGCTTCCCATGTTGCTTTAAATCCTTTAATGTAAATGTTCTTTTCAGCAACAATAATGCTATAAAGAATATCTTAATCAGGAATTCACCGTAAAATTCTCCAGGATTCATCTAAAAAAGGCCATGTACAAATTGTGATAAGTTTTATGGTGAGCAGACTGGTGAGGATCTTTCTGTTAGACTTAAGGAATGTAAATATAGTATAAGAACGGGACAAGAATCAAATGGCTTGTTTAATAACGTTTAAAACTATGATCATTGTACTGGCTAGAGTAATGCCATCTCAGTTAGCAAATCTAACTCTATTACCACGAGAAAATCATTGAATCTTTCATTATCAAATACACAAACAATAATAATCTTAATATCAGTGATGGTCTATGCAAATTACACAACTTTATTGTTAGTAAAATTTGTAAATTGATAAGTTTATGAACGCCTGTTGTCTGTCTTGGCCAGTCGCATGCTTACCAAATGGCGTCCTGGCTATGTCTCTTCGATGTATATCAAGTGACTTATATTTCTCTCTTGTGTCTCCCCTGATGATGTGATAACTACAAGAAAGTGAACTTGGGAACTTATCGTGTTTCATTTTCCGAGCGGACTAATAGAAATATACATATTTTTGTCTTCCGTGCCAGCGAGGTAGCGCAAGAAAACAGACGAAAGAATGGCCCAACCCACCCACATACACATGTGTATACATACATGTCCACACACGCAAATATACATGCCTATACATCTCAACGTATACATATATATATATATATATATATATATATATATATATATATATATATATATATATATATATATATATATATATATATATATATATACATAGACATATACATATATACACATAGACATATACATATATACACATGTCCATAATTCATATTGTCTGCCTTTATTCATTCCCATCGCCACCCCGCCACACATGGAATAACTACCCCCTCCCACCTCATGTTCGCGAGGTAGCGCTAGGAAAAGACATCAAAGGTCACATTCATTCACACTCAATCTCTAGCTGTCATGTAATAATGCACCGAAACCACAGATCCCTCTCCACATCCAAGCCCCATAGAACTTTCCATGGTTTACCCCAGACGCTTCACATGCCCTGGTTAAATCCATTGACAGCACCTCGACCCCGGTATACCACATCGTTCCAATTCACTCTATTCCTAGTCACGCCTTTCACCCTCCTGCATGTTCACACTACGATCACTCAAAATCTTTTTCACCCCATCTTTCCACCCTGAATTGGGTCTTCCACCTTCTCCTCGTTCCCTCCACCTATGACACATATATCTTCTTGGCCAATCTTTCCGAAATCATTCTCTCCATGTGAACAAACCATTTCAAAACACCCTCTTCTGCTCTCTCAATCACACTCTTTTTATTACCACACATCTCTCTTACCCTATAATTACTTACTCGATCAAACCTCTTCACATCACATATTGTCCTCAAACATCTCATTTCCAGCGCATCCAACCTCCTCCGCACAACTCTATCCATAGCAAACGCCTAGCAACCATGTAACATTGTTAGAACCACTATTCCTTCAAACATACCAGGTTTGCTTTCCGAGATAATGTTCTCGACTTACAAACATTCTTCAATGCTCCCAGACATTTCGCACCCTCCCCCACCCTATGATTCACTTGCGCTTCCATGGTTCCATCCGCTGCCAGATCTACTCCCAGATATCTAAAACACTTCACTTCCTCCATTTCTTCTCCGTTCAAACTTACCTCCCAACTGACTTGTCCATCAACATCACTGTACCTAAGAACATTGCTCTTATTCACATTTACTTTCAGCTTTCTTCTTTCGCACACTTTACCAAACTCAGTCACCAGCTTCTGCATTTTCTCACATGAATCAACCAAATGCGCTGTATCATCAGCGAACAACAACTGACTCACTTCCCAAGCTCTCTCATCCAAAACGGACTGTATACTTGCCCCTCTTTCCAAAACTCTTGCATTCACCTCCCTAACAACCCATCCAAAAACAAATTAAACAACCATGGAGACATCACACACCCCTGCCGTAAACCTGCGTTCACTAAGAACCAATCATTTTCCTCTTTTCCTACACATACACATCTCTTACATCTTCGATAAAACTTTTCACTGATTCTAACAACTTGCCTCCCACACCATATATCCTTAATACCTTCCACAGAGCATCTCTATCAACTCTATCATATACCTTCTCCACATTCATAGATACTATATACAAATCCATTTGCTTTTCTAAGTATTTCTCACATACATTCTTCAAAGCAAACACCTGGTCCACATATCCTCTACCACTTCTGAAACCGCACTGCTCTTCCCCAATCTGATACTCTGTACATGCCTTCACCCTCTCAATCAATACCCTCCCATATAATTTCTCGGGAATACTCATCAAACTTATACCTCTGTAATTTGAGCACTCACATGTATCCCCTTTGCCTTTGTGCAATGGCACTATGCAAGCATTCCGCCAATCCTGAGACACCACACAATGAGTCAAACATACATTAGATAATCTTACCAACCAGTCAACAATACAGTCACCCTCATTCTTAATATATTCCACTGCAATACAATCCGAACCCGCCGCCTTGCCGCTTTCATCTTCCGCAAACCTTTTACTACCTTTTCTCTGTTTACCAAAACATTCTCCCTAATTCTTTCACTTTGCACACCACCTCGACCAAAACACCCTATATCTGCCACTCTATCATCAAACACATTCAACAAACCTTCAAAGTATTCACTCCATCTCCTCACATCACCACTACTTATCATCACCTCCCCATTAGCCACCTTCATTGATGTTCCCATTTATGTGTTTAAAGATAATCTCTCACCCAACTCTCATTTGCCCTCTTTTTCACCTCTTGCACCTTTCTCTTGACCTCCTGCCTCCTTCTTTAATAAATCTCCCGGTCATCTGTATTATTTCCCGGCAAAAATCGCCTCTCTTCTCTTTCACTAAGAATCTTACTTCTTCATCCCACCACTCTCTACCTTTTCTAAACTGCCCACCTCCCACGCTTCTCATGCCACAATCATCTTTTGCGCAAGCCATCACTGCTTCCCTAAATACATCCCATTCCTCCCCCACTCCCCTTCCCTCATTTGTTCTCACCTTTTTCCATTCTGTGCTGTCTCTCATGGTACTTTCTCAAACTAGTCTCCTCCCCAAGCTTACTAAGTCCTACTACTCTTTTCACCCCAACATTCTCTCTTGTTTTCTGAAAACCTCTACAAATCTTAATCTTCGCCTCCACAAGATAATGATCAGACATCCTTCCAGTTGCACCTCTCAGAAAATTTACATCGAAAAGTCTCTTATTCATTCGCCTATCAATTAACACGTAATTCAATAACGCTCTCTGGTCATCTCTCCTATTTACTTGCGTATACATATGCATATATCTGTTTTTAAACCAGGTATACCCAATCACTAGTCCTTTTTCAGCATATAAATCTACAAGTTCTTCACCATTTTCATTGACAACACTGAACACCCCGTGTAAACCAATTATTCCCTCAATTGCCATATTACTCACCTTTGCATTTAAATCACCCATAACTATAACCCAGTCTCGTGCATCAAAACTACTAACACACTCACTCAGCTGCTACCAGAACACTTGCCTTTCATCATCTTTCTTCTCATGCCCAGATACATGTGCACCAATAATCACCCATCTCTCTCCATACACTTTCAGCTTTACCCATATCAATCTAGAGTTTACTTTCTTACACTCTATCACATACTCCCACCACTCCTGTTTTAGAAGTAGTGCTATTCTTTCCCTTGCTCTTGTCCTTTCACTAACTCCTGACTTTATTCCTAAAACATTCCAAAATCACTCTTCCCCTTTACCCTTGGGCTTCGTTTCACTCAGAGCCAAACATCCAGATTCCTTTCCTCAAACA
>NC_092237.1:25850965-25903004 GCF_036320965.1 Panulirus ornatus | reverse complement strand
GTTTTTCTCCATTCAAACTCACCTCCCAATTGACTTGACCCTCAACCCTACTGTACCTAATAACCTTGATCTTATTCACATTTACTCTTAACTTTCTTCTTTAACACACTTTACCAAACTCAGTCACCAGCTTCTGCAGTTTCTCACATGAATCAGCCACCAGCGCTGTATCATCAGCGAACAACAACTGACTCACTTCACAAGCTCTCTCATCCCCAACAGACTTCATACTTGCCCCTCTTTCCAAAACTCTTGCATTCACCTCCCTAACAACCCCATCCATAAACAAATTAAACACCCATGGAGACATCACAAACCCCTGCCGAAACCTACATTCACTGAGAACCAATCACTTTCCTCTCTTCCTACACGTACAAATGCCTTACATCCTCGATAAAAACTTGTCACTGCTTCTAACAACTTGCCTCCCACACCATATATTCTTAATACCTTCCACAGAGCATCTCTATCAACTCTATCATATGTCTTCTCCAGATCCATAAATGCTACATACAAATCCATTTGCTTTTCTAAGTATTTCTCACATACATTCTTCAAAGGAAACACCTGATCCACACATCCTCTACCACTTCTGAAACCACACTGCTCTTCCCCAATCTGATGCTCTGTACATGCCTTCACCCTCTCAATCAATACCCTCCCATATAATTTACCAGGAATACTCAACAAACTTATACCTCTGTAATTTGAGCACTCACTCTTATCCCCTTTGCCTTTGTACAATGGCACTATGCACGCATTCCGCCAATCCTCAGGCACCTCACCATGATTCATACATACATTAAATAACCTTACCAACCAGTCAACAATACAGTCACCCCCTTTTTTAATAACTTCCACTGCAATACCATCCAAACCTGCTGCCTTGCCGGCTTTCATCTTCCGCAAAGCTTTTACTACCTCTTCTCTGTTTACCAAATCATTTTTCCCTAACCCTCTCTCTTTGCACACCACCTCGACAAAATACCCTATATCTGCCACTCTATCATCAAACACATTCAACAAACCTTCAAAATACTCACTCCATCTCCTTGTCACATCACCACTACTTGTTATCACTTCCCCATTTGCGCCTTTCACTGAAGTTCCCATTTGCTCCCTTGTCTTACGCACTTTATTTACCTCCTTCCAGAAAATCTTTTTATTCTCCCTAAAATTTAGTGATACTCTCTCACCCCAACTCTCATTTGCCCTTTTTTTTCACCTCTTGCACCTTGCTCTTGTCCTTCTTTCTCTTTCTTTTATACATCTCCAACTCAATTGCATTTTTTCCCTGCAAAAATCGTCCAAATGCCTCTGTCTTCTCTTTCACTAACACTCTTACTTCATCCCACCACTCACTACCCTTTCTAATCAACCCACCTCCCACTCTTCTCATGTCACAAGCATCTTTTGCGCAATCCATCACTGATTCCCTAAATACATCCCATTCCTCCCCCACTCCCCTTACTTCCATTGTTCTCACCCTTTTCCATTCTGTACTAACTCTCTCCTGGTACTTCCTCACACAAGTCTCCTTCCCAAGCTCACTTACTCTCACCACCCTCTTCACCCCAACATTCACTCTTCTTTTCTGAAAACCCATACAAATCTTCCCCTTAGCCTCCACAAGATAATGATCAGACATCCCTCCAGTTGCACCTCTCAGCACATTAACATCCAAAAGTCTCTCTTTCGCGCGCCTGTCAATTAACACTTAATCCAATAACGCTCTCTGGCCATCTCTCCTACTTACATAAGTATACTTATGTATATCTCGCTTTTTAAACCAGGTATTCCCAATCATCAGTCCTTTTTCAGCACATAAATCTACAAGCTCTTCACCATTTCCATTTACAACAATGAACACCCCATGTATACCAATTATACCCTCAACTGCCACATTACTGACCTTTGCATTCAAATCACCCATCACTATAACCCGGTCTGGTGCATCAAAACCACTAACACACTCATTCAGCTGCTCCCAAAACACTTCCCTCTCATGATCTTTCTTCTCATTCCCAGGTGCATATGCACCAATAATCACCCATCTCCCTCCATCAACTTTCAGTTTTACCCATATTAATCGAGAATTTACTTTCTTACATTCTATCACATACTCCCACAACTCCTGTTTCAGGAGTACTGCTACTCCTTCCCTTGCTCTTGTCCTCTCACTAACCCCTGACTTTACTCCCAAGATATTCCCAAACCACTCTTCCCATTTACCCTTGAGCTTCGATTCACTCAGAGCCAAAACATCCAGGTTCCTTTCCTCAAACATACTACCTATCTCTCCTTTTTCACATCTTGTTTACATCCACACACATCTAGTCACCCCAATCTGAGCCTTCGAGGAGGATGAGCACTCCCCGCGTGACTCCTTCTTCTAACGCGGGAAATGGCGAATAGTGTGAAAGATGGAGAAGAAAGATATATATATATATATATATATATATATATATATATATATATATATATATATATATATATATATATATATATATATATATCTTTCTTTTCTTTCTTTCATACTATTCGCCATTTCCCGCGTTAGCGAGGTAGCGTTAAGAACAGAGGACTGGGCCTTTGAGGGAATATCCTGATCTGACCCCCTTCTCTGTTCCTTCTGTGAGAAAAACAAAAAAAAAACCAAGAGGGGAGGATTTCCAGTCCCCCGCTCCCTTCCCTTTTAGTATCCTTCTACGACACGCAGGGAATACGTGGGAAGTATTCTTTCTCCCCTATCCCCAGGGATATATATATATATATATATATATATATATATATATATATATATATATATATATATATATATATATATATATATATATATATATATATATATACTGGCCAGTAGCTCATAAGACGGTGAAGTGTTAATCACTGGAATCCCTCCCTGTCCTACCGGGATGTACTCGTGCATAGGCAACAGTGAGATGGGCTGGTGAAGATGAGCTTGACGAACGTTGCCGGAGATGGACTTGACATGGGCTTCGGTCAAAGAGTCTCCGTAACTAGCAAGCGGTGTATACATACGTAAGCCATGACATTTTGATGAACGTCAAGCAGCTCATCACCCACCGCTTCAAGTTCTAGGAGGATGGAAGGGGTATGATACGTTGCAAGACGTACGTGAGGCCTCGAACTCGTGTGTTTGATGATTTTAGAACAATGGAACGTGAAAAGAACAGAAAAGCGCGTTGAAGCAGACAAAATGAGTGAGATGGGTACTGCTTGTGAATGGCCTCCAAAGAGTGTCCTTAAGTTTCATGATGACTCAGAATTTCCTCCAGTGTAAACAGTGCAGTTAGTGACTCTGCGACTTTCCCATAATTGAGAACATTTCTTCTAGTCAGTTTTTGTGGGCTGAGAAGGCAGCTTATATTCAAAATATTGTCGCAAAACTATCTCAATAAATATCATCCAGATTTTTGTGATAAATGTTAAATATTACAAGTGTAATGAGAGAGTTTAACTATGTATAATGTTTCTTGTACATTAACATATTACTGGGAAGATGTGCTGAAGATGAAGGAAGATAAAGTTCAGTATTTGCAAGAGAATCAGTCTGTCCTGGCTGTCTTATTTTTTTGATGGTTAACATTTGGTGAAGTAAGGCATGTAACTCATATGTTTTGATTTAATGAAAGTATTTTCCTTATTTTCAGTAATTTAAGAATATCTTTATGGTACACATGAACTGATGTATATGACTGTGTATATATATATATATATGTGAGTGTGTATGTGTGTGTGTATATATATATATATATATATATATATATATATATATATATATATATATATATATATATATATATTTTTTTTTTTTTTTTTTTGCTTTGTCGGTGTCTCCCGCGTATACGAGGTAGCGCAAGGAAACAGGCGAAAGAAATGGCCCAACCCACCCCCATAAACATGCCTTGATTCAATCCACTGACAGCACTTCAACCCGGTATACCACATCGCTCCAATTCATTCTATTCTTTGCCCTCCTTTCACCCTCCTGCATGTTCAGGCCCCGATCACACAAAATCTTTTTCACTCCATCTTTCCACCTCCAATTTGGTCTCCCTCTTCTCCTCGTTCCCTCCACCTCCGACACATATATCCTCTTGGTCAATCTTTCCTCACTCATTCTCTCCATGTGCCCAAACCATTTCAAAACACCCTCTTCTGCTCTATCAACCACGCTCTTTTTATTTCCACACATCTCTCTTACCCTTACGTTACTTACTCGATCAAACCACATCACACCACACATTGTCCTCAAACATCTCATTTCCAGCACATCCATCCTCCTGCGCACAACTCTATCCATAGCCCACGCCTCGCAACCATACAACATTGTTGGAACCACTATTCCTTCAAACATACCCATTTTTGCTTTCCGAGATAATGTTCTCGACTTCCACACATTCTTCAAGGCTCCCAGAATTTTCGCCCCCTCCCCCACCCTATGATCCACTTCCGCTTCCATGGTTCCATCCGCTGCCAGATCCACTCCCAGATATCTAAAACACTTCACTTCCTCCAGTTTTTCTCCATTAAAACTTACCTCCCAATTGACTTGACCCTCAACCCTACTGTACCTAATTACCTTGCTCTTATTCACATTTACTCTTAACTTTCTTCTTTCACACACTTTACCAAACTCAGTCACCAGCTTCTGCAGTTTCTCACATGAATCAGCCACCAGCGCTGTATCATCAGCGAACAACAACTGACTCACTTCCCAAGCTCTCTCATCCCCAACAGACTTCATACTTGCCCCTCTTTCCAAAACTCTTGCATTCACCTCCCTAACAACCCCATCCATAAACAAATTAAACAACCATGGAGACATCACACACCCCTGCCGCAAACCTACATTCACTGAGAACCAATCACTTTCCTCTCTTCCTACACGTACACATGCCTTACATCCTCGATAAAAACTTTTCACTGCTTCTAACAACTTTCCTCCCACACCATATATTCTTAATACCTTCCACAAAGCATCTCTATCAACTCAATCATATGCCTTCTCCAGATCCTTAAATGCTACACACAAATCCATTTGCTTTTCTAAGTATTTCTCACATACATTCTTCAAAGCAAACCCCTGATCCACACATCCTCTACCACTTCTGACACCACACTGCTCTTCCCCAATCTGATGCTCTGTACATGCCTTCACCCTCTTAATCAATACCTTCCCATAAGTATACGTATGTAAGTAGGAGAGAAGGCCAGAGACCGTTATTGGTTTACGTGTTAAATGACAGTCGCGCGTAAGAGAGACTTTTGGATGTTAATGTGCTGAGAGGTGCAACTGGAGGGATATCTGATCATTATCAGATGGAGGGTAAGGTGAAGATTTGTATGGGTTTTCAGAAAAGAAGAGTGAATGTTGGGGTGAAGAGGGTGGTGAGAGTAAGTGAGCTTGTGAAGGAGTCTTGTGTGAGGAAGTACCAGCAGAGACTGAGTACAGAATGGAAAAAGGTGAGAGCAATGGAAGTAAGGGGAGTGGGGGAGGAATGGGATATATTTAGGGAATCAGTGATGGATCGCGCAAAAGATGCTTGTGGCATGAGAAGAGTGGGAGGTGGGTTGATTAGAAAGGGTAGTGAGGGGTGGGATGAAGAAGTAAGATTATTAGTGAAAGAGAAGAGAGAGGCATTTGGACGATTTTTGCAGGGAAAAAATGCAATTGAGTGAGATATATATAAAAGAAAGAGACAGGAGGTCAAGAGAAAGGTGCAAGAGGTGAAAAAGAGGGCAAATGAGAATTGGGGTGAGAGAGTATCATTAAATTTTAGGGAGAATAAAAAGATGTTCTGGAAGGAGGTAAATAAAGTGCGTAAGACAAGGGAGCGAATGGGAACTTCAGTGAAGGGCGCAAATAGGGAGGTGATAACAAGTAATGGTGATGTGAGAAGGAGATGGAGTGAGTATTTTGAAGGTTTGTTGAATGTGTTTGATGATAGAGTGGCATATATAGGGTGTTTTGGTCGAGGTGGTGTGCAGAGTGAGAGGGTTAGGGAAAATGATTTGGTAAACAGAGAGGTGGTAGTAAAAGCTTTGCGGAAGATGAAAGCCGGCAAGGCAGCAGGTTTGGATGGTAGTGCAGTGGAATTTATTAAAAAAGGGGGTGACTGTATTATTGACTGGTTGGTAAGGTTATTTAATGTATATATGACTCATGGTGAGGTGCCTGAGGATTGGAGGAATGCGTGCATAGTGCCATTGTACAAAGGCAAAGGGGATAAGAGTGAGTGACAAATTACAGAGGTATAAGTTTGTTGAGTATATATATATATAGATATATATATATATATATATATATATATATATATATATATATATATATATATATATATATATATATATATATATATATATATATATATATATATATATATATATATATATATATATATATATATATATATATATATATATTATCTCGGGGAGAAAGATTGCTTCCCACGCATTCATCGCGTGTCGTACATGGCGACTAGAGGGGACTGAAGCTTGGGGTCAGAATCCTCCCCTCCTTGTATTTTAACTTTCTTAAATGGGAAACAGAAGAAAGAGTTACGCGGGGAGTCCTCATTCTACTCGAAGGCTCAGATTGGGGTGTCTAAATGTGTGTGGATGTAACCAAGATGAGAAAAAAGGAGAAATAGGTAGTATGTTTGAGGAAAGGAACCTGGATGTTTTGGCTCTGAGTGAAACGAAGCTCAAGGGTAAAGGGGAAGAGTAGTTTGGGAATGTCTTCGGAGTAAAGTCAGGGGTTAGTGAGAGGACAAGAGCAAGGGAAGGAGTAGCACTACTCCTGAAACAGGAGTTGTGGGAGTATGTGATACAATGTAAGAAAGTAAATTCTAGATTGATATGGGTAAAACTGAAAGTTGATGGAGGGAGATGGGTGATTATTGGTGCATATGCACCTGGGCATGAAAAGAAAGATCATGAGAGGCAAGTGTTTTGGGAGCAGCTGAATGAGTGTGTTAGTTGTTTTGATGCACGAGACCGGGATATAGTGATGGGTGATTTGAATGCAAAGGTGAGTAATGTGGCAGTTGAGGGAATAATTGACATAAATGGGGTGTTCAGTGTTGTAAATGGAAATGGTGAAGAGCTTTTAGATTTATGTACTGAAAAAGGACTGTTGATTGGGAATACCTGGTTTAAAAAGAGAGATTCACATAAGTATAAGTATGTAAGTAGGAGAGATGGCCAGACAGCGTTATTGGAATACGTGTTAATTGACAGGCGCGCGAAAGAGAGACTTTTGGATGTTAATGTGCTGAGAGGTGCAACTGGAGGGATGTCTGATCATTATCTTGTGGAGGCGAAGGTGAAGATTTGAATTTTTTTGAGAAAAGAAGAGAGAATGTTGGGGTGAAGAGGTTGGTGAGAGTAAGTGTGCTTGGGTAGGAGACTTGTGTGATAAAGTACCTGGAGAGACTGAGTACAGAATGGAAAAAGGTGAGAACAAAGGAGGTAAGGGGAGTGGGGGAGGAATGGGATGTATTTAGGGAAGCAGTGATGGCTTCCGCAAGAGATGCTTGTGGCATGAGAAGCGTGGGAGGTGGGTTGATTAGAAAGGGTAGTGAGTGGTAGGACGAAGAAGTAAGATTATTAGTGAAAGAGAAGAGAGGCATTTGGACGATTTTTTCAGAAAAAAAATGCAAAATGAGTGGGAGATGTATAAAAGAAAGAGGCAGGAGGTCAAGAGAAAGGTGCAAGAGGTGAAAAAGAGGGCAAATGAGAGTTGGGGTGAGAGAGCATCATTAAATTTTGGGGAGAATAAAAAGATGTTCTGGAAGAAGGTAAATAAAGTGCTTAAGACACGGGAGCAAATTGGAACTTACGCGAAGGGGGGTAATGTGGAGGTCATAACAAGTAATGGTGATGTGAGAAGGAGATGGTGTGAGTATTTTGAAGGTTTGTTGAATGTGTTTGATGATAGAGTGGCAGATATAGGGTGTTTTGGTCGAGGTGGTGTGCAAAGGTAGAGGGTTAGGGAAAATGATTTGTTAAATAGAGAAGAGGTAGTTGAAGCTTCGCGGAAGATGGAAGCCGGCAAGGCATCAGGAATGGATGTTATTGCAGTCGAATCTATTAAAAAAGGGGGTGACTGTATTCTTGACTGGTTGGTAAGGTTATTTAATGTATGTATGATTCAGGTGAGGTACATGAGGATTGGCGGAATTCTTGCATAGTGCTATTGTGCAAAGGCAAAGGGGATAAGAGTGAATGCTCAAATTACAGAGGTATAAGTTTGTTGAGTATTCCTGGTAAATTATATGGGATGGTATTAATTGATAGGGTGAAGGCATGTACAGAGTATCAGATTGGGGAAGAGCATTGGGGTTTCATATTGGATGTGTGAATAAATTGTATATTTCCTTTTCCATAGCCAGAGGTTGAACCATTATGTGACATTCATTTTTTTTTTTTTTCATTCATTTCAAGCTAAAAGTTTGTTTCTAAATTGTTCTTACATTTTTCATATGTATATATATGTATGTGTGTGTGTGTGTGTGTGTGTATGTGCATATGTGTGTGTGTGTGTGTGTGTGTGTGTGTATATGTATATATATATGTATATTATCCCTGGGGATAGGGGTGAAAGAATACTTCCCACGTATTCCTCGCGTGTCGTAGAAAGCGACTAGAGGGGACGGGAGCGGGGGGCCGGAAATCCTCCCCTCCTTGTATTAACTTTCTAAAATGGGAAACAGAAGAAGGAGTCACGCGGGGAGTGATCATCCTCCTCGAAGGCTCAGAGTGGGGTGCCTAAATGTGTGTTGATGTAACCAAGATGTGAAAAAAGGAGAGATAGGTAGTATGTTTGAGGAAAGGAACCTGGATGTTTTGGCTCTGAGTGAAACGAAGCTCAAGGGTAAAGGGGAAGAGTGGTTTGGAAATGTCTGGGGAGTGAAGTCAGGGGTTAGTGAGAGGACAAGAGCAAGGGAAGGAGTAGCAATACTCCTGAAACAGGAGTTGTGGGAGTATGTGATAGAATGTAAGAAAGAAAATTCTCGATTAATATGGGTAAAATTGAAAGTTGATGGAGAGAGGTGGGTGATTATTGGTGCATATGCACCTGGGCATGAGAAGAAAGATCATGAGAGGCAAGTGTTTTGGGAGCAGCTAAATGAGTGTGTTAGCGGTTTTGATGCACGAGACCGGGTTATAGTGATGGGTGATTTGAATGCAAAGGTGAGTAATGTGGCAGTTGAGGGAATAATTGGTATGCATGGGGTGTTCAGTGTTGTAAATGGAAATGGTGAAGAGCTTGTAGATTTATGTGCTGAAAAAGGACTGATGATTGGGAATACCTGGTTTAAAAAGCGAGATATAAGTATACTTATGTAAGTAGGAGAGATGGCCAGAGAGCGTTATTGGATTACGTGTTGATTGACAGGCGTGCGAAAGAGAGACTTTTGGATGTTAATGTGCTGAGAGGTGCAACTGGAGGGATGTCTGATCATTATCTTGTGGAGGCTAAGGTGAAGATTAGTATGGGTTTTCAGAAAAGAGGAGTGAATGTTGGGGTGAAGAAGGTGGTGAGAGTAAGTGAGCTTGGGAAGGAGACCTGTGTGGGGAAGTACCAGGAGAGACTGTGTACAGAATGGAAAAAGGTGAGAACAATGGAAGTAAGGGGAGTCGGGGAGGAATGGGATGTATTTAGGGAATCAGTGATGGATTGCGCAAAAGATGCTTGTGGCATGAGAAGAGTGGGAGGTGGGCTGTTTAGAAAGGGTAGTGAGTGGTGGGATGAAGAAGTAAGAGTATTAGTGAAAGAGAAGAGAGAGGCATTTGGACGATTTTTGCAGGGAAAAAATGCAATTGAGTGGGAGAAGTATAAAAGAAAGAGACAGGAGGTCAAGAGAAAGGTGCAAGAGGTGAAAAAAAGGGCAAATGAGAGTTGGGGTGAGAGAGTATCATTAAATTTTAGGGAGAATAAAAAGATGTTCTGGAAGGAGGTAAATAGGGTGCGTAAGACAAGGGAGCAAATGGGAACTTCAGTGAAGGGCGTAAATGGGGAGGTGATAACAAGTAGCGGTGATGTGAGAAGGAGATGGAATGAGTATTTTGAAGGTTTGTTGAATGTGTCTGATGACAGAGTGGCAGATATAGGGTGTTTTGGTCGAGGTGGTGTGCAAAGTGAGAGGGTTAGGGAAAATGATTTGGTAAACAGAGAAGAGGTAGTAAAAGCTTTGCGGAAGATGAAAGCCGGCAAGGCAGCAGGTTTGGATGGTATTGCAGTGGAATTTATTAAGAAAGGGGGTGACTGTATTGTTGACTGGTTGGTAAGGTTATTTAATGTATG
Organism: Panulirus ornatus; assembly: GCF_036320965.1. Taxonomy (NCBI): domain Eukaryota; kingdom Metazoa; phylum Arthropoda; class Malacostraca; order Decapoda; family Palinuridae; genus Panulirus; species Panulirus ornatus. Next base: position 25,892,668 of record NC_092237.1, on the reverse strand, counting down.
TATGACTCATGGTGAGGTGCCTGAGGATTGGCGGAATGCGTGCATAGTGCCATTGTACAAAGGCAAAGGGGATAAGAGTGAGTGCTCAAATTACAGAGGTATAAGTTTGTTGAGTATTCCTGGTAAATTATATGGGAGGGTATTGATTGAGAGGGTGAAGGCATGTACAGAGCATCAGATTGGGGAAGAGCAGTGCGGTTTCAGAAGTGGTAGAGGATGTGTGGATCAGGTGTTTGCTTTGAAGAATGTATGTGAGAAATACTTAGAAAAGCAAATGGATTTGTATGTAGCATTTATGGATCTGGAGAAGGCATATGATAGAGTTGATAGAGATGCTCTGTGGAAGGTATTAAGAATATATGGTGTGGGAGGCAAGTTGTTAGAAGCAGTGAAAAGTTTTTATCGAGGATGTAAGGCATGTGTACGTGTAGGAAGAGAGGAAAGTGATTGGTTCTCAGTGAATGTAGGTTTGCGGCAGGGGTGTGTGATGTCTCCATGGTTGTTTAATTTGTTTATGGATGGGGTTGTAAAGAAGGTAAATGCAAGAGTCCTGGAAAGAGGGGCAAGTATGAAGTCTGTTGGGGATGAGAGAGCTTGGGAAGTGAGTCAATTGTTGTTCGCTGATGATACAGCGCTGGTGGCTGATTCATGTGAGAAACTGCAGAAGCTGGTGACTGAGTTTGGTAAAGTGTGTGGAAGAAGAAAGTTGAGAGTAAATGTGAATAAGAGCAAGGTTATTAGGTACAGTAGGGGTGAGGGTCAAGTCAATTGGGAGGTGAGTTTGAATGGAGAAAAACTGGAGGAAGTGAAGTGTTTTAGATATCTGGGAGTGGATCTGTCAGCGGATGGAACCATGGAAGCGGAAGTGGATCATAGGGTGGGGGAGGGGGCGAAAATTTTGGGAGCCTTGAAAAATGTGTGGAAGTCGAGAACATTATCTCGGAAAGCAAAAATGGGTATGTTTGAGGGAATAGTGGTTCCAACAATGCTGTATGGTTGCGAGGCGTGGGCTATGGATAGAGATGTGCGCAGGAGGATGGATGTGCTGGAAATGAGATGTTTGAGGACAATGTCTGGTGTGAGGTGGTTTGATCGAGTAAGTAACGTAAGGGTAAGAGAGATGTGTGGAAATAAAAAGAGCGTGGTCGAGAGAGCAGAAGAGGGTGTTTTGAAATGGTTTGGGCACATGGAGAGAATGAGTGAGGAGAGATTGACCAAGAGGATATATGTGTCGGAGGTGGAGGGAACGAGGAGAAGAGGGAGACCAAATTGGAGGTGGAAAGATGGAGTGAAAAAGATTTTGTGTGATCGGGGCCTGAACATGCAGGAGGGTGAAAGGAGGGCAAGAAATAGAGTGAATTGGAGTCATATGGTATACAGGGGTTGACGTGCTGTCAGTGGATTGAAGCAAGGCATGTGAAGCGTCTGGGGTAAACCATGGAAAGCTGTGTAGGTATGTATATTTGCGTGTCTGGACGTGTGTATGTACATTGTGTATGGGGGGGGGGGGGTTGGGCCATTTCTTTCGTCTGTTTCCTTGCGCTACCTCGCAGGCGCGGGAGACGGCGACAAGGTATAAAAAAAAAAAAAAAAAAAAAAATGATTCAGGTGAGCTACCTGAGGATTGGCGGAATTCTTGCATAGTGCTATTGTGCAAAGGCAAAGGGGATAAGAGTGAGTGCTCAAATTACAGAGGTATAAGTTTGTTGAGTATTCCTGGTAAATTATATGGGATGGTATTAATTGATAGGGTGAAGGCATGTACAGAGTATCAGATTGGGGAAGAGCATTGGGGTTTCATAAGTGGTAGAGGATGTGTGGATCAGGTGTTTGCTTTGAAAAATGTATGTGAGAAATACTTAGAAAAGCAAATGGATTTGTATATATCATTTATAGATCTGGAGTAGGCATATGCTAGAGTTGATAGAGATGCTCTGTCGAAAGTACTTAGATTACATGGCGTGTTAGGCAAGTTGTTAGAAGCAGTGAAAAGTTTTTATCGAGGATGTAAGGCATGTGTACGTGTAGGAAGAGAGGAAAGTGATTGGTTCTCAGTGAATGTAGGTTTGCGGCAGGGGTGTGTGATGTCTCCATGGTTGTTTAATGTGTTTATGGATGGGGTTGTTAGGGAGAAGAATGTAAGGTTTTTGTAAAGAGGGGCAAGTATGCAGTCTGTTGTGGATGAGAAAGCTTGGGAAGTGAGTCAGTTGTTGTTCGCTGATGATATGGCGCTAGTGGCTGATTCATTTGAGAAAATGCAGAAGCTGGTGACTGAGTTTGGTAAAGTGTGTGAAAGAAGAAAGTAAAGAGTAGATATGAATGTGAGCAAGGCTGTTAGGCACAGTAGGGTTGAGGGTCAAGTCAATTGGGTGGAAAGTTTGAATGGAGAAAAACTGGAGGAAGTAAAGTGTTTTAGATAAAACCAAATAAAATATATATATATATACATATATATATATATATATATATATATATATATATATATATATATATATATATATATATATATATATATATATATATATATATATATATATATATTTTTTTTTTTTTTTTTTTTTATTCTTTGTCGCTGTCTCCCGCGTTTGCGAGGTAGCGCAAGGAAACAGACGAAAGAAATGGCCCCCCCCCCCATACACATGTACATACGTCCACACACGCAAATATACATACCTACACAGCTTTCCATGGTTTACCCCAGACGCTTCACATGCCTTGATTCAATCCACTGACAGCACGTCAACCCCTGTATACCACATCGCTCCAATTCACTCTATTCCTTGCCCTCCTTTCACCCTCCTGCATGTTCAGGCCCCGATCACACAAAATCTTTTTCACTCCATCTTTCCACCTGCAATTTGGCCTCCCTCTTCTCCTCGTTCCCTCCACCTCCGACACATATATCCTCTTGGTCAATCTTTCCTCACTCATTCTCTCCATGTGCCCAAACCATTTCAAAACTCCCTCTTCTGCTCTCTCAACCACGCTCTTTTTATTTCCACACATCTCTCTTACCCTTACGTTACTTACTCGATCAAACCACCTCACACCACACATTGTCCTCAAACATCTCATTTCCAGCACATCCATCCTCCTGCGCACATCTCTATCCATAGCCCACGCCTCGCAACCATACAACATTGTTGGAACCACTATTCCTTCAAACATACCCATTTTTGCTTTCCGAGATAATGTTCTCGACTTCCACACATTTTTCAAGGCTCCCAAAATTTTCGCCCCCTCCCCCACCCTATGATCCACTTCCGCTTCCATGGTTCCATCCGCTGACAGATCCACTCCCAGATATCTAAAACACTTCACTTCCTCCAGTTTTTCTCCATTCAAACTCACCTCCCAATTGACTTGACCCTCACCCCTACTGTACCTAATAACCTTGCTCTTATTCACATTTACTCTTAACTTTCTTCTTCCACACACTTTACCAAACTCAGTCACCAGCTTCTGCAGTTTCTCACATGAATCAGCCACCAGCGCTGTATCATCAGCGAACAACAACTGACTCACTTCCCAAGCTCTCTCATCCCCAACAGACTTCATACTTGCCCCTCTTTCCAGGACTCTTGCATTTACCTCCCTAACAACCCCATCCATAAACAAATTAAACAACCATGGAGACATCACACACCCCTGCCGCAAACCTACATTCACTGAGAACCAATCACTTTCCTCTCTTCCTACACGTACACATGCCTTACATCCTCGATAAAAACTTTTCACTGCTTCTAACAACTTGCCTCCCACACCATATATTCTTAATACCTTCCACAGAGCATCTCTATCAACTCTATCATATGCCTTCTCCAGATCCATAAATGCTACATACAAATCCATTTGCTTTTCTAAGTATTTCTCACATACATTCTTCAAAGCAAACACCTGATCCACACATCCTCTACCACTTCTGAAACCGCACTGCTCTTCCCCAATCTGATGCTCTGTACATGCCTTCACCCTCTCAATCAATACCCTCCCATATAATTTACCAGGAATACTCAACAAACTTATACCTCTGTAATTTGAGCACTCACTCTTATCCCCTTTGCCTTTGTACAATGGCACTATGCACGCATTCCGCCAATCCTCAGGCACCTCACCATGAGTCATACATACATTAAATAACCTTACCAGCCAGTCAACAATACAGTCACCCCCTTTTTTAATAAATTCCACTGCAATACCATCCAAACCTGCTGCCTTGCCGGCTTTCATCTTCCGCAAAGCTTTTACTACCTCTTCTCTGTTTACCAAATCATTTTCCCTATATATATATATATATATATATATATATTTATATATATATATATATATATATATATATATATATATATATATATATATATATATATATATATATATATATATATATATATATATATATATATATATATATATATATGTATATATATATATATATATATATATATATATATTTATATGTATATATTGGATTATGTGTTAATTGATAGGCGCGCGAAAGAGAGACTTTTGGATGTTAATGTCCTGAGAAGTGCAAGTGGAGAGGTGTCTGATCGTTATCTTTTGCAGGCGAAGGTGACGATATTTAGGGGTTTTCAGAAAAAAAAGAAAGAATGTTGAGGTGAAGACAGTAATGAGAGTATGTGAGCTTGGGAAGGAAACTTTTGTGAGGAAGTACCAGGACAGACTGAGTACAGAATGGAAAAAGGTGAGAACAAAGGAGGTAAGGAGAGTGGTGGAGGAATGGCATGCATTTAGGGAAGCAGTAATGGCTTGCGTAAAAGATTCTTGTGGCATGAGAAGCGTGGGAGATGGGTTGATTAGAAAGTGTAGTGAGTGGTGGGATGAAGAAGTAAGATTATTAATGAAAGAGAAGAGAGAGACATTTGGACGATTTTTGCAGGGAAACAATGCAAATGAGTGGGAGACGTATAAAAGAAAGAGGCAGGAGGTCAAGATAAAGGTGCAATAGGTGAAAAAGAGGGCAAATGAGAGTTGGGTTGAGAGAGTATCATTACATTTTATGGAGAATAAAAAGATGTTTTGGAGGGAGGTAAATAAATTGTGTAAGACAAGGAAGCAAATGGGAACTTCAGTGGAGGGGGCTAATGGGGAGGTGATAACAAGTAATGGTGATGTGAGAAGGAGAATGAGTGAGTATTTTGAAGGTTTGTTGAATGTGTTTGATGATAGAGTGGCAGATATATAAGGTGTTTTGGTCGAGGTGGTGTGCAAAGATACAGGGTTAGGTAAAATGATTTGGTAAACACAGAAGAGGTAGTAAAAACTTTGCGGAAGATGAAAGACGGCAAGGCAGCAGGTTTGGACGGTATTGCAGTTGAATTTATTAAAAAGAGGGGTGACGATATTGTTGACTGGTTGGTAAGGTTATTTAGTGTATGTATGATTCATGGTGAGGTGCATGAGGATTGGAGGAATGATTGCATAGTGCCATTGTACAAAGGCAAAGGGGTAAGAGTGAGTGCTCAAATTACAGAGGTATAAGTTTGTTGAGTATTCCTGGTAAATTATATGGGATGGTATTGATTGAGAGGGTGAAGGCATGTACAGAGCATCAGACTGGGGAAGAGCAGTGTGGTTTCAGAAGTGGTAGAGGATGTGTGGATCAGGTATATGTGAGAAATACTTAGAAAAGTAAATGGATTTGTATGTAGCATTTTTGGATCTTGAGAAGGCATATGATTTGATAGAGAGGCTCTGTGGAAGGTATTAAGAATATATGGTGTGGGAGGCATATTGTTAGAAGCAGTGAAAAGTTTTTATCGAGGATGTAAGGCATGTGTACGTGTAGGAAGAGTGGAAAGTGATTGGTTCTCAGTGAATGTAGGTTTGTTACAGGGGTGTGTGATGTCTCCACGGTTGTTTAATCTGTTTATGGATGGGGTTATTAGGGAGGTGATCGCAAGCGTTTTGGAAAGAGGGGCAAGTATGCAGTCTGTTGTGGATGAGAGAGCTTGGGAGGTGAGTCAGTTTTTGTTCGCTGATGATACAGCGCTGGTTGGTGATTCATGTGAGAGACTGCAGAAGCTGGTGACAGTTTGGTAAAGTGTGTGAAAGAAGAAAGTTAAGTGTAGATGTGAATGTGAGGAAGGCTGTTAGGCACAGTAAGGTTGAGGGTCAAGTCAATTGGGAGGTAAGTTTGAATGGAGAAAAACTGGAGGAAGTAAAGTGTTTTAGATATCTGTGAGTGGATCTGGCAGCGGATGTAACCATGGAAGCGGAAATGAATCATAGGGTGGGGGAGGGGGCGAAAATCCTGGGAGCCTTGAAGAATGTGTGGAAGTCGAGAACATTATCTCCGAAATCAAAAATGGCTATGTTTGATGGAATAGTGGTTCCAACAATGTTGTATGGTTGCGAGGGGTGGGCTATGGATAGAGTTGTGCGTAGGAGGGTGGATATGCTGGATTTGAGATGTTTGAGGACAATATGTGGTGTGAGGTGGTTTGATCGAGTAAGTAATGTAAGGGTAAGAGAGATGTGTGGAAATAAAAAGAGCATGGCTGAGAAAGCAGAGGAGGGTGTTTTGAAATGGTTTGGGCACATGGAGAGAATGAGTGAGGAAAGTATGACCAAAAGGATGTATTTGTCGGAGGTGGAGGGAACGAGAAGAAGTGGGAGACCAAATTAGAGGTGTAAAGATGGAGTGAAAAAATTTTAGAGAACGGGGCCTGAACATGCAGGAGGGTGAAAGGCGGGCAAGAAATAGAGTGAATTGGATCGATATGGTATACCGGGGACGACGTGCTGTCAATGGATTAAATCAGGGCATGTGAAGCGTCTGGGGTAAACCATGGAAAGTTCTGTGGGGCCTGGATGTGGAAAGGGAGCTGTGGATTCGGGCATTATTACATGACAGCTAGAGACTGAGTGAGAACGAATGGAGCTTTTGTTGTCTTTTCCTAGCGCTACCTCGCACACATGAGGGGGGATGGGGATGTTATTCCATGTGCTGCGAGGTGGCGATGGGAATAAATAAAGGCAGACAGCATGAATTATGTACATGTGTATATATGTATATGCCTGTGTGTGTATATATATCTGTACATTTAGTTGCATAGGTATGTATATTTGCGTGTGTGGACGTGTACGTATGTACATGTGTGTGGGGGTGGGTTGGGCCACTTTTTTTCCTCTGTTTCCTTGCGCTACCTCGCAAACGCGGGAGACAACGACAAAACCAAATAAAATATATATATATATATATATATATATATATATATATATATATATATATATATATATATATATATATATATATATATATATATATATTTTTTTTTTTTTTTTTTTTTTTATACTTTGTCGCTGTCTCCCGCGTTTGCGAGGTAGCGCAAGGAAACAGACGAAAGAAATGGCCCAACCCCCCCCCCATACACATGTACATACACACGTCCACACACGCAAATATACATACCTACACAGCTTTCCATGGTTTACCCCAGACGCTTCACATGCCTTGCTTCAATCCACTGACAGCACGTCAACCCCTGTATACCACATGACTCCAATTCACTCTATTTCTTGCCCTCCTTTCACCCTCCTGCATGTTCAGGCCCCGATCACACAAAATCTTTTTCACTCCATCTTTCCACCTCCAATTTGGTCTCCCTCTTCTCCTCGTTCCCTCCACCTCCGACACATATATCCTCTTGGTCAATCTCTCCTCACTCATTCTCTCCATGTGCCCAAACCATTTCAAAACACCCTCTTCTGCTCTCTCAACCACGCTCTTTTTATTTCCACACATCTCTCTTACCCTTACGTTACTTACTCGATCAAACCACCTCACACCACACATTGTCCTCAAACATCTCATTTCCAGCACATCCATCCTCCTGCGCACATCTCTATCCATAGCCCACGCCTCGCAACCATACAACATTGTTGGAACCACTATTCCCTCAAACATACCCATTTTTGCTTTCCGAGATAATGTTCTCGACTTCCACACATTTTTCAAGGCTCCCAAAATTTTCGCCCCCTCCCCCACCCTATGATCCACTTCCGCTTCCATGGTTCCATCCGCTGACAGATCCACTCCCAGATATCTAAAACACTTCACTTCCTCCAGTTTTTCTCCATTCAAACTCACCTCCCAATTGACTTGACCCTCACCCCTACTGTACCTAATAACCTTGCTCTTATTCACATTTACTCTCAACTTTCTTCTTCCACACACTTTACCAAACTCAGTCACCAGCTTCTGCAGTTTCTCACATGAATCAGCCACCAGCGCTGTATCATCAGCGAACAACAACTGACTCACTTCCCAAGCTCTCTCATCCCCAACAGACTTCATACTTGCCCCTCTTTCCAGGACTCTTGCATTTACCTCCCTTACAACCCCATCCATAAACAAATTAAACAACCATGGAGACATCACACACCCCTGCCGCAAACCTACATTCACTGAGAACCAATCACTTTCCTCTCTTCCTACACGTACACATGCCTTACATCCTCGATAAAAACTTTTCACTGCTTCTAACAACTTGCCTCCCACACCATATATTCTTAATACCTTCCACAGAGCATCTCTATCAACTCTATCATATGCCTTCTCCAGATCCATAAATGCTACATACAAATCCATTTGCTTTTCTAAGTATTTCTCACATACATTCTTCAAAGCAAACACCTGATCCACACATCCTCTACCACTTCTGAAACCGCACTGCTCTTCCCCAATCTGATGCTCTGTACATGCCTTCACCCTCTCAATCAATACCCTCCCATATAATTTACCAGGAATACTCAACAAACTTATACCTCTGTAATTTGAGCACTCACTCTTATCCCCTTTGCCTTTGTACAATGGCACTATGCACGCATTCCGCCAATCCTCAGGCACCTCACCTTGAGTCATACATACATTAAATAACCTTACCAACCAGTCAACAATACAGTCACCCCCTTTCTTAATATATTCCACTGTGTTAATTGATAGGCGCGCGAAAGAGAGACTTTTGAATGTTAATGTCCTGAGGAGTGCAAGGGGAGAGGTGATCATTATCTTTTGCAGGCGAAGGTGAAGATATTTAGGAGTTTTCAGAAAAAAAAGAGAGAATGTTGAGGTGAAGAGAATAGTGTGAGTATGTGAGCTTGGGAAGGAAACTTTTGTGAGGAAGTACCAGGAGAGACTGAGTACAGAGTGGTAAAAGGTGAGAACAAAGGAGGTAAGGAGAGTGGTGGAGGAATGGCATGCATTTAGGGAAGCAGTAATGGCTTGCGTAAAAGATTCTTGTGGCATGAGAAGCTTGGGAGGTGGGTTGATTAGAAAGTGTAGTAAGTGGTGGGATGAAGAAGTAAGATTATTAATGAAAGAGAAGAGAGAGGCATTTGGACGATTTTTGCAGGGAAACAATGCAAATGAGTGGGAGACGTATAAAAGAAAGAGGCAGGAGGTCAAGATAAAGGTGCAATAGGTGAAAAAGAGGGCAAATGAGAGTTGGGGTGAGAGAGTATCATTACATTTTATGGAGAATAAAATGATGTTTTGGAGGGAGGTAAATAAATTGTGTAAGACAAGGGAGCAAATGGGAACTTCAGTGGAGGGGGCTAATGGGGAGGTGATAACAAGTAATGGTGATGTGAGAAGGAGAATGAGAGAGTATTTTGAAGGTTTGTTGAGTGTGTTTGATGATAGAGTGGCAGATATATAAGGTGTTTTGGTCGAGGTGGTGTGCAAAGATAGAGGGTTAGGGAAAATGATTTGGTAAACACAGAAGAGGTAGTAAAAGCTTTGCGGAAGATGAAAGCCGGCAAGGCAGCAGGTTTGGACGGTATTGCAGTTGAATTTATTAAAAAGAGGGGTGACGATATTGTTGACTGGTTGGTAAGGTTATTTAATGTATGTATGATTCATGGTGAGGTGCATGAGGATTGGAGGAATGATTGCATAGTGCCATTGTACAAAGGCAAAGGGGTAAGAGTGAATGCTCAAATTACAGAGGTATAAGTTTGTTGAGTATTCCTGGTAAATTATATGGGATGGTATTGATTGAGAGGGTGAAGCATGTACAGAGCATCAGATTGTGGAAGAGCAGTGTGGTTTCAGAAGTGGTAGAGGATGTGTGGATCAGGTATAAGTGAGAAATACTTAGAAAAGCAAATGGATTTGTATGTAGCATTTTTGGATCTTGAGAAGGCATATGATATGATAGAGATGCTCTGTGGAAGGTATTAAGAATATTTGGTGTGGGAGGCATATTGTTGGAAGCAGTGAAAAGTTTTTATCGAGGATGTAAGGCATGTGTACGTGTAGGAAGAGTGGAAAGTGATTGGTTCTCAGTGAATGTAGGTTTGTTACAGGGGTGTGTGATGTCTCCACGGTTGTTTAATCTGTTTATGGATGGGGTTATTAGGGAGGTGAATGCAAGAGTTTTGGAAAGAGGGGCAAGTATGCAGTCTGTTGTGGATGAGAGAGCTCGGGAGGTGAGTCAGTTTTTGTTCGCTGATGATACAGCGCTGGTTGGTGATTCATGTGAGAGACTGCAGAAGCTGGTGACAGTTTGGTAAAGTGTGTGAAAGAAGAAAGTTAAGAGTAAATGTGAATTAGAGCAAGGTTATTAGGTACAGTAGAGTTGAGGGTCAAGTCAATTGGGAGTTAAGTTTTAATGGAGAGAAACTGGAGGAAGTGAAGTGTTTTAGATATTTGGGAGTGGATATGGCAGCAGATGGAACCATGGAAGCGGAAGTGAATCTTAGGGTGGGGGAGGGGGCGAAAATTCTGGGAGCCTTGAAGAATGTGTGGAAGTCGAGAACATTATCTCGGAGAGCAGAAATGGGTATGTTTGAAGGAATAGTGGTTCCAACAATGTTGTATGGCTGAAAGGCGTGGGTTATGGATGGAGTTGTGGGCAGCAGGGTGGATGTGCTGGAAATGAGATGTTTGAGGACAATGTGTGGTGTGAGGTGGTTTAATCGAGTAAGTATTGTAAGGGTTAGAGAGAGGTGTGTAAATAAAAGGAGTGTGGTTGAGAGAGCAGAAGAGGGTGTTTTGACATTGTTTGGTTACATGGAGAGGATGAGTGAGGAAAGATTGACCAAGAGGATATATGTGTCAGAGTTGGAGGGAACGAGGATAAGTGGGAGACCATGTTGGAGATGGAAAGATGGACTGAAAAATATTTTGAGGGATCGGGGCCTGAACAAGATGGAAGGTGAAAGGTGTGCATGGAATAAAGTGAATTGGAACGATGTGGTATACCGGGGTTGACGTGCTGTCAATGGATTGAACCAGGGCATATGAAGCGTCTGGGGTAAACCATGGAAAGTTGTGCGGGGCCTGGATGTGGAAAGGGAGCTGTGGTTTCGGTGCATTATTACATGACAGCTAGAGACTGAGTGTGAACGAATGTGGCCTTTGTTGTCTTTTCCTAGCGCTACCTTGTACACATAAGGGGGAAGGGGGTTGTTATTCCTTGTGTGCCGAGGTGGCGATAGGAATGAATAAAGGCAGACAGTATGAATAATGGACATGTGCATATATGTATATGTCTGTGTGTGTATGTATATGTGTACATTGAGATGTATAGGTATTTATATTTGCATATGTGGACGTGTATGTATGTTCATATGTATGTGGGTGGAATAGGCCATTCTTTCGTCTGTTTCCATGCGATACCTCGCTAACGCGGGAGATAGCGACAAAGCAAAAAAAGAAAAAAAAAATAAATGAATAAATAAGTAAATATATATATATATACATATACATATTCCAGTTTCATGATAAGAGAAGTGGACCAGGCAGTATGATAACGTGGTTAAATAGATGAACACTACTATTGACGTTTGTGTAAATGAATTATACATTTCCCTTTTCCATAGGCAGAGGTTGAACCATTATGTGACATTCATTTTTCATTTCATTTCAAGCTAGAAGTTTCAGTTTTTCTAAATTTTTTCTTACATTTTTCATATATATATATATATATATATATATATATATATATATATATATATATATATATATATATATATATATATATATATATATATATATATATATATATATGTATGTGTGTGTATGTGTGTATATGTATGTATTTGTGTGTGTGAAGGGTGCAAATGGGGAGGTGATAACAAGTAGTGTTGATGTGAGAAGGAGATGGAATGAGTATTTTGAAGGTTTGTTGAATGTGTTTGATGATAGAGTGGCAGATATAGGGTGTTTTGGTCGAGGTGGTGTGCAAAGTGAGAGGGTTAGGGAAAATGATTTGGTAAACAGAGAGGAGGTAGTAAAAGCTTTGCGGAAGATGAAAGCCGGCAAGGCAGCAGGTTTGGATGGTATTGCAGTGGAATTTATCAAAAAAGGGGGTGACTGTATTGTCGACTGGTTGGTAAGGTTATTTAATGTATGTATGACTCATGGTGAGGTGCTTGATGATTGGTGGAATGCGTGCATAGTGCCATTGTACAAAGGCAAAGGGGATAAGAGTGAGTGCTCAAATTACAGAGGTATAAGTTTGTTGAGTATTCCTGGTAAATTATATGGGAGGATATTGATTGAGAGGGTGAAGGCATGTACAGAGCATCAGATTGGGGAAGAGCAGTGTGGTTTCAGAAGTGGTAGAGGATGTGTGGATCAGGTGTTTGCTTTGAAGAATGTAGGTGAGAAATACTTAGAAAAGCAAATGGATTTGTATGTAGCATTTATGGATCTGGAGAAGGCATATGATAGAGTTGATAGAGATGCTCTGTGGAAGGTATTAAGAATATATGGTGTGGGAGGCAAGTTGTTAGAAGCAGTGAAAAGTTTTTATCGAGGATGTAAGGCATGTGTACGTGTAGGAAGAGAGGAAAGTGATTGGTTCTCAGTGAATGTAGGTTTGCGGCAGGTGTGTGTGATGTCTCCATGGTTGTTTAATTTGTTTATGGATGGGGTTGTTAGGGAGGTGAATGCAAGAGTTTTGGAAAGAGGGGCAAGTATGAAGTCTGTTGGGGATGAGAGAGCTTGGGAAGTGAGTCAGTTGTTGTTCGCTGATGATACAGCGCTGGTGGCTGATTCATGTGAGAAACTGCAGAAGCTGGTGACTGAGTCTGGTAAAGTGTGTGAAAGAAGAAAGTTGAGAGTAAATGTGAATAAGAGCAAGGTTATTAGGTACAGTAGGGTTGAGGGTCAAGTCAATTGCGAGGTGAGTTTGAATGAAGAAAAACTGGAGGAAGTGAAGTGTTTTAGATATCTGGGAGTGGATCTGGCAGCGGATGGAACCATGGAAGCGGAAGTGGATCATAGGGTGGGGGAGGGGGCGAAAATTCTGGGAGCCTTGAAGAATGTGTGGAAGTCGAGAACATTATCTCGGAAAGCAAAAATGGGTATGTTTGAAGGAATAGTGGTTCCAACAATGTTGTATGGTTGCGAGGCGTGGGCTATGGATAGAGTTGCGTGGAGGAGGATGGATGTGCTGGAAATGAGATGTTTGAGGACAATGTGTGGTGTGAGGTGGTTTGATCGAGTAAGTAACGTAAGGGTAAGAGAGATGTGTGGAAATAAAAAGAGCGTGGTTGAGAGACCAGAAGAGGGTGTTTTGAAATGGTTTGGGCACATGGAGAGAATGAGTGAGGAAAGATTGACCAAGAGGATATATGTGTCGGAGGTGGAGGGAACGAGGAGAAGAGGGAGACCAAATTGGAGGTGGAAAGATGGAGTGAAAAAGATTTTGTGTGATCGGGGCCTGAACATGCAGGAGGGTGAAAGGAGGGCAAGGAATAGAGTGAATTGGAGCGAGGTGGTATACCGGGGTTGACGTGCTGTCAGTGAATCAAGGCATATGAAGCGTCTGGGGTAAACCATGGAAAGCTGTGTAGGTATGTATATTTGCGTGTGTGGACGTATGTATATACATGTGTATGGGGGTGGTTTGGGCCATTTCTTTCGTCTGTTTCCTTGCGCTACCTGGCAAACGCGGGAGACATCGACAAAGCAAAAAAAAAAAAAATATATATATATGTATATATATATATATATATATATATATATATATATATATATATATATATATATATATATATATATATATATATATATATATATATATATATATATATATATATATATATATATATATATATATATATATATATATATATATATATATATATATATATATATATGTATATATATATATATATATATATATATATATATATATATATATATATATATATATATATATATATATATATATATATATATATATATATATATATATATATATATATATATATATATATATTATCCCTGGGGATTGGGGTGAAAGAATGCTTCCCACGCATTCCTCACTTGTTGTAGAAGGCGATTAGAGGGGACGGGAGCGGGGAGCCAGAAATCCTCCCCTCCTTGTATTTTAACTTTCTAAAAATGGGAAACAGAAGGAGTCAGGCGCAGAGAGCTCATCCTCCTCGTAGACTCAGATTGGGATGTCTAAATGTGTGTGGATGTAACCAAGATGTGAAAAAGGAGAGATACGTAGTATGTTTCAGGAAAGGAACCTGGATGTTTTGGCTCTGAGTGAAGCGAAGCTCAAGAGTAAAGGGGAAGAGTGGTTTGGGAATGTCTTGGGAGTAAAGTCAGGGGTTAGTTAGAGGAAAAGAGCAAGGGAAGGAGTAGCAGTACTCCTGAAACAAGAGTTGTGGGAGTATGTGATAGGATGTAAAAAAGTAAAATCTCTATTAATATGGGTAAAACTGAAAGTTGATGGAGAGAGATGGGTGATTATTGGTGCATATGCACCTGGGCATGAGAAGATAGATCATGAGAGGCAAGTGTTTTGGGAGCCGCTGAATGAGTGTGTTAGTGGTTTTGATGCACAAGACCGGGTTATAGTGATGGGTGATTTGAATGCAAAGGTGAGTGATGTGGCAGTTGAGGGAATAATTGGTATACATGGGGTGTTCAGTGTTGTAAATGGAAATGGTGAAGAGCTTATAGATTTATGTGCTGAAAAAGGAATGGTGATTGGTTTTACCTGGTTTAAAAAGCGATATATACATAAGTATACGTATGTAAGTAGGAGAGATGGCCAGAGAGCGTTATTGGATTACATGTTAATTGACAGGCGCGAGAAAGAGAGACTTTTGGAAGTTGATATGCTGAGAGGTACAACTGGAGGGATGTCTGATCATTATCTTGTGGAGGCTAAGGTGAAGATTTGTATGTGTTTTCAGAAAAGAAGAGTGAATGTTGGGGTGAGGAGGGTGGTGAGAGTGAGCTTGGGAAAGAGACTTGTGTGAGGAAGTACCAGGAGAGGCTGGGTACAGAAATGGAAAAAGGTGAGAACAATGGAAGTAAGGGGAGTGGGGGAGGAATGGGATGTATTTAGGGAATCAGTGATGGAGTGCGCAAAAGATGCTTGTGGCATGAGAAGCGTGGGAGGTGAGTTGATTAGAAAGGTTAGTGAGTGGTGGGATGAAGAAGTAAGATTATTAGTGAAAGAGAAGAGAGAGGCATTTGGACGATTATTTGCAGGGAAAAAATGCAAATGAGTGGGAGATGTATAAAAGAAAGAGACAGGAAGTCAAGAGAAAGTTGCAAGAGGTGAAAAAGAGGGCAAATGAGAGTTGGGGTGAGAGAGTATCATTAAATTTTAGGGACAATAAAAAGATGTTCTGGAAGGAAGTAAGTAAAGTGCGTAAGACAAGGTAGCAAATGGGAACTTCAGTGAAGGGCGCTAATGGGGAGGTGATAACAAGTAGTGGTGATGTGAGAAGATGGAGTGAGTATTTTGAATGTTTGTTGAATGTGTTTGAGTATAAAGTGGCAGATATAGGGTGTTTTGGTCGAGGTGGTGTGCAAAGTGAGAGGGTTAGGGTAAATGATTTGGTAAACAGAGAAGAGGTAGTAAAAGCTTTGCGGAAGATGAAAGCCGGCAAGGCAGCAGGTTTGGATGGTATTGCAGTGAAATCTATTAAAAAAGGGGGTGACTGTATTGTTGATTGGTTGGTAAGGTTATTTAATGTATGTATTACTCATGGTGAGGTGCCTAAGGATTGGCGGAATGCGTGCATAGTGCCATTGTACAAAGGCAAAGGGGATAAGAGTGAGTACTCAAAGTACAGAGGTATAAGTTTGTTGAATATTCCTGGTAAATTATATGTGAGGGTATTGATTGAGAGGGTGAAGGCATGTACAGAGCATCAGACTGGGGAAGAGCAGTGTGGTTTCAGAAGTGGTAGAGGATGTGTGGATCAGGTGTTTGCTTTGAAGAATGTATGTGAGAAATACTTAGAAAAGCAAATGGAATTGTATGTAGCATTTATGGATCTGGAGAAGGCATATGATAGAGTTGATAGAGATGCTCTGTGGAAGGTATTAAGAATATATGGTGCGGGAGGCAAGTTGTTAGAAGCAGTGAAAAGTTTTTATCGATGACGTAAGGCATGTGTACGTGTAGGAAGAGAGGAAAGTGATTGGTTCTCAGTGAATGTAGGTTTACGGCATTGGTGTGTGATGTCTCCATGGTTGTTTAATTTGTTTATGGATGGGGTTGTTAGTTAGGTGAATGCAAGAGTTTTGGAAAGAGGGGCAAGTATGCAGTCTGTTGTGGATGAGAAAGCTTGGGAAGTGAGTCAGTTCTCTTTAGCTGATGATCGAGCGCTGGTGGCTGATTCATGTGGGAAATTGCAGAAGATGGTGACTGAGTTTGGTAAAGTGTGTGAAAGAAGAAAGTTAAGAGTAAATGTGAATAAGAGCAAGGTTATTAGGTACAGTAGGGTTGAGGGTCAAGTCAATTGGGAGGTAAGTTTGAATGGAGAGAAACTGGAGGAAGTGAAGTGTTTTAGATATCTGGGAGTGTATCTGGCAGCGGATGGAACCATGGAAGCGGAAATGAATCATAGGGTGGGGGAGGAGGCGAAAATCCTGGGAGCCTTGAAGAATGTGTGGAAGTCGAGAACATTATCTCGGAAAGCAAAAATGGGTATGTTTGAAGGAATAGTGGTTCCAACAATGTTGTATGGTTGCGAGGCGTGGGCTATGGATAGAGTTGTGCGCAGGAGGGTGGATGTGCTGGAAATGAGATGTTTGAGGACAATGTGTGGTGTGAGGTGGTTTGATCGAGTAAGTTATGTAAGGGTAAGAGAGATGTGTGGAAATAAAAAGAGCGTGGTTGAGAGAGCAGAAGAGGGTGTTTTGAAATGGTTTGGACACATGGAGAGAATGAGTGAGGAAAGATTGACCAAGAGGATATGTGTCAGAGGTGGAGGGAACGAGGAGAAGTGGGAGACCAAATTGGAGGTGGAAAGATGAAGTGAAAAAGATTTTGAGTGATCGGGGCTAGAACATGCAGGAAGGTGAAATGCGTGCAAGGAATGGAGTGAATTGGATCGATGTGGTATACCGGGGTTGACGTGCTGTCTGTGGATTGAATCAGGGCATGTGGAGCGTCTGGGGTAAACCATGGAAAGTTGTGTGGGACCTGGATGTGGAAAGGGAGCTGTGGTTTCTGGCATTCTTGCATGACAGCTAGAGAGTGCGTGTGAACGAATGGCGCCTTTGTTGTCTTTTCCTAGCACTACCTCGCACACATGAGGGGGGAGGGGGATGGTATTCCATGAGTGGCGAGGTGGCGATGGGAATGGATAAAGGCAGACGGTGTGAATTGTGTGCATGGGTATATATGTATATATCTGTGTGTGTATATATATGTGTACATTGAGATGTATAGGTATGTATATTTGCGTGTGTGGACGTGTATGTATATACATGTGTATGAGGGTGGGTTGAGTCATTTCTTTCGTCTGTTTCCTTGGGCTACCTCGCAAACGTGGGAGACAGCGACAAAGCAAAATAGAAATAATAAATATTTATCTATGGGGATAGGGGAGAAAGAATACTTCCCACGCATTCCTCAAGTGTCGTAGAGGGCGACTAAAGAGGACGGGAGCGGGGGGCTAAACATCCTCCCCTTCTTGTATTAACTTTCTAAAAGGAGAAACAGAAGAAGGAGTCACGCGGGGAGTGCTCATCCTCATTGAATGCTCAGACTGGTGTGTCTAAATGTGTGTGGATGTAACCAAGATGAGAAAAATAGAGAGATAGGTTGTATGTTAGAGGAAAGGAACCAGGATGTTTTGGCTCTGAGTGAAACGAAGCTCAAGGGTAAAAGGGAAGAGTGGTTGGGAATGTCTTGTGAGTAAATTCAGGGGTTAGTGAGAGGACAAGAGCAAGGGAAGGAGTAGCATTACTCCTGAAACAGGAGTGGTGGGTGTATGTGATAGAGTGTAAGAAAGTAAAGTCTAGATTGATATGGGTAAAACTGAAAGTTGATGGAGAGAGATGGGTGATTATTGGTGCATATGCACCTGGGCATGAGAAGAAAGATCATGAGATTTAGGTGTTTTGGGGCAGCTGAATGAGTGTGATAGTGGTTTTGATGCAGAAGTGATGGGTGATATCAATTAAAAGGTGAGTAATGTGGCAGTTGAGGGAATAATTGGTATACATGGGGTGTTCAGTGTTGTAAATGGAAACGGTGAAGAGCTTGTAGATTTATGTGCTGAAAAAGGACTGGAGATTGGGAATACCTGGTTTAAAAAGATAGATATACATAAGTATACGTATGTAAATAGGAGAGATGGCCAGAGAGCGTTATTGGATTAGGTGTTAATTGATAGGCGCGCAAAAGAGAGACTTTTGGATGTTAATGTGCTGAGAGGTGCAACTGGAGGCGAAGGTGAAGATTTGTAGAGGTTTTCAGAAAAGAAGAGAGAATGTTGGGGTGAAGAGAGTGTTGAGGGTAAGTGAGCTTGGGAAGGAGACTTGTGTGAGGAAGTACCAGGAGAGACTGAGTACAGAATGAAAAAAGGTGAAAACAAAGGAAGTAAGGGGAGTGGGGGAGGAATGGGATGCATTTAGGGAAGCAGTGATGGCTTGCGCAAAGGATGCTTTAAGCATGAGAAGCGTGGGAGGTGGGCAGATTAGAAAGGATAGTGAGTTGAGGGATGAGAAAGTAATATTATCATTGAAAGAGAAGAGAAAGGCATTTGGAAGTTTTTTGCAGTTACATAATGCAAATGAGTGGGAGACGTATAAAAGAAAGAGGCAAGAGGTCAAGAGAAAGGTGCAAGAGGTTAAAAAGAGGGCAAATGAGAGTTGGGTGGGAGAGTTTCATTAAATCTTAGGGAGATAAAAAGATGTTTTGGAAGGAGGTAAATAAAGTGCGTAAGACAGTGGAACAAATGGGAACTTCAGTGAAGGGGGCAAATGGGGAGGTGATAACAAGTAGTGGTGATGTGAGAAGGAGATGGAGAGAGTATTTTGAAGTTTTGTTGAATGTGTTTGATGATAGAGTGGAAGATACAGGGTGTTTTGGTCGAGGTGGTGCGCAAAGTGAGAGGGTTAGGGAAAATATTTTGGTAAACAGAGAAGAGGTAGTAAAAACTTTGCGGAAAATGAAAGTCGGCAAGGCAGCAGGTTTGGATGGTATTGCAGTGGAATTTATAAAAAACGGGGGTGACTTTCTTGTTCACTGGTTGGTATGCATGATTCATGGTGAGGTGCCTGAGGATTGGCGGAATGCTTGCATAGTGCCATTGTACAAAGGCAAAGGGGACAAAGGTCAGTGCTCAAATTACGTAGGTATAAGTTTGTTGAGTATTCCTTGTACATTATATGGTAGGGTATTGATTGAGAGGGTGAAGGCATATACGGAGCATCATATTGGGGAAGAGCAGTGTGGTTTCAGAAGTGGTAGAGAAAGTGTCGATCAGATGTTTGCTTTGAGGAATGTATGTGAGAAATACTTAGAAAAGCAAATGGATTTGTATGTAGCATTATGGATCTGGAGAAGGCATATGATAGAGTTGATAGAGATGCTCTGCGGAAGGTATTAAGAATATATGGTGTTGGAGGCAAGTTGTTAGAAGCAGTGAAAAGTTTTTATCGATGATGTAAGGCATGTGTACGTGTAGTAAGAGAGGAAAGTGATTGGTTCTTAGTGGTGGCTGATTCATGTGAGAAACTGCAGAAGCTGGTGACTGAGTTTGGTAAAGTGTGTGAAAGAAGAAAGTTGAGAGTAAATGTGAAGAAGAGCAAGGTTATTAGGTACAGTCGGGTTGAGGGTCAAGTCAATTGGGAGGTAAGTTTGAATGGAGAAAAACTGGAGGAAGTAAAGTGTTTTAGATATCTGGGAGTGGATTGGGCAGGGGATGGAACCATGGAAGCGGAAGTGAATCAATGGGTGGTGGAGGGGGCGAAAATCCTGGGAGCCTTGAAGAATGTGTGGAAGTCGAGAACATTATCATGGAAAGCAAAAATGGTTGTGTTTGAAGGAATAGTGGTTCCAACAATGTTGCATGTTTGCGAGGCGTGCGCAGGAGGGTGGATATGCTGGAAATGAGATGTTTGAGGACAATATGTGGTGTGAGGTGGTTTGATAGAGTAAGTAATGTAAGGGTAAGATAGATGTGTGGAAATAAAAAGAGCGTGGTTGAGAGAGCAGAAGAGGGTGTTTTCAAATGGTTTGGGCGCTTGGAGAGAATGAGTGAGGAAAGATTGACCAAGAGGATATTTGCGTCGGAGGTGGAGGGAACGAGGAGAAGTGGGAGACCAAATTGGAGGTGGAAAGATGGAGTGAAAAAGATTTTGTGTGGTCGGGGCTGAACATGAAGGAGGGTGAAAGGCGGGCAAGGAATAGAGTGAATTGGATCGATGTGGTATACCGGGGTTGACGTGCTGTCAGTGGATTGAATCAGGGCATGTGAAGCGTCTGGGGTAAACCATGGAAAGTTGTGTGGGACCTGGATGTGGAAAGGGAGCTGTGGTTTCGGGCATTATTGCATGACAGCTAGAGACTGAGTGTAAACGAATGGGGCCTTTTTTTGTCTTTTTCTAGTGCTATCTCGCACACTTGAGGGGGGAGGGGGATGGTATTCCATGTGTGGCGAGGTGGCGATGGAAATGAAAAAAGGCAGACAGGGTGAATTGTGTGCATGGGTATATAGGAATGTGTCTGTGTGTGTATATATATGTGTACATTGAGATGTATAGGTATGTATGTTTGCGTGTGTGGACGTGTATGTATATACATTGTGTATGGGGGTGGGTTGGGCCATTTTATTTCATCTGTCTCTTTGCGCTACCTCGCAAACGCAGGAGACAGCGACAAAACAAAATAAATAAGAAAATATATATATATATATATATATATATATATATATATATATATATATATATATATATATATTTATTTTTTTAATATTATACTTTGTCGCTGTCTCCCGCGTTTGCCAGGTAGCGCAAGGAAACAGACGAAAGAAATGGCCCCACCCCCCCCCCCATACACATGTATATACATAGTCCACACACGCAAATATACATACCTACACAGCTTTCCATGGTTTACCCCAGACGCTTCACATGCCTTGATTCAATCCACTGACAGCACGTCAACCCCGGTATACCACATCGCTCCAATTCACTCTATTCCTTGCCCTCCTTTCACCCTCCTGCATGTTCAGGCCCCGATCACACAAAATCTTTTTCACTCCATCTTTCCACCTCCAATTTGGTCTCCCTCTTCTCCTCGTTCCCTCCACCTCCGACACCTATATCCTCTTGGTCAATCTTTCCTCACTCATTCTCTCCATGTGCCCAAACCACTTCAAAACACCCTCTTCTGCTCTCTCAACCACGCTCTTTTTATTTCCACACATCTCTCTTACCCTTACGTTACTCACTCGATCAAACCATCTCACACCACACATTGTCCTCAAACATCTCATTTCCAGCACATCCATCCTCCTGCGCACAACTCTATCCATAGCCCACGCCTCGCAACCATACAACATTGTTGGAACCACTATTCCTTCAAACATACCCATTTTTGCTTTCCGAGATAATGTTCTCGACTTCCACACATTCTTCAAGGCCCCCAGAATTTTCGCCCCCTCCCCCACCCTATGATCCACTTCCGCTTCCATGGTTCCATCCGCTACCAGATCCACTCCCAGAT
This sequence comes from Panulirus ornatus, assembly GCF_036320965.1. NCBI lineage: Eukaryota > Metazoa > Arthropoda > Malacostraca > Decapoda > Palinuridae > Panulirus > Panulirus ornatus. Next base: position 25,870,694 of record NC_092237.1, on the reverse strand, counting down.
ATCTAAAACACTTCACTTCCTCCAGTTTTTCTCCATTCAAACTCACCTCCCAATTGACTTGACCCTCAACCCTACTGTACCTAATAACCTTGCTCTTATTCACATTTGCTCTTAACTTTCTTCTTCCACACGCTTTGCCAAACTCAGTCACCAGCTTCTGCAGTTTCTCACATGAATCAGCCACCAGCGCTGTATCATCAGCGAACAACAACTGACTCACTTCCCAAGCTCTCTCATCCCCAACAGACTTCATACTTGCCCCTCTTTCCAAAACTCTTGCATTTACCTCCCTAACAACCCCATCCATAAACAAATTAAACAACCATGGAGACAACACACACCCCTGCCGCAAACCTACATTCACTGAGAACCAATCACTTTCCTCTCTTCCTACACGTACACATGCCTTACATCCTCGATAAAAACTTTTCACTGCTTCTAACAACTTTCCTCCCACACCATATATTCTTAATACCTCCCACAGAGCATCTCTATCAAGTCTATCATATGCCTTCTCCAGATCCATAAATGCTACATACAAATCCATTTGCTTTTCTAAGTATTTCTCACATATACTCTTCAAAGCAAACACCTGATCCACACATCCTCTGCCACTTCTATATATATATATATATATATATATATATATATATATATATATATATATATATATATATATATATATATATATATATATATACGTTTTTTTTTTTCAATGTATTTGCCATTTCCCGCGTTAGCGAGGTAGCGTTAAGAACAAAGGACTGGGCCTTTGGGGGAATATCCTCACCTAGCCCCCTTCTCTGTTCCTTCTTCTGGAAAATTAAAAAAAGAAAAACGAGAGTGGAGGATTTCGAGCCCCTCGCTCCCTCCCCTTTTAGTCGCCTTCTATGACACGCAGGGAATACGTGGGAAGTATTCTTTCTCCCCTATCCCCAGGGATAACATGTGATTTTATAAGCCATAATTCTTCTATGGTACTACGCCTTCATTCAATGTTAAATCTTTCACTCCCTAAGGAAACTGTTTCCTTACAGAGATCAATGGGGATGCTTGCACATTACTCCCGATGGATACTTAATTTTTCTGAAAAGATCCATCCCTTCTTGCATGCTGATGGGTATATATATATATATATATATATATATATATATATATATATATATATATATATATATATATATATTGTATGGTTACGAGGCGTGGGCTATGGATAGAGTTGTGCGCAGGAGGATGGATGTGCTGGAAATGAGATGTTTGAGGACAATGTGTGGTGTGAGGTGGTTTGATCGAGTAAGTAACGTAAGGGTAAGAGAGATGTGTGGAAATAAAAAGAGCGTGGTTGAGAGAGCAGAAGAGGGTGTTTTGAAATGGTTTGGGCACATGGAGGGAATGAGTGAGGAAAGATTGACCAAGAGGATATATGTGTCGGAGGTGGAGGGAACGAGGAGAAGAGGGAGACCAAATTGGAGGTGGAAAGATGGAGTGAAAAAGATTTTGTGTGATCGGGGCCTGAACATGCAGGAGGGTGAAAGGAGGGCAAGGAATAGAGTGAATTGGAGCGATGTGGTATACCGGGGTTGACGTGCTGTCAGTGGATTGAATCAAGGCATGTGAAGCGTCTGGGGTAAACCATGGAAAGCTGTGTAGGTATGTATATTTGCGTGTGTGGACGTATGTATATACTTATGTATGGGGGTGGGTTGGGCCATTTCTTTCGTCTGTTTCCTTGCGCTACGCAAACGCGGGAGACAGCGACAAAGCAAAAAAAAAAAAAAAATATATATATATATATATATATATATATATATATATATATATATATATATATATATATATATATATATATATATATATATATATATATACATTTTTTTTTTTTTATACTATCCGCCATTTCCCGCATTAGCGAGGTAGCGTTAAGAACAGAGGACTGGACCTTTGAGGGAATATCCTCACCTGGCCCCCTTCTCTGTCCCTTCTTTTGGAAAATTGAAAAAAAACGAGAGGGGAGGATTTCCAGCCCCCCGCTCCCTTCCCTTTTAGTCGCCTTCTACGACACGCATGGAATACGTGGGAAGTATTCCTTCTCCCCTATCCCCAGGGATGATATATATATATATATATATATATATATATATATATATATATATATATATATATATATATATATATATATATATATATATATATATGTATGTATACACACAGAAACAAGACAAAATAGTGAGCAATTCAATAAATACCTCAGATTACTGGTCCATTGCTGTGGGGTTTGTATTTTATGAGATTAGAAAAAATGAACTGACCGGAACAGTTAGATTTACCATACACTCATTCAGAACTTTCTTGACATCATTTTTCATCTTTATGGCTGCCCAGCACCTTCCAGCGCAGCCGGTGTAAAGAATCTTTCCTGACTCACATATCATCACCTATTCCATAATGCGTCACTTTAGACAGTGGATACTTCGCCATCCCCAGACTGAAGTGCCAGGCGTGGGTGACGTAGACATAAACGTGATAGTTACGTAAGCGCTATCAAGAAAACTTACCGACGCTCTTCCCAGGCGAAATATATAGCGGTGAGGGGAATAGGAATAGATAGGGAGACCTCTTGAAAACAGGAAGAAAGAATACAAACTTTATAATGCTGTTTAGAGTGGAAATCCTATTTTGGTGATATCGATTTTTTGATTCCCTTTGCTTTCTATGATACCTGGAGGCTTCAGATAGGCAAGCGCTACATACATATTAGGAAAATTATGGTATTCTCTGTGTAGCTATAGTCTGGGGCCCAGTACCCCCACTGTACTTCAGTCCATCTCTAATCTTTACCACTCATTGTTTCTGTTATATTTGTTAACGTTTAGATATAAGGCAGGTCATGATCTAGGCGCCAGCCCACTGAAGATTACTATGTAAAAAGAACGTACTGTTCATGTGAATCCAATTTACCATATCATATGCAAAGTAGATTTCCCGTGCTCTTGGAATAGATAGGGGACTGGTGGCTACCTCCGTTCATGCTATTACGTTTGAGACCTGCATACGCACTTGTGAGTTCAGTACGACGGAAAGTGTAATTCCATTGCTATTCCCATTCACATTTTCTTTGCAGCTCCGTTGCTGATGGAACTCTTCCTCATTTTCCTCGTCATACTTTTCTTTCTTAACCTTCAGTTTTGTCCTCATAATTTGGATTCTTCTCTAACATCAGAGGAATGTTCCATATTAACGTCGTCATAGCCTTTTAGGATTCTATATGGAATCATTTTGTCTCCGTTACACTTTGTTTTTTCTTTTCAGAGGAAAAATGAAAGGCTTCCCTGCTATCTTCGTAGCTGAGTCCACTTGCATTGGTAGAAATCTGTATATATGTTTTGGACGTTCTTCTATATGGTTCCTCAGGTGAGGAGATTCCTCTGGCGTCATATTCCAACTTACGTCCCAAACATGCTCTATATATTTTCCTTAATATCTCCCTGCTCAAGTGCTTGATGGAAATTTTGCCGATGACCAACGCATAGTTTGTCTACCATATGTAATGTTCTGGTGACATATTTGGTATGACTGTACGACTCATGAATTGTTTTCCTAGATGTATAATCATCCAATGTACAGTACAGGGAGGGACTATTTCACTGGTGTGGTCCCATCGTGTGTGTGTGTGCGCGCGTGTGTGTGTGTGTGTGTGTGTGTGTGTGTGTGTGTGTGTATGTGTGTATGTGTGTGTGTGTGTGTGTGTGTGTGTGTGTGTGTGTGTGTGTTTTGTCTCTTCATTTTTTTTCGTATCTTTGTGTATGCACGCATCTGTGATTATTTTCCATCCAGATGATACATGAGGACCTCACTGGTGTGGGGATTAACTTACACATTTATAATCAGGTTGCTCGATGATCATCATCCTCCAAAACTATCACAACACATCTTCCAAGATTCTGGATCCGCAAAAGGCAGGGCCCTCTACTAAAACATAACTCCCTCCCACATTTTAGTGTAATTCTTAATCAAGTTCAGCGTAGAACATGACATAATTCTCAGGGGTTAGCTCTCAATATCAAAGAGGAAGTGAAGCTTGCTCCCTCCATCCTCACTAGTTTTTGTCGTGATCCGTGTTCTGAAGGGCAGACTGTTGAATGCTGTCAATAGGACACGTAGGAGATATGCCACAATACCTGAGACATAGCCGTATATCTACTTGATAATGTTAAGAAATACAAACATATTTCCAGATCTGTGGCTAGTGAGGCTCTCATTCCTAATGATGCAGGATTATTTTCTCTTTCATAGCATGACCCGGTGAGGATACACATTTTCGGTATTTTACTTGTATGCGATCGTTTAAAGGGAGAAAGAAAATCGTCCACGGAGGTCAATTTCGTAGCTCGGGGAGGAGTACTTTCTTAAAACGAGGCGCATTTATCGCTATGTTATGGATGATATATTGGTGATCACGAGGGTCCACTTTGTGATTACTTGAAGCTCGGTTATAGACCTTATGCACCAGGCTTTGCCCCTTGCCTGATGCTACCAACGAGGGAATGGTTCAAGCAGTCGGTAACTCCCTTGACCGACACCGCTCTACCGTCACAATACTAGCGGGATCTCCCCATGCCCCGGCCAGGGGATAACATGGACCGATCATCGCAGCCCAATATCGTGGCCCGGGTTACGATCCCTGTCTGACACGCGCATTACTGATTATAACAACCCATTTTTATAGCCTTGAACAGACCCTTAGCCAACACATACATTATTCATAATTACAAATCATCGACATGCCCTAGTCAAGACCTTTGGCCAACATCTTTCGTAACAGTGGCCATAACATGTGCGGAGAGCTCCATTACCTCATGAAGACCCCTGTCCAGAGCCATGACCGGCGCCACAAAACATCAAGTTTGGCCAAGACACGTTGGTCAACATCGCCAAAGGCAGGACCCCTTGGCCATTTCTTCCAACCCCTATGTACGATAATACCATGATTATGTTGCCGTCTGTGATCAAATCCCTGAGACAGAACCACTATTGTTGATAGTGTTGGTAGGAAGACCTGGCCGCAAACAAAACTTTACCCCTCCATCTCCATCTGTGATGATTGCAGCACCAGTAGGACGGACTTTAGCTGGCTTGGGTCCCTTGCTGGGCGACACCGCCATTACTGTGCTAGAAATTGCAGCAACGGAGATACTGACATTCCAGGATGACACGTGACCAGGCCAAGACCCGCCCACCAACACACCTTATCAATCAATACCTCACCTTTATGATACATACAACATGAAATTTCCTCTTTCCCACCAGCAGGAAATATCATCGTCATCTACTGCAGGTTCCAGTTAGGTTCTAATACGCAAAAGGTTGAAGGTCATGACAACATTCGTCAGGTCAGGCAACGTTTGGTGTCCTCAGCTCTGACCGAGGTCATGTGTCTATCAAAGTTACCAGGAATGTATGTACCATCACTGAGGAGGTGTAGCAGGCTCTGCGGTAATGGCCACTCTTCATTACCAAAAGAATTGTGTTCTTTACGAAACATTTACGTATAACTAACAAATCAAGTTTTCTAACCAGATGAAGATATATCACTTTCTTTTTGCGTTTTGGTTTGTGGTTCCTGTTAGTTATGAGGAGGTGCTCAGTATACTTTGTTGACCAGGCAACTGCTACTGACGGGAAGATTCTTAAAGTTTACTGCTAAGTATACAGTGTCGCAGTTTCTCTCTGAAGCCTTCAGGTATCACGAAAAATAAAAGAAATCTCAAATATTGATAACACTAAATCCAGTTTCCGTAAGAACCTACGTCGAACAGTATGCACTCAATTTAATCTGTTTTCAAGAGAATTCTCCATCTGTTCAACGTTCCCTTACCTCTTATTTCCCCCAGGAGAAGCGAAAGTAAATTTCCTTGACAGTGTTGACGTAACGATCATATTTAGAATCTACGTCACCCACGCTTAGTACTTTAGTCCGGGGATACCGAAGTATCCACTGTCTAAAGTTACGCGTTGTGGAATAAGTAACCGGCCAATATGTCTTGATACTGTGTCCCCAGATGTTGGGTCGTGGTGGGAGCAGGTGACCATACTGGTGATAATAGGTGAGAGTCACAACAAATGGTTTACACTGGCCAAGGCAATATGATGCCCCTCAAACTCCACATAGTCATAAAAAATCATAAAAAAAGGAAAAAATTCGATTACATATTATGTACGATATCATCCTACTGTAAGATAACGGATCTATTCTTAGAACTCTTTAATTATTATTTTTTTCTATTATACTTTGTCGCTGTCTCCCGAGTTAGCGAGGTAGCGCAAGGAAACAGACGAAAAATGGCAAAACCCACCCACATACACATGTATATACATACACGTCCACACACGCATATATACATACCTATACATTTCAACGTATACATATATATACATAAAAAGACATACACATATATACACGAGTACATAATTCATACTTGCTGCCTTTATTGATTCCCATCAGCACCCCGCCACACACACACACACATACATCATCATTTTTATTATAATTTGTCGCTGTCTCCCGCGTCAGCGGGGTAGCGCAAGGAAACAAACGAAAGAATGGTCCAACCCACCCACACACACATGTGTATATATATACATATATATATACACGTTCACACACGCACATATACATACCTATACATCTGAACGAATACATATACATACACACACAGACATATACATATATACACATGTACATAATTCATACTGTCTGCCCTTATTTACTCCCGTCGCCACCCTGCCATACATGAAATGACAGCCCCCTCCCCGTGCATGCGCACGAGGTAGCGCTAGGAATAGACAACAAAGGCCACATTCGTTCACACTCAGTCTCTAGGTGGCATGTATAATACACGGAGAACACAGCTCCCTTTCCACATCCAGGCAACACAAAACTTTCCATGGTTTACCCCAGACGCTTCACATGCCCTGGTTCAATCCATTGAAAGCACGTCGACCCCGGTATACCACATCGTTCCGGCTCACTCTATTCCTTACACGTCTTTCACCTTCCTGCATGTTCGGGCACCGATCACTCAGAATCATTTTCACTCCATCTTTCCACCTACAATTGGTCTCCCACTTCTCCTCATTCCCTCCACCTCTAACAAATATATCCTCTTTGTCAATCTTCCCTTACTCATTCTCTCCATGTGACCAAACCATTTCAAAACACCTTTTTCTGCTCTCTCAACCACACTCTTTCTATTACCACACATCAATCTTATCCTTTCATTACTTACTCGATCAAACCACCTCACACCACATATTGTCCTCAAACATCTCATTTCCAGCGCATCCACCCTCCTCCGCACAACTCTATAGCCCACGCTTCGCAACCATATAACACTGTTGGAACCACTAATCCTTCAAACATATGCATTTTTGCTTTCCAAGATAACGTTCTCGACTTCCACATATTTTTTAACGCTTCCAGAACTTTCACCCCCTACCCCACCCTATGATTCACTTCTGCTTCCATGTTCCATCCACTGCCAAATCCACTCCCAGATATCTATAACACTTTACTTCTTCCAGTTTTTCTCCATTCAAACTTACCCCCCAATTGACTTGTCCCTCAACCCTACTGCTCCTTATAACCTTGTTCTTATTCACATTCACTCTCAGCTTTCTATTTTCACACACATTACTGAACTCAGTCACCAACTTCTGCAGTTTCTCACCCGAATCAGCCACCAGCGCTGTATCATCAGCGAACAACAACTACTCACTTCCCAAGCTCTCTCACCCACAGCAGACTGCATACTTGCCCCTCTTTCCAAAACTCTTGCCCTCACCTCCCTAACAACCCCATCCATAAACAAATTAAGAAAACCATGGAGACATCACGCATCCCTGCCGCAAACCAACATTTACTGAGAACCAATCACTTTCCTCTCTTCCTACACGTACACATGCCTTACGTCCTCAATAAAAACTTTTCACTGCTTCAATCAACTTGCCTCTCACACCATATATCCTTAATGCCTTCCACAGAGCACCTCTATCAACTCTATCATATGCCTTTTTCAGATCCATAAGTGCTACATACAAAGCAATTTCCTTTCCTAGGTATTTCTCACATACATTCTTCAAAGTAAACACCTGATCCACATATCCTCTGCCACTTCTGAAACATGCCTTCACTCTCTCAATCAATACCCTCCCATATAATTTCTCAGGAATTCTCATCAAACGTATGCCTCTGTAATTTGAGCACTCCCTTTTATCCCCTTTGCTTTTGTACAATGGCACTATGCATGCATTCCGCCAATCTTTAGGCAGCTCACCATGACTCATACATACATTAAATAATCTTACCAACTAGTCAACAATACAGTCACCCCTTTTTTTAATAGATTCCACTGCAGTACCATCCAAACCCGCTGCCTTGCTGGCTTCCATCTTCCGCAAAGCTTTTACTACCTCTACTCTGTTTACCAAATCCTTCTTCCTAACCTTCTCACTTTGCACACCACCTCGAGCAAAACACCCTGTATCTACGACTCTATCATCAAACACATTCAACAAACCTTCAAAAACTTACTCCATCTCCTTCTTCCATCACCACTACTTGTTATCACCTCCCCATTAGCTCCCTTTAATGATGTTCCCTTGTCTTACGCACTTTATTTACCTCCTTTCAAAGCATCTCTTTATTCTCCCTAAAACCTAATGATGCTCTCTCACCCCAACTCTCATTTGCCCCCCTTTTCACCTCTTGCACCTTTCTCTTGACCTCCTGCCTCTTTCTTTTATACATCTCCCAGTCATCTATTTCCCAGCAAAAATCGTCCAGATGCCTCTCTCTTCTCTTTCACTAATAATCTTACTTCTTCCTCCCACCACTCACTAACCTTTCTAATCTTCCCACCTCCCACGCTTGTCATGCCACAATCGTCTTTCGCGCAAGCCATCACTACTGCCCTAAATACATCCCTTTCTTCCCACATTCCCCTTACGTCCTTTGTTCTCACCTTTTTCCTTTCTGTACTCAGTCTCTCCTGGTACTTCCTCACACAAGTCTCCTTCCCAAGCTCACCCAAACATTCTCTCTTCTTTTCTGAAAACCTCCATAAGATACTGATTAGACATCCCTCCAGTTCCACCTCTAGGCACATTAACATCCAAAAGTCTCTCTTTCGCGCCCCTTTCAATTAACACGTGATCCAAAAACGCTCTCTGTCCATCTCTCCTACTTACATACGTGTATTTATGTTTATCTCTCTTTTTAAACCGGGTATTCCCAATCAGTCCCCATTCAGCACATAAATCTAAAAGCTCTTCACCATTTCAATTTACGACACTGAACACCCCATGTACACCAATTATTCCCTCAATTGCCACATTACTCACCTTTGCATTCAAATCACCCATCATTATAACCCGGTTTTGTGCATCAAAAATACTAACGCACTCACTCAGCTGCTCCCAGAACACTTGCCTCTCATGATCTTTCTTCTCATGCCTAGGTGCATATGCACCAATAATCACCCATCTCTCTCCATCCACTTTCAGTTTTACCCATATCAATCTAGAGTTTACTTCCTTACACTCTTTCACATACTCCCACCACTCCTATTTCAGGAGTAGTGCTACTCCTTCCCTTGCTCTTGTCCTTTCACTAACCCCTGACTTTACTTCTAAGACATTCCCAAACCACTCTTCCCCTTTACCCTTGAGCTTCGTTTAACTCAGAACCAAAACATCGAGGCTCCTTTCATCAAACATACTAATCATCTCTGCTTTTTCTCATCTTGGCTACATCCACACACATTCAGACACCCCAATCTGAGCCTTCGAGGAGGATGAGCACTCCCCGTGTGACTCTTTCTTCTGCTTCCACTTCTAGACTTTTAGTCTTTTGGACCATAATTTGTTTACTTGGTTGACCGGTGGTGAGTCGTTACATCCCGGGCCCTCTGCCCGGGTCTAGGCGGCGCTGCGTTGGAAAAGATGGAACAGTTAACGAGTGCTGGTAAAGAGAGAGCAGCTATTGAGCGCTGTTATAGATGGGACATCTAACGAGTGCTGGGAATAGTGGTACAGTTTGTAAACTGATTGATGTTAACTTTAAAATGAATTCTAGTGATCTTGAGCTGCCAGTTCCTGTTGTTCACGAAGACTTGAAGCTTAAGTAGGAGACTATGATAAGTGTGTTAGTAAGCTTGCAAGTGATTTTTTATCCTCAGTAACTTTCTATTCAACCGATTTTAGAGTGAATGATTTGGGCGGTTCAGATAACTACAAGGAACCATGAAACAGAATGACAGTACAGGGATAGAGGCATGGTTTATATCCAAGCACACTTCCTTCTTCACTAATGGGCTCTTTAGATCATTCGGCCAAAAGCGTCATTCCGCTGATGAGGTAAAGTGTTTGCCACACCAGACTCCATCATTTTTCGCTAGTGATCATACAGCCACCGTGAGGTAAATGGCCTCATCCTTGTCGTTTGAAGAACTAATAATTCTTCCCCAAATGTGGTACATCTCCAGTGAGGTGAATGGCTCCATCCTCGGTATCTTTGAGCCCAATAATTCTTCCCGATTAATGGCATATCGCCTGTGAGGTGATCGGCCCCATTTTCACTCTGCTAGAGTGAGCTGCTGCGACAAAACTGCCTCAGGTCAAACATATGTTGGTATAAGCATAAGCTTACTGCTGGAGCGGCAATAGAGAATGATGATACTACATCCTGGGAAGACAATGTGGAGGAGACGGAGGTGTGAAGGAGTGTTGTATACCATAACTTGAGGTTGAAATACTTGATGATCAGAGGTGTTGGCTGATGAATCTAACCACAGCTAAATGCAACGGAGGAAGGCTAGATCTTTCTTGCAGGTCAAATATCTTTTACTGACAGTGCTGACCAAGGAGTCTTGACTTAAAGTTTGATTTTTCTACTGGAGGTGTCTACTGAAGTGGTACATGGGAAGGATGTAGCACAAGGGATCTACTGGTCCATAACGAGATTATCTGTAAGGATATTGTATTTTGATATAGTCTCAGTAACAGAATGCACTCCCCACGCCATTCTCTCCCTCTGGCTCAACTGCCGGCAGGAAAACAATGAAAAAAAATGCCATTTAGTATGGGGATTTTATAGGAATATTTAATCTTGACGACATCTGCTGTCTGGCAGGATTCTGAAAAAAAATACTTAATGGAAACGTTGCTTTCTTATTGATAACAGATGTCAGTGAAGTATTTTTCTTGTCTTGAATAGATGATAGTTAAAGTGTTTGCACTACAATTTCGGGTGATAGTTTATTCTAATACTCAACCACTCTGTATGTGAAAATGTTAAGTTCACATTCCAAATACGTCTCCTTCATTTTACCTTCATACTATTATTTCCAGTCGCTCAATCTGTCGTAAAAGAAGAATTCTAGTATAATATGTGATCGAAATTATTTAGTATTTTGAACACATCTATAGGTCTTCTCGAGGTCTGCGCTATTCTAGAAAGAATAATTTAAAGTCTTTGAGAGTTTTCTCATTTGATTTATTTGTCAGGGAAGGAATTAGCAAGGCTGCCTTTCTCTTGACTTCCTCAAGTTTTTCATCTTTGTTCAGGTTTGGTGAGTAGAAATGAACAGTGTACTCCACATGAGATCTAATCAGGATATTCATTGTAAAGGTTGAACGTTATACCCTTTCTTTTGTTGTTTACAATGCTAATCATGCAGCCATAAGTTCTGTTGGCTTTATTGAATGCAGCAGGGGACTGTTAAGCAAATTTAGGGTCAATACTAATTATCCTTTCAGGATAATTTTCTTTAAACTTTTGTTGAAGTCTCCCAAGCATTTTGTGCTCGTAGTTCATAATTTTGGCACCTAACTACAGAACTTTTCATTTGCCTACATTCATCGCATTCATCTTCTCTACCAGTATATTTAGATTCTAGATCCCCTTGCATCTTCTGGCAGTCTTCCTTTAAGTTGATCATGTTTCCCAGTTTTTATCGTCGGCAACTTTTGAGATTCTGCTAGGAAGTTCTGTCTCCAGGTCACAGATGTAGATGATGAATTGCATTGGTCTGAGGACATAACATTGTGGAGCTCCACATGACAAGTGAAGCCAGTCAAATGCTTCTCCATTTGATGCCATTCCTTGCTTTTGCTGGAATAGTCAATCTACCTTCCATGCGCAGATTTAATCTCCCCAACCGGGATCTTTATTTCAATTTAGCAGTCTTTTACATGGTACTTTATTGAAAGTTCTATGAAACGTCCACGTATATAACATCAGAGAATACTCTGCCAAGAATCCCAGTTGTCATATAACTGAAAGATCTAATCATATTCTTAAAATATGAATATATATTCTGGAAACCATATTGATGATCGATTGTTAGTCTGTTTTCATCTAAGTTAACGATTTTGTCTTTAATCATTCTTCCCAATAATTTACCTACAACCAAAGTGATGATAATGGGGCGGTAGTTTGAAATACATTCGTGTCTCCGATTTTGAATACCGTTGTTACGTTAGAAGGCTTCCATTCTTCGGGAACTTTCCTTTCCAGCAATGGTTTTCAAAAATTTTGGTAATATCATCTGGATCAATTAATTTGTTTAGATGTAGTTTGTTTAGATATCTATTCAGATATGTAGGTATTTCTTGGTATTCAGTACTTTGAATGCCCAGTCATTCATTTTCGGTGACCAGAGTACTTTTTTTGCTTGTGAATTATCAGAAGAATTTTTTGATCGTCAACATCTATTCGAAATACCTGTTAAGATGGAAAGATATTTCTTAACTGTAACTTGCTAATGGGCCAGTAGCTTAGCCGTGATTTTTTTTTTCTCTTTGCCTCCAGCGTATCTAAAGCTTTCTCTAGGTTTCTTCACATTATGAGAAACTCTTTATTCATTGTTAGTCATATTGGTTCTGATTTTCTTATAGCACTCATGTAATCTGGCGTAAATTTCATGGTTATGGTTTTCGCTGCCTGACATAAGTGACTTCTAAGCCCTCCTTTTAAGTTTAATTAAAGAATTTATTTCTTTATTCATCAACAGTGGCTCATCCTTTGCAGAACGTCATTTACCATTCTAGAGACTTTAATTCGTTCAAGTGGAAGTAATGTCTTCTTGAAGTTACTTCACGACGCATCAACTACATCCACGTGTAATAGTATGATCTAACTTACTTTACTTGAGTCATGATGTTATCTTTCAAAGTCATCTGATTAAACATTGGTTAGCGCTGTGCTGTTGTCTTTGACATCAAACCGGCAGATTACAGTGAATCTGATTATAATGTGATTGATCTTTCCAGCTTACCGCTGACCACACAGATACTAGTAAGTCCCCTGTTTGTAGACATAAAGAGGAGGTCTACCATTAAATCGGTTAACCTGTCTCCTTCACAACTACCTGTCATAAGGTCAAAGTATAAGTCTCCCACAGTTATCGGTTCTTGGTCATTACCTAAAGCTCCGATCTTCTCATACAAAGCTCCATCGTTTTCTTCACAATTCTTGAGGGATATTTGCATTAACCGCAGCCAAGGCAGTTGTGCCAGTAGGCATAAGCCAAAAGGTCTTAATCATTACTGCCTCTTCAATACCATGGGCAGGGGGTAAAGTCCGTCTCATGGAATCCGCAATTACACGGCAAATAGCCACAAAATGGGCCTAACTGATCACAAGAATGTTCCCATTAAAAGATAAATTACACGTTATATCTTTCCCTGGTTCTTCTTCTTGAACTAAAGATCCTTTCCTGGGAACTGAAAAATTGAATCTTTCAAGGTCTTTCCTACAATATTCCTTGCCCTGATCCATATTGGACTGTGATCTCTCGAAGGAGGAAGTGTCTTGACCCATTTAACACTCCTGTCTGGGAACCAAAAAAGGATTTATAGTGCAAAATAAAATTTACACTTTCACTGTTTTACGACCTGAGAAATGGTTACGACTGATGGTATTCGTGAATGCTCATTACGTCGACACTAGATGAAACAGTGACAAGTTATCGTTCGTGAGAGACGGTAGAGAACGGGTTGTCCTCTCCCCTCAAATTATATAGCTTTTGCTCCTGAGTCAGTTTGCACTCGTTTGTACCTGAAATTCATCATTATGAAGATGCAACATGAAAAGTACTAGTATTCATTATACTTTCTCGCTGTCTCCCGCGTCAGCGAGGTAGCGGAAAGAAACAGACGAAAGAAAAGCCCAACCCACCCACATAAACGTATATATATATATATACACGCCCACACACACACACATGCATACCTAAAAATTTCAAAGTATACACATATGTACATACAAAGACATATACACATACACACACGCGCGCATTCACACCCGCTGCCCCCACCCATCCCCGTCGCCACCCCGCCACACATGAAATGGCGACCCCCTCCTCCCACGCGCGAGCGAGGTAACGCAATGAAAAGACAATTAAGACCATAATCGTTCACACCCAGTCTCTAGCTGTCATGTGTAATGCACCGAAACTACAGCTCCCTTTCCACTTCCAGGCCCCTAAAACTTTCAAAGGTTTACCCCAGACGCTTCACATACCCTGGTTCAATCCATGGACAGCACGTCGATCCCGGTATACCACATCGTTCCAATTCACTCTATTCCTTGCACGCCTTTAACCCTCCTGTATGTTCAGGCCTCGATCGCTCAAAATCTTTTTCACTCCGTCCTTCCACCTCCAGTTTGGTCTCCCACTTCTAGTTCCCTCCACGTCTGACACAGATATCCTCTTTGTCAGTCTTAACTCACTCATTCTCTCCACGTGACTAAACCAATTCAATACACCCTCTTCTGTTCTGTCAAGCACAGTCTTTTTATTACCACACATCTCTCTTATCCTTTCATTACTTACTCAATCAAACCACCTCACACCACATGTTGTTCTCAAACATCTCATTTCCAACAACCCTACTCTGCACAACTTTATCTATAGCCCACGCCTCGCAACCTTACAAAATTGTTGGAACCACTGTTCCTTCAAACATGCCCATTTTTGCTCTCCGAAAAATCGTTCTCACCTTCCACACGTTCTTCAACGCTCCCAGAACCTACAATCCCTCCCTCACCCTGTGACTCACTTCCTCTTCCATGGTTACATCCGCTGCTGCATCCACTCCCAGATATCTAAAACACTTCATTTCCTCCAGTTTCTCACCATTCAAACTTACCTCCCAATTAACTTGTCCCTCAACCCTATTGAACCTAATAACCTTGCTCTTATCAACATTTACGCTAAGCTTTTTTCTTCCATACACCTTACCAAACTCAGTCGCCAGCCTCTGCAGTTTCTCACCTGAATCAGCTACCAGCGCTGTATCATCAGCGAACAACAACTGACTCACTTCCCAATCCCTCTCATCCACAACAGACTACATACTTGCCCCTCTCTCCAAAACTCTTGCAGTCACCTCCCTAACAACCCCATCCATAACGAAATTAAACATCCATGGAGACATCACGCACCCCTGCCACAAACCGACATTTACTGGGAACCAATCACTTTCATCTCTTCCTACTCCTACACGTGCCTTACACCCTCGATAAAAACTTTTCAATGCTTATAGCAACTTACCTCCCACAAAATATACTATTAACCAGAGCATCTCTATCAACTCTATCATATGCCTTCTCCAGATCCATAAATGCTACATAGAAATCATTTGTTTTTCTTAGTATTTCTCACATACACTCTTCAAAAGAGACATCTGATCCACACATCTTCTGTCACTTCTGAAACCACACTGCTTTTCCCCATTCTGAAGCTTTGAGTGTACATGCCTTCACCCTCTCAATCAATACCCTCCTATATAATTTCCCGGGAATACTTAACAAACTTATACCTCTGTAATTTGAACACACCTTTATCCGCTCTGCATTTGTACAATGGCACTATGCACCCATCCCGCCAATCCTCAGGCACTTCACTATGAACCATACAAATATTGAATATCCTCACCAACAAGTCAACAGCACAGGCACCCCCTTTTTAAATAACTTCCAATGCAATACCATCCAAACCCGACGCCTTGCCGGCTTTCATCTTCCGCAAAGCTTTCACTACCTCTTTTCTGTTTACCAAACCATTCTCCCTTACCCTCTCACTTCGCACTTCACGTCGACCAAAACACCCTATATGTGCCACTCTATCATCAAAAACAAATTCAACAAACTCTCAAAATACTCACTTCATCTCCTCCCTTCACCACTACCTGTTATTAACCCCCCAATGTTCCCATTGGTTCTCTTGTCTTGCGTACTTTATTTACCTCTTTCCAAAACTTCTTTTTATTCTCCCTAAAATTTAACGATACTCTCTCACCCCAACTCTCATTTGTCCTCTTTTTCACCCTTTGCACCTTTCTCTTGACCTCCTGCCTATTTCTCTCATACATCTCCCAGTCATTGGTACTATATCCCTAAAATATGGTCCAAATGCCTCTCTCTTCTATTTCATTAACAATCTTACTTCCTCATACCAACACTCACTACCCTTTCTAATCTGTCCACCTCCCAACTTTCTCATGCCACAGGCGTCTTTTGCGAAGCCATCACTGCTTGCCTGAATACATCCCATTCCTCCTCCAATCCCCTTATGTAATTTGCTTTCACCTTTTTCCATTCTCCACTCAGTCTCTCCTTGTACTTCCTCACGCAAATCTACTTTCCAAGCTCACCTACTAGCATCACTCTCTTCACCCCAACATTCTTTTTTCTTTCTGGAAATTTCTACAAATCTTCACCTTCGTCTCCACAAAATAATGATCAGACATCCCTCCAGTTGCACCTCTCAGCACAATAACATCCAAAAGGCTCTCTTTCACGCGCCTATCAATTAACACGTAATCCAATAACGCTCTCTGGCCATCTCTCCTACTTAAAAACCTATACTTGTACATATGTATGTATATGTATATATATATATATATACTGTCTGCCTCATACTGTCTGCCTTTATTCATTTCCATCGCCACCTCGCCAAACATGGAATAACATACCCCTCCCCTCTCATGTGTGCGAGGTAGCGCTAGGCAATGACAATAGAGGCCCCATTCGTTCACAATCAGACTCTAGCTGTCATGTAATAATGCACCGAAACCACAGCTCCCTTTCCACATCCAGGCCCCACACAACTTTCCCTGGTTTAATCACACCACCTCACACCACATATTGTCCTCAAACATCTCATTTCCAGCACAACCTAAATCCTGCGAACAACTCTATCCATAGCCCACGCCTCGCAACCATACAAGATTGTTGGAACCACTATTCCTTCAAACATACCCATTTTTGCTTTTCGAGATAATGTTCTCGACTTCCACACATTCTTCAAGGCTCCCAGAATTTTCGCCCCCTCCCACACCCTATGATTCACTTTCGCTTCCATGGTTCCATCCGCCGCCAAATCCACTCCCAGATATCTAAGACACTTCACTTCCTCCAGTTTTTCTCCATTCAAACTTACCTCCCAATTAACTTGACCATCAACCCTACTGTACCTTTTAACCTTACTCTTATTCACATTTACTATCAACTCTCTTCTTTCACACACTTTACCAAACTCAGTCACCAGCTTCTGTAGTTTCTCACATGAATCAGCCACCAGCGCTGTATCATCAGCGAACAACAACTGACTCACTTTCCAAGCTCTCTCATCCACAACAGACTGCATACTTGCCCCTCTTTCCAAAACTCTTGCATTCACCTCCCTAACAACCCCATCCATAAACAAATTAAACAACCATGGAGACATTACACACCCCTGCCGCAAAACTATATTCACTGAGAACTAATCACTTTCCTCTCTTCCGACACTTACACTTGCCTTACATCCTCGATAAAAACTTTTCACTGCTTCTAACAAGTTGCCTCCCAATCTGATGCTCTGTACATGCCTTCACCCTCTCAATCAATACCCTCCCATATAATTTACCATGAATACTCAACAAACTTATACCTCTGTAATTTGAGCACTCACTCTTATCCCCTTTGCCTATGTACAATGGCACTATGCAAGCATTCCGCCAATCGTCAGGCACCTCACCATGAGTCATACATACATTAAATAACCTTACCAACCAGTCAACAATACAGTCACCCCCTTTTTTAATAAATTCCACTGCAATACCATCCAAACCCGCAGCCTTGCCGGCTTTCATGTTCCGCAAAGCTTTTACTACCTCTTCTCTGTTTACCAAATCATTTTCCCTAACCCTCTCACTTTGTACACTTTGCATTTCTTTAAGTTCAAGAATTGTCATTAAAATAGCTTTACTCTCCTCATTTTTCATCGTAACAATGATTTATCTAATAATGTATCATTACTCTTCAATGTCTTAGCCACATACTGTCTAGATATGTCCTCATTACTCATTAAATGGCCACGTCCGTGAATTTATTATTCCAGTAACTTCAACACACCGAATCTCCACTACTTCTTGACTTCAATGTCTGTCCTATGTTTTCAATGTTTCACCATTCTCATTCTATTTACTCGTCATTAGATTCACCAGTCACCATGACTTTCTCACCACCAGAACTTCATTTAGTTATACGTCACAGCGATCACACCGTCACAGTCATCACGTCGTCACAGTCATCACGCCGTCACTATCCTCACTGCCTCTCTACCTCCGCAACAATAATATCCCGGGACTCCCCTGTCATGGCTAAATTGTTCCACAATACAGAGGCTATGTGGCCTCATTGTCTCATGATTTCAATATCCTAGAAACATATCTATGCAAGTGATGTCATTTCTGTCTTCCTTACAACTATAACCACACCAAAACATATGTAAACCTACATCATAGTCAGTACTCCCTTGGATATCACTATATTCGGATTAGATTATCATAAGAACATCACTATCTCAAAGAATTCACTAAATGATATTTAATGTATCCAGTGACTTCACTAAACAATTATAACGTTGTTTCCTCCATCACTTCTCTATCCAAGGACTTCACCCAAAGATTTCACTCCTTATTTTCTATGTAAATTTCCTACTGCTGTTAACTTCACCAATCTAGATAACTCTGTTACCAAGAGATTGTTGTAAGTTCATAACCCTGTTTTTCTGTGCCTTTACTGTTTTCGTGAGTCACTTCTTTCGTATAATTTTTTCGTGCACACTTGGCTCAAACATTCTTGTGTGTGTGTGTGTGTGTGTGTGTGTGTGTGTGTGTGTGTGTGTGTGTGTGTTTGTGTCCAAAAGAACAGTAATAAGACTATTGTCTCCATGTTCACAACGGTTGTAGCGTAATGATTAGAAAAAAAAAATCGAAAAAAGTTAAAACAGCTACTTCAATTGTAAATATTTTCTATTCATTTTTTCATCAGTTATCAAGAAAAACATTGATTATGACATGTAAATGGTATTACATTATACCGGTATAGCGGAAGATACCTTGTTAATCAAAGTTCATCCATGATATAAATTACCAGGACTTATGATACGCGTTTATGGAAACAACATGTAGGATAGAATCATTGAAGGATTCACTTAACATAGATGGCATGGATTATAAGGAAAATTATACCGTGAAAGGGTAAGAGAGCTGTGTGGTAATAAAAAAAAGTGTGGTTGACAGAGCAGAAGAAGGGTGTACGGAAATGGTTTGGTCACATAGAGAGAATGAGTGAAGAAAGATTGAAAAAGAGGTTATATGTGTCAGGGGTCAAGGATAT
>NC_092237.1:25832838-25850865 GCF_036320965.1 Panulirus ornatus | reverse complement strand
ATATATATATATATATATATATATATATATATATATATATATATATATATATATATATATATATATATTGGAAAGGATCACAATTTTGCGCGTGATCAAGATATTCCTATGAGTCCACTGGGAAAATGAAACACGAAAAATTCCGAAGGGCACTTTCGTGTAATAATCACATCATCAGTGGAGACACAACAGAGAAATATAACAGTCAGTTGATATACATCGAAGAGACGAAGCTAGGACGCCATTT
This sequence comes from Panulirus ornatus, assembly GCF_036320965.1. Lineage (NCBI taxonomy): Eukaryota > Metazoa > Arthropoda > Malacostraca > Decapoda > Palinuridae > Panulirus > Panulirus ornatus. The sequence continues at coordinate 25,850,618 of NC_092237.1, read as the reverse complement.
GGTGAACATGTGATTGCCCAAAACATATAATATATATATATATATATATATATATATATATATATATATATATATATATATATATATATATATATATATATATATATATATATATATATATATATATATATATGTAGGTTTGCGGCAGGGGTGTCTGATGTCTCCATGGTTGTTTAATTTGTTTATGGATGGGGTTGTTAGGGAGGTAAATGCAAGAGTTTTGGAAAGAGGGGCAAGTATGAAGTCTGTTGGGGATGAGAGAGCTTGGGAAGTGAGTCAGTTGTTGTTCGCTGATGATACAGCGCTGGTGGCTGATTCATGTGAGAAACTTCAGAAGCTGGTGACTGAGTTTGGTAAAGTGTGTGAAAGAAGAAAGTTAAGAGTAAATGTGAATAAGAGCAAGGTTATTAGGTACAGTAGGGTTGAGGTTCAAGTTAATTGGGAGGTAAGTTTGAATGGAGGAAAACTGGAGGAAGTAAAGAGATTTAGATATCTGGGAGTGGATCTGGCAACGGATGGAACCATGGAAGCGGAAGTGGATCATAGGGTGGGGGAAGGGGCGAAAATCATGGGAGCCTTGAAGAATGTGTGGAAGTCGAGAACATTATCTCGGAAAGCAAAAATGGGTATGTTTGAAGGAATAGTTGTTCCAACAATGTTGTCTGGTTGCGAGTCGTGGGCTATGGATAGAGATGTGCGCAGGAGGATGGATGTGCTGGAAATGAGATGTTTGAGGACAATGTGTTGTGTGAGGTGGTTTGATCGAGTAAGTAACGTAGGGGTAAGAGAGATGTGTGGAAATAAAAAGAGCGTGGTTGAGAGAGCAGAAGAGGGTGTTTTGAAATGGTTTGGGCACATAGAGAGAATGAGTGAGGAAAGATTGACCAAGAGGATATATGTGTCGGAGGTGGAGGGAACGAGGAGAAGTGGGAGACCAAATTGGAGGTGGAAAGATGAAGTGAAAAAGATTTTGTGTGATCGGGGCCTGAACATGCAGGAGGGTGAAAGGAGGGCAAGGAATGGAGTGAATTGGATCGATGTGGCATACCGGGGTTGACGTGCTGTCAGTGGATTGAATCAGGGCATGTGAAGCGTCTAGGGTAAACCATGGAAAGCTGTGGACGTATGTATATACATGTGTATGGGGGTGGGTTGTGCCATTTCTTTCGTCTGTTTCCTTGCGCTACCTCGCAAACGCAGGAGACAGCGAGAAAGGAAAAAAAAAAAAAAAAAAATATATATATATATATATATATATATATATATATATATATATATATATATATATATATATATATATATATATATATATATATATATATATATCCCTGGGGATAGGGGAGAAAGAATACTTCCCACGCATTCCTCACGTGTAGTAGAAGGCGACTAAAGGGTACGGGAGCGGGGGGCCAGAAACCCTCCCCTCATTGTATTTTAACTTTCTAAAAGGGGAAACAGAAGAAGGAGTCACGCGAGGAGTGCTCATCCTCCTCGAAGGCTCAGATTAGGGTGTCTAAATGTGTGTGGATGTAACCAAGATGAGAAAAAAGGAGAGATAGGGAGTATGTTTGAGGAAAGGAACCTGCATGTTTTGGCTCTGACTGAAACGAAGCTAAAGTGTAAAGGGGAAGAGTGGTTTGGGTATGTCTTGGGAGTAAAGTTAGGGGTTAGTGAGAGGACAAGAGCAAGGGAAGGAGTAGCACTACTCCTGAATCAGGATTTGTAGGAGTATGTGATAGAGTGTAAGAAAGTAAATTCTAGATTGATTTGGGTAAAACGGAAAGTTGATGGAGAGAGATGGGTGATTATTGGTGCATATGCACCTGGTCATGAGAAGAAAGATCATGAGAGGCAAGTGTTTCGGGAGCAGCTGAACGAGTTTGTTAGTGGTGGGTTATAGTGATGGGTGATTTGAATGCAAAGGTGAGTAATGTGGCAGTTGAGGGAATAATTGGTATACATGGAGTGTTCAGTGTTGTAAATGGAAATGGTGAAGAGCTTGTAGATTTATGAGCTGAAAAAGGCCTGGTGATTGGGAATACCTGCTTTAAAAAGCGAGATATGCATAAGTATACGTATGTAAGTAGGAGAGATGGCCAGAGAGCGTTATTGGACTACGAGTTAATTGAAAGACGCACGAAAGAGAGACTTTTGGATGTTAATGTGCTGATAGGTGCAACTGGAGGGATGTCTGATCATTATCTTGTGGAGGCGAAGGTGAAGATTTGTGGGGGTTTTCAGAAAAGAAGAGAGAATTTTGGGGTGAAGAGAGTGGTGAGGGTAAGTGAGCTTGGGAAGGAGACTTGTGTGAGGAAGTACCAGGAGAGACTGAGTACAGAATGGAAAAATGTGAGAACAAAGGAGGTAAGGGGAGTGGGGGAGGAATGGGATGTATTTAGGGAAGCAGTGATAGCTTGCGCAAAAGATGCTTCTGGCATGAGAAGCGTGGGAGGTGGGTTGATTAGAAAAGGTAGTGAGTGGTGGGATGAAGAAGTAAGATTATTAGTGAAAGAGAAGAGAGAGGCATTTGAACGATTTTTGCAGGGAAAAAATGCAAATGAGTGGGAGAGGTATAACAGAAAGGCGCAGGAGGTCAATATAAAGGTGAAAGAGGTGAAAAAGAGGGTAAATGAGAGTTGGGGTGAGAGAGTATCATTAAATTTCCGGGAGAATAAAGAGATGTTTTCGAAGGAGGTAAATAAATTGCGCAAGACAAGGGAGCAAATGGGAACTTCAGTGAAGGGGGCTACCTGGGAGGTGATAACAAGTAGTGGTGATGTGAGAAGGAGATGGACTGAGTATTTTAAGGTTTTTGAATGTGTTTGATGATAGAGTGGCAGATATAGGGTGTTTTGGTCGAGGTGGTGTGCAAAGTGAGAGGGTTAGGGAAAATGATTTGGCAAATAGAGAAGAGGTAGTAAAAGCTTTACGGAAGATGAAAGCCGGCAAAGCAGCAGGTTTGAATGGTATTGCAGTGAAATTTATCAAGAGAGGGTGTGACTGTATTGTTGACTGGTTTGTAAGGTTATTTAATGTATGTGTGATTCATTGTAAGGTGCCTGAGGACTGGCGGAATCCTTCCATAGTCCCATTGTACAAAGGCAATGGGGATAAGAGTGAGTGCTCAAATTACAGAGGTATAAGTTTGTTGAGTATTCCTGGTAAATTATATGGGAGGGTATTGATTGATAGGGTTAAGGCGTGCACAGAGTATCAGATTGGGGAAGAGCAGTGTGGTTTCAGAAGTGGTAGAGGATGTGTGGATCAGGTGTTTGCTTTGAAGAATGTGTGTGAGAAATTCTTAGAAAAACAAATGGATTTGTATGTAGCATTTATGGATCTGGCGAAGGCATATGATAGAGTCGATAGAGATGCTTTGTGGAACGTTTTAAGAATATATGGTGTGGGAGGCAAGTTGTTAGAAGCAGTGAAAAGTTTTTATCCAGGATGTAAGGCATGTGTACGTTGAAGGAAGAGAGAAAAGTGATTGGTTCCCAGTGAATGTAGGTTTGCGGCAGGGGTGTGTGATGTCTCCATGGTTGTTTAATTTGTTTATGGATGGGGTTGTTAGGTAGGTGAATGGAAGCGTTTTGGAAAGAGGGGCAAGTATGCAGGCTGTTGTGGATGAGAGAGCTTGGGAAGTGAGTCAGTTGTTGTTCGCTGATGATACAGCGCTGGTGGGTGATTTATGTGAGAAGCTGGTGACTGAGTTTGGTAAAGTGTGTGAAAGAAGAAAGTTAAGAGTAAATGTGAATAAGAGCAAGGTTATTAGGTACAGTAGGGTTGAGGTCAAGTCAACTGGGAGGTAAGTTTGAATGGAGAAAAACTGGAGGAAGTAAAGTGTTTTAGATATCTGGGAGTGGATCTGGCAGCGGAAGGAACCATGGAAGCGGAAGTGAGTCATAGGGTGGGGGAGGGGGCGAAGAGTCTGGGAGCCTTGAAGAATGTTTGGAGGTCGAGAACGTTATTTCGGAAGGCAAAAATGGGTATGTTTGAAGGAAAGTGGTTCCAACAATATTGTATGGTTGCGAGGCGTGGGCTATGGATAGAGTTGTGCGCAGGAGGGTGGATGTGCTAGAAATGAGATGTTTGAGGACAATATGTGGTGTGAGGTGGTTTGATCGAGTAAGTAATGTAAGGGTGAGAGAGATGTGTGGAAATAAAAAGAATGTGGTTGATAGAGCAGAAGAGGGTGTTTTGAAATGGCTTATGCACATGGAGAGAATGAGTGGGGAAAGATTGACCAAGAGGATATATGTGTCAGAGGTGGAGGGAACGAGGAGAAGTGAGAGACCAAATTCGAGTTGGAAAGATAGAGTGAAAAAGATTTTGAGTGATCGGGGCCTTAACATGTAGGAGGGTGAAAGGCGGGCAAGGAATAGAGTGAATTGGAACGATGTGGTATACCGGGGTCCACCTGCTGTCAATGGATTGAACCAGGACATGTGAAGCGTCTGGGTTAAACCATGGAAAGTGTGTGGGGCCTGGATGTGGAAAGGGAGCTGTGGTTTCGGTGCATTATTACATGACAGCTAGAGACTGAGTGTGAACGAATTGGGCCTTTGTTGTCTTTTCCTACCGTTACGTCGCACACATTAGGGGGGAGGGGGTTGTTATTACATGTGTGGCGAGGTGGCGATGGGAACAAATAAAGGCAGACAGTATGAATTATGTACATGTGTATATATGTATGTGTCTTTGTGTGTATACATATATATGTGTACATTGAGATGTATAGGTATGTATATCTGCGTGTGTGGACGTGTATGTATATACATGTGTATGTGGGCGGGTTGGGACATTCTTTCGTCTGTTTCCTTGCGCTACCTCGCTAACGCGGGAGACAGCGACAAAGCAAAATAAATATATATATATATATATATATATATATATATATATATATATATATATATATATATATATATATATATATATATATATATATATATATATCTTTTTTACTTTGTCGCTGTCTCCCGCGTAAACGAGGTAGCGCAAGCATACAGACGAAAGAATGGCACAACCCACCCACATACACATGTATATACATACACGTGCACACACGCAAAAATACATACCTATACATCTCAGCGTATTCATATATATACTCACACAGACATATACATGTATACACATGTGCATAATTCATACTGTCTGCCTTTATTCATTTCCATCGCCACCCAGCCACACCTGAAATAACAACCCCCTCCTCCCGCAAATGCGCGAGGTAGCACTAGGAAATACAACAAAGGCCACATTCGTTCACACTCCGTCTCTAGCTGTCATGTATAATGCAGTGGAACCACAGCGCCCTTTCCACATCCAGGCCCTACAAACTTTCCATGGTTAATCCCAGATTCTTCACATGCCCTGTTCAATCCATTGACAGCACGTCGATCCCGGTATACCACATCGTTCCAATTCACTCTATTCCTTTCACGCTGGTCCCCCTCCTGCAACTTCAGGCCCCAATCACTCAAAATCTTTTTCAATCTATCTTTCCACCCTCATTTGAGTCTCCCACTTCTCGTTCTCTCCACCTCTGACGCATATATCCTCTTGATCAATCTTTCCTCAATGATTCTCTCCATGTAACCAAACCATTTCAAAACACACTCTCAACCACACTCTTTTTATTATCACACATCTCTCTTACCCTATCATTACTTACTCGTTCAAACCACCTCACACCACATATATTCCTCAAAAGTTCGTTTCCAGCCCATCCACCCTCTTCCGCACAACTGTATCTATAGTCCACGAATCGAAACCATATAAATTGTTGGAAGCCACTATTCCATGAAACATATAAATTTTTGCTCTCCGAAATAAAGTTCTCGACTTCCACACATTCTTCAAAGCTCCCAGAACTTTTGCCCCTTCCCCAACCCTATGATTCACTTCTGCTTCCAAGGTTCCATCCGTTGCCAAATATACTCCCAGACATCTAAAACACTTCACTTCCTGAAGTCTTTCTCCATTCAAAGTTACCTCCCAATTGACTTGTCCCTCAACCCTACCGTACCTAATAACTTTGCTCTAATTCACATTTACACTCAGCTTTCTTCTTTAACACACTTTACCAAACTCCATCACAAGCTTCTGCAGTTCTCACACGAATCAGCCACCACCGCTGTATAATCAGCGAACAAGAACTGACTCACTTCCTAAGCCCTCTCTTCCACAACAGACTGCATACCTGCCCCTCTTTCCAAAACTCTTGCATTCACCCTCTAACAACCCCATCAATAAACAATTTAAACAACCATGGCGATATCACACATCCCCCCGCAGCAAACCAACTTTCACTAAGAACCAATCACTTTCCTCTCTTCCTACACGTACACATGCCTTACATCCTAACTTTTCACTGCTTCTAACAGCTTGCCTCCAACACCATATATTTTTAATACCTTCCACAGAGCATCTCTATCAACTGTAACATATGCTTTCTCCAGATCCATAAATGCTATATACAAATCCATTTGCTTTTCTAAGTATACCTCACATACATTCCTCAATGCAGACATTTTATCCACACATTCTATACCACTTCTGAAACCGACACTGCTCTTCCCCAATCTGATGCTCTTTACATGCCTTTGCGCTCTCAGTCAATACCTTCCATAAAATTTCCCAGGAATACTCAACAAACTTATACCTCTGTAATTTGAGCACTCACTCTTATCCCCTTTGCCTTTGTGCAATGGTACTTTTGGAATCCTTCCGGTAATCCTCAGGCACGTCACCATGAGTCATACATATATGAAATAACCTTACCAGTCAGTCAACAATACAGTCACCACCCGTTTTTAAGAAATTCCACTGTAATACCATCCAAACCCTCTGCCGTGCCGGTTTTCCTTTTCCGCAAAGCTTTTACAACCTCTTCTCTGTTTACCAAATCATTCTTCCTGACTCTCTCACTTTGCACACCACCGCGACCAAAACACCCTATATCTGCCACTCTATCATCAAACACATTCAACAAACCTACAAAATACTCACTCTATCTCCTTCTCACATAACCACTACTTGTTATCACCTTCCCATTAGCCCTTCATCGAAGTTCTCTTGTCTTACTCACTTCATTTACGTCCTTCCAAATCATCTTTTAATTCTCCCTAATATTTGATGATACTCTCTCACCCTAACTCTTATTTGCCCTCTTTTCTCACCTCTTGCACCTTTCTCTTGAACTCCTGCCTCTTTTTAATTTGTATATCTCCCACTCATTTGCATTATTTCTCTGCAAAATTCATCCAAATGCCTCTCTTTTGTCTTCATTAATAACCTTACTTCATCCCACCACTCACTACCCTTTCTAATCTGCCCCCCTCTCTCACGCTTCTCATGCCACAAGCATCTTTAGTGCAAGACATCACTGCTTCCCTAAAAACATCCCATTCCTCCCCACTCCCCTTACGTCCTCTGTTCTCACATTTTTCCATTCTGTACTCGGTCTCTCCTGGTACTTCCTCACACAAGTCTCCTTCCCAAGCTCACTTACTCTCACCACTCTCTTCACCCCAACATTCTCTCTTCTTTTCTGAAAAACTCTACAAATCTTCACCTTCACCTCCACAAGATAATGATCAGACATTCCTCCAGTTGCACCTCTAAGCACATTACCATCCAAAATTCTTTCTTTCGCGCGCCTATCAATTAACACTTAATCTAATAACGCTCTCTGACTATCTCCCTTACTTACATACGTATACTCATTTCTATCTTTCTTTTTAAACCAGGTATTCCAAATCACCAGTTCTTTTTCAGCACATATATCTACAAGCTCTTCACCATTTCCATTTACAACAATGAAGACCCCATGTACACCAATTATTCCCTCAACTGCCATATTACTCAACTTTGCATTCAAATCGCCCATCGCTATAGCCCGGTTTCGTGCATTAAAACTACTAACACAGTCACTCACCTGCTTCCGAAACACTTGCCTCTCATGATCTTTCGTCTCATGCCTAGGTGCATATGCAGCATATGCACCCTTATCTCTCCATCCACTTTCAGTTTTATGCATATAAATCTAGAGTTTACTTTCTTACACTCTTTCACATACTCCCACCACTCCTGTTTCAGGAGTAGTGCTACACCTTCCCTTGGTCTTGTCCTCTTGCTAACCCCTGACTTTACTCCCAAGACATTTCCAAACCACTCTTCCCCTTTACCCTTGAGCTTTGTTTCACTCAGAGCCAGAACTACTAGGCTCCTTTCCTCAAATATACTGCCTATCTCTCATTTTTTCTCATCTTAGATACATCCATATACATTTAGACACCCAAATCTGAGCCTTCGAGAAGGATGAGCACTCCCCGCGCAACTCCTTATGTTTCCCCTAGTAGAATGTTAAATTACAAGGAGGGGAGGGCTTCTAGCCGCCCGCTCTCGTACCCTTTAGTCGCCTTCTACAGCACGTGAGGAATGCATGGGAAGTATTCTCTCTCCCCTATCCCCAGGGATATATGGATATGTATATATATATATATATATATATATATATATATATATATATATATATATATATGTATATATATATATATATATATATATATATATATATATATATATATATACACAAATATATATATATATATATATATATATATTTTTTTTTTTCTTTGTCGCTGTCTCCCGCGTTTGCGAGGTAGCGCAAGGAAAAAGACAAAAGAAATGGCCCAACCCACCCCCATACACATGTATATATATACGTCCACACACGCAAATGTACTTACCTACACGGCTTTCCATGGTTTACCCCAGACGCTTCACATGCCTTGATTCAATCCACTGACAGCACGTCAACCCCGGTATACCACATCTCTCCAATTCACTCCATTCCTTGCCCTCCTTTCACCCTCCTGCATGTTCAGGCCCCGATCACACAAAATCTTTTTCACTCCATCTTTCCACGTCCAATTTGGTCTCCCTCTTCTCCTCGTTCCCTCCACCTCCGACACATATATCCTCTTGGTCAATCTTTCCTCACTCATTCTCTCCATGTGACCAAACCATTTCAAAACACCCTCTTCTGCTCTATCAACCACGCTCTTTTTATTTCCACACATCTCTCTTACCCTTACGTTACTTACTCGATCAAACCACCTCACACCACACATTGACCTCAAACATCTCATTTCCAGCACATCCATCCTCCTGCGCACAACTCTATCCATAGTCCACGCCTCGCAACCATACAACATTGTTGGAACCACTATTCCTTCAAACATACCCATTTTTGCTTTCCGAGATAATGTTCTCGACTTCCACACATTCTTCAAGGCTCCCAGAATTTTCGCCCCCTCCCCCACCCTATGATCCACTTCCGCTTCCATGGTTCCATCCGCTGCCAGATCCACTCCCAGATATCTAAAACACTTCACTTCCTCCAGTTTTTCTCCATTCAAACTCATCTCCCAATTGACTTGACCCTCAACCCTACTGTACCTAATAACCTTGCTCTTATTCACATTTTCTCTTAACTTTCTTCTTTCACACACTATACCAAACTCAGTCACCAGCTTCTACAGTTCCTTACATGAATCAGCCACCAGCGCTCTATCATCAGCGAACAACAACTGACTCACTTCCCAAGCTCTCTCATCCCCAACAGACTTCATACTTGCCCCTCTCTCCAAAACTCTTGAATTCTCATCCCCCAACAACCCCATCCATAAACAAATTAAACAACCATGGAGACATCACACACCCCTGCCGCAAACCTACATTCACTGAGAACCAATCACTTTCCTCTCTTCCTACACGTACACATGCCTTACATCCTCGATAAAAACTTTTCACTGCTTCTAACAACTTGACTCCCACACCATATATTCTTAATACCTTCCACAGAGCATCTCTATCAACTCTATCATATGCCTTCTCCAGATCCATAAATGCTACATACAAATCCATTTGCTTTTCTAAGTATTTCTCACATATATTCTTCAAAGCAAACACCTGGTCCACACATCCTATACCACTTCTGAAACAACACTGCTCTTCCCCAATCTGATGCTCTGTACATGCCTTCACCCTCTCAATCGATACCCTCCCATATAATTTGCCAGGAATACTCAACAAACTTATACCTCTGTAATTTGAGCACTCACTCTTATCCCCTTTGCCTTTGTGGAATGGCACTATGCACGCATTCCGCCAATCCTCAGGCACCTCACCATGAGTCATACATACATTAAATAACCTTACCAACTAGTCAATGATACAGTCACCCCCTTTTTTAATAAATTCCACTGCAATACCATCCAAACCTGCTGCCTTGCCGGCTTTCATCTTCCGCAAAGCTTTTACTACCTCTTCTCTGTTTACCAAATCATTTTCCCTAACCCTCGCACTTTGCAAACCACCTGGACCAAAACACCCTATATCTGCCACTCTATCATCAAACACATTCAACAAACCTTCAAAATACTCACTCCATCTCCTTCTCACATCACCACTACTTGTTATCACCTCCCCATTTGCGTCCTTCACTGAAGTTCCCATTTGCTCCCTTGTCTTACGCACTTTATATATATGTGACATTCATTTTTTTCATTCATTTCAAGCTAGAAGTTTCAGTTTTCTAAATTGTTTCTTACATTTTTCATATGTATATATATGTATGTGTGTGTGTGTGTGTATATGTGCGTATGTATGTGTATGTGTGTATATGTGTATATGTATATATATATGTATATTATCCCTGGGGATAGGGGTGAAAGAATACTTCCCACGTATTCCTCGCGTGTCGTGTAAAACGACTAGAGGGGACGGGAGCGGGGGGCCAGAAATCCTCCACACCTTGTATTAACTTTCTAAAATGGGAAACAGAAGAAGGAGTCACGCGGGGAGTGCTCATCCTCCTCGAAGGCTCAGAGTGGGGTGCCTAAATGTGTGTGGATGTAACCAAGATGTGAAAAAAGGAGAGATAGGTAGTATGTTTGAGGAAAGGAACCTGGATGTTTTGGCTCTGAGTGAAACGAAGCTCAAGGGTAAAGGGGAAGAGTGGTTTGGGAATGTCTGAAGAGTAAAGTCAGGGGTTAGTGAGAGGACAAGAGCAAGGGAAGGAGTAGCAATACTCCTGAAACAGGAGTTGTGGGAGAATGTGATAGAGTGTAAGAAAGTAAATTCTCGATTAATATGGGTAAAACTGAAAGTTGATGGAGAGAGGTGGGTGATTATTGGTGCTTATGCACCTGAGCATGAGAAGAAAGATCAAGAGAGGCAAGTGTTTTGGGAGCAGCTAAATGAGTGTCTTAGTGGTTTTGATGCACGAGACCGGGTTATAGTGATGGGTGATTTGAATGCAAAGGTGAGTAATGTGGCAGTTGAGGGAATAATTGGTATACATGGGGTGTTCAGTGTTGTAAATCGAAATGGTGAAGAGCTTGTAGATTTATGTGCTGAAAAAGGACTGATGATGGGGAATACCTGGTTTAAAAAGCGAGATATACATAAGTATACTTATGTAATTAGGAGAGATGGCCAGAGAGCGTTATTGGATTACGTGTTAATTGACAGGCGTGCGAAAGAGAGACTTTTGGATGTTAATGTGCTGAGAGTTGCAACTTGAGGGATGTCTGGTCATTATCTTGTGGAGGCTAAGGTGAAGATTTGTATAGGTTTTCAGAAAAGAAGAGTGAATGTTGGGGTGAAGAGGGTGGTGAGAGTAAGTGAGCTTGAGAAGGAGATCTGTGTGAGGAAGTACCAGGAGAGACTGAGTACAGAATGGAAAAAGGTGAGAACAATGGAAGTAAGGGGAGTGGGGGAGGAATGGGATGTATTTAGGGAATCAGTGATGGATTGCGCAAAAGATGCTTGTGGCATGAGAAGAGTGGGAGGTGGGTTGATTAGAAAGGGTAGTGAGTGGTGGGATGAAGAAGTAAGAGTATTAGTGAAAGAGAAGAGAGAGGCATTTGGACGATTTTTGCAGGGAAAAAATGCAATTGAGTGGGAGATGTATAAAAGAAAGAGACAGGAGGTCAAGAGAAAGGTGCAAGAGGTGAAAAAAAGGGCAAATGAGAGTTGGGGTGAGAGAGTATCATTGAATTTTAGGGAGAATAAAAAGATGTTCTGGAAGGAGGTAAATAAAGTGCGTAAGACAAGGGAGCAAATGGGAACTTCAGTGAAGGGCGCAAATGGGGAGGTGATAACAAGTAGTGGTGATGTGAGAAGGAGATGGAATGAGTATTTCGAAGGTTTGTTGAATGTGTTTGATGATAGAGTGGCAGATATAGGGTGTTTTGGTCGAGGTGGTGTGCAAAGTGAGAGGGTTAGGAAAAATGATTTGGTAAACAGAAAAGAGGTAGTGAAAGCTTTGCGGAAGATAAAAGCCGGCAAGGCAGCAGGTTTGGATGGTATTGCAGTGGAATTTATTAAAAAAAGGGGGTGACTGTATTGTTGACTGGTTGGTAAGGTTATTTAATGTATGTATGACTCATGGTGAGGTGCCTGAGGATTCGCGGAATGCGTGCATAGTGCCATTGTACAAAGGCAAAGGGGATAAGAGTGAGTGCTCAAATTACAGAGGTATAAGTTTGTTGAGTATTCCTGGTAAATTATATGAGAGGGTATTGATTGAGAGGGTGAAGGCATGTACAGAGCATCAGATTGGGGAAGAGCAGTGTGGTTTCAGAAGTGGTAGAGGATGTGTGGATCACGTGTTTGCTTTGAAGAATGTATGTGAGAAATACTTAGAAAAGCAAATGGATTTGTATGTAGCATTTATGGATCTGGAGAAGGCATATGATAGAGTTGATAGAGATGCTCTGTGGAAGGTATTAAGAATATATGGTGTGGGAGGAAAGTTGTTAGAAGCAGTGAAAAGTTTTTATCGAGGATGTAAGGCATGTGTACGTGTAGGAAGAGAGGAAAGTGATTGGTTCTCAGTGAATGTAGGTTTGCGACAGGGGTGTGTGATGTCTCCATGGTTGTTTAATTTGTTTATGGATGGGGTTGTTAGGGAGGTAAATGCAAGAGTTTTGGAAAGAGGGGCAAGTATGAAGTCTGTTGGGGATGAGAGAGCTTGGGAAGTGAGTCAGTTGTTGTTCGCTGATGATACAGCGCTGGTGGCTGATTCATGTGTGAAACTGCAGAAGCTGGTGACGGAGTTTGCTAAAGTGTATGGAAGAAGAAAGTTAAGAGTAAATGTGAATAAGAGCAAGGTTATTAGGTACAATAGGGTTGAGGGTCAAGTCAATTGGGAGGTGACTTTGAATGGAGAAAAACTGGAGGAAGTGAAGTGTTTTCGATATCTGGGAGTGGATCTGGCAGCGGATGGAACCATGGAAGCGGAAGTGGATCATAGGGTGGGGGAGGGGGCGAAAATTCTGGGGGGCTTGAAGAATGTGTGGAAGACGAGAACATTATCTCGGAAAGCAAAAATGGGTATGTTTGAAGGAATAGTGGCTCCAACAATGTTGTATGGTTGCGAGGCGTGGGCTATGGATAGAGTTGTGCGCAGGAGGATGGATGTGCTGGAAATGAGATGTTTGAAGACAATGTGTGGTGTGAGGTGGTTTGATCGAGTGAGTAACGTAAGGGTAAGAGAGATGTGTGGAAATAAAAAGAGCGTGGTTGATAGAGCAGAAGAGGGTGTTTTGAAGTGGTTTGGGCACATGGAGAGGATGAGTGAGGAAAGATTGACCAGGAGGATATATGTGTCGGAGGTGGAGGGAACAAGGAGAAGAGGGAGACCAAATTGGAGGTGGAAAGATGGAGTGAAAAAGATTTTGTGTGATCGGGGCCTGAACATGCAGGAGGGTGAAAGGAGGGCAAGGAATGGAGTGAATTGGAGCGATGTGGTATACCGGGGTTGACATGCTGTCAGTGGATTGAATCAAGGCATGTGAAGCGTCTGAGGTAAACCATGGAAAGCTGTGTAGATATGTATATTTGCGTGTGTGGACGTATGTATATACATGTGTATGGGTGTGGGTTGGGCCATTTCTTTCGTATGTTTCCTAGAGCTACCTCGCAAACGCGGGAGACAGCGTCAAAGGAAAAGAAAAATAAAGAAATATATATATGTATTTTTTTTTTATGCTTTGTCGCTGTCTCCCGCTTTTGCGAGGTAGCGCAAGGAAACAGACGAAAGAAATGGCCCAACCCACCCCCATACACATGTATATACATACGTCAACACACGCAAATATACATACCTACACAGCTTTCCATGGTTTACCCCAGACGCTTCACATGCCTTGATTCAATCCACTGACAGCACGTCAGCCCGGTATACCACATCGCTCCAATTCAATCTATTCCTTGCCCTCCTTTCACCCTCCTACATGTTCAGGCCCCGATCACACAAAATCTTTTTCACTCCATCTTTCCACCTCCAATTTGGTCTCCCTCTTCTCCTCGTTCCCTCCACCTCCGACACATATATCCTCTTGGTCATTCTATCCTCCCTCATTCTTTCCATGTGTCCAAACCATTTCAAAACACCCTCTTCTGCTCTCTCAACCACGCTCTTTTTATTTCCACCCTTCTCTCTTACCCTTACGTTACTTACTCGATCAAACCACCTCACACCACACATTGTCCTCAAACATCTCATTTCCAGCACATCCATCCTCCTGCGCACAACTCTACCCATAGTGCACGCCTCGCAACCATACAACATTGTTGGAACCACTATTCCTTCAAACATACCCATTTTTGCTTTCCGAGATAATGTTCTCGACTTCCACACATTCTTCAAGGCTCCCAGAATTTTCGCCCCCTCCCCCACCCTATGATCCATTTCCGCTTCCATGGTTCCATCCGCTGCCAGATCTACTCCCAGATATCTAAAACACTTCACTTCCTCCAGTTTTTCTCCATTCAAACTCACCTCCCAATTGACATGACCCTCAACCCTACTGTACCTAATAACCTTGCTCTTATTCACATTTACTCTTAACTTTCTTCTTTCACACACTTTACCAAACTCAGTCACCAGCTTCTGCAGTTCCTCACATGAATCAGCCACCAGCGCTGTATCATCAGCGAACAACAACTGAATCACTTCCCAAGCTCTCTCATCCCCAACAGACTTCATACTTGCCCCTCTTTCCAAAACTCTTGCATTCACCTCCCTAACAACCCCATCCATAAACAAATTAAACAACCATGGAGACATCACACACCCCTGCCGCAAACCTACATTCACTGAGAACCAATCACTTTCCTCTCTTCCTACACGTACACATGCCTTACATCCTCGAAAAAAACTTTTCACTGCTTCTAACAACTTGCCTCCTGCACCATATATTCTTAATACCTTCCACAGAGCATCTCTATCAACTCTATCATATGCCTTCTCCAGATCCATAAATGCTACATACAAATCCATTTGCTTTTCTAAGTATTTCTCACATACATTCTTCAAAGCAAACACCTGATCCACACATCCTCTACCACTTCTGAAACCACACTGCTCTTCCCAATCTGATGTTCTGTACATGCCTTCACCCTCTCAATCAATACCCTCCCATATAATTTGCCAGGAATACTCAACAAACTTATACCTCTGTAATTTGAGCACTCACTCTTATCCCCTTTGCCTTTGTACAATGGCACAATGCACGCATTCCGCCAATCCTCAGGCACCTCACCATGAGTCATACATACATTAAATAACCTTACCAACTAGTCAATGATACAGTCACCCCCTTTTTTAATAAATTCCACTGCAATACCATCCAAACCTGATGCCTTGCCGGCTTTCATCTTCCGCAAAGCTTTTACTACCTCTTTTCTGTTTACCAAATCATTTTCCCTAACCCTCGCACTTTGCACACCACCTCGCAAAACACCCTATATCTGCCACTCTGTCATCAAACACATTCAACAAACCTTCAAAGTACTCACTCCATCTCCTTCTCACATCACCACTACTTGTTATCACCTCCCCATTTGCGCCCTTCACTGAAGTTCCCATTTGCTCCCTTGTCTTACGCACTTTATATATATATATATATATATATATATATATATATATATATATATATATATATATATATATATATATATATATATATATATATCCCTGGGGATAGGGGAGAAAGAATACTTCCCACGTATTCCCTGCGTGTCGTAGAAGGCGACTAAAAGGGGAGGGAGCGGGGGGCTGGAAATCCTCCGCTCTCGTTTTTTTTTAATTTTCCAAAAGAAGGAACAGAGAATTGGGCCAGGTGAGGGTATTCCCTCAAGGCCCAGTCCTCTGTTCTTAACGCTACCTCGCTAATGCGGGAAATGGCGAATAGTTTGAAAGAAAGATATATATATATATATATATATATATATATATATATATATATATATATATATATATATATATATATATATATATATATATATATATATATATATATATATATATATATATATATATATATATATATATATATATATATTTGTGTATATATATATATATATATATAGATATATATATATATATATATATATATATATATATATATATATATATATATATATATATACATATATATATATACATTTGTTTATTTTTTTGCTCTGACGCTGTCTCCCGCATTTGCGAGGTAGCGCAAGGAAACATACGAAAGAAATGGCCCAACCCACCCCCATACACATGTATATACATACGTCCACAAACGTAAATATACATACCTACACAGCTTTCCATGGTTTACCCCAGACGCTTCACATGCCCTGTTTCAATCCACTGACAGCACGTCAACCCCGGTATACCACATCGATCCAATTCACTCTATTCCTTACACTCCTTTCACTCTCCTGCATGTTCAGGCCCCGATCACACAAAATCTTTTTCACTCCATCTTTCCACCTACAATTTGGTCTCCCACTTCTCCTCGTTCCCTCCACCTCCAACACATATATCCTCTTGCTCAATCTTTCCTCACTCATTCTCTTCATGTGCCCAAACCATTTCAAAACACCCTCTTCTGCTCTCTCAACCACGCTCTTTCTATTTCCACACATCTCTCTTACCCTTACGTTACTTACTCGATCAAACCACCTCACACCACATATTGTCCTCAAACATCTCATTTCCAGCACATCCATCCTCCTGCGCACAACTCTATCCATAGCCCACGCCTAGCAACCATAAAATATTCTTGGAACCACTATTCCTTCAAACATACCCATCTTTGCTTTCCGAGATAATATTATCGACTTCCACACATTCTTCAAGGCTCACAGGATTTTCGCCCCCTCCCCCACCCTATGATCCACTTCCGGTTCCGTGGTTCTATCCGCTGCCAGATCCACTCCCAGATATCTAAAACACTTTACTTCAGTTTTTCTCCATTCAAACTTACCTCTCAATTGACTTGACCCTCAACCCTACTGTGCCTAATTACCTTGCTCTTCTCCATGTTTACTCTTAACTTTCTTCTTTCACACACTTTACCAAACTCAGTCACCAGCTTCTGTAGTTTCTCACATGAATCAGTCACCAGCGCTGTATCATCAGCGAGCAACAACTGACTCACTTCACAAGCTCTCTCATCCCCAACAGACTTCATACTTGCCCCTCTTTCCAAAACTCTTGCATTCACTTCCCTAACAACCCCATCCATAAACAAATTAAACAAACATGGAGACATCACACACCCCTGACGCAAACCTACATTCACTGAGAACCAATCACTTTCCTCTCTTCCTACACGTACACATGCCTCACATCCTCGATGAAAATTTTTCACTACTTCTAACAACTTGAATACGACACCATATATTCTTAATACTTTCCAAGGAGCATCTCTATCAAC
>NC_092237.1:25737838-25825338 GCF_036320965.1 Panulirus ornatus | reverse complement strand
TCTTTCCTCACTCATTCTCTCAATGTGCCCAAACCATTTCAAAACACCCTCTTCTGCTCTCTCAACCACGCTCTTTTTATTTCCACACATCTCTCTTACCCTTACGTTACTTACTCGATCAAACCACCTCAAACCACACATTGTCCTCAAACATCTCATGTCCAGCACATCCATCCTCCTGCGCACAACTGTATCCATAGCCCACGCCTCCCAACTACACAACATTGTTTGAACCACTATTCCTTCAAACATACCCATTTTTGCTTTCCGAGATAATGTTCTCGACTTCCACACATTCTTCAAGGCTCCCAGAATTTTCGCCCCCTCCCCCACCCTATGATCCACTTCCGCTTCCATGGTTCCATCCGCTGCCAGATCCACTCCCAGATATCTAAAACACTTCACTTCCTCCAGTTTTTCTCCATTCAAACTCACCTCCCAATTGACTTGACCCTCAACACTACTGTACCTAATAACCTTGCTCTTATTCACATTTACTCTGAACTTTCTTCTTTCACACACTTTACCAAACTCAGTCACCAGCTTCTGCAGTTTCTCACATGAATCAGCCACCAGCGCTGTATCATCAGCGAACAACAACTGACTCACTTCCCAAGCTCTCTCATTCACAACAGACTTCATACTTGCCCCTCTTTCCAAAACTCTTGCATTCATCTCCCTAACTACCCCATCCATAAACAAATTAAACAACCATGGAGACATCACACACCCCTGCCGCAAACCTACAGTCACTGAGAACCAATCACTCTCCTCACTTCCTACACGTATACATGCCTTACATCCTCGATAAAAACTTTTCACTGCTTCTAACAACTTGCCTCCCACACCATATATTCTTAATACCTTCCACTGACCATCTCTATCAACTCTATCATATGCCTTCTCCAGATCCATAAATGCTACATACAAATCCATTTGCTTTTCTAAGTATTTCTCACATATATTCTTCAAAGCAAACACCTGATCCACACATGCTCTACCACTTCTGAAACCACAATGCTCTTCCCCAATCTGATGCTCTGTACATGACTTCACCCTCTCAATCAATACCCTCCCATATAACTTACCAGTAATGCTCAACAAACTTATACCTCTGTAATTTGAGCACTCACTCTTATCCCCTTTGCCTTTGTACAATGGCACTATGCACGCATATATATATATATATATATATATATATATATATATATATATATATATATATATATATATATATATATATATATATATATATATATATATATATATATGTATATATATATATATATATATATATATATATATATATATATATATATATATATATATATATATATATATATATATATATATATTTATATATATATATATATATATATATATATATATATATATATATATATATATATATATATATAAATATATATATTAGATTTTAGGGAGAATAAAAAGATGGTCTGGAACAAGGTAAATAAAGTGCGTAAGACAAGGGAGCAAATGGGAACTTCAGTGAAGGGCGCAAATGGGGAGGTGATAACAAGTAGTGGTGATGTGAGAAGGAGATGGAGTGAGTATTTTGAAGGTTTGTTGAATGTGTTTTATGATAGAGTGGCAGATATAGGGTGTTTTGGTGTGCAAAGTGAGAGGGTTAGGGAAAATGATTTGGTAAACAGAGAAGAGGTAGTGAAAGCTTTGCGGAAGATGAAAGCCGGCAAGGCAGCAGGTTTGGATGGTATTGCAGTGGAATTTATTAAAAAAGGGGGTGACTGTATTATTGACTGGTTGGTAAGGTTATTTAATGTATGTATGACTCATGGTGAGGTGCCTGAGGATTGGCGGAATGCGTGCATAGTGCCATTGTACAAAGGCAAAGGGGATAAGAGTGAGTGCTCAAATTACAGAGGTATAAGTTTGTTGAGTATTCCTGGTAAATTATATGGGAGGGTATTGATTGAGAGGGTGAAGGCATGTACAGAGCATCAGATTGGGGAAGAGCAGTGTGGTTTCAGAAGTGGTAGAGGATGTGTGGATCAGGTGTTTGCTTTGAAGAATGTATGTGAGAAATACTTAGAAAAGCAAATGGATTTGTATGTAGCATTTATGGATCTGGAGAAGGCATATGATAGAGTTGATAGAGATGCTCTGTGGAAGGTATTAAGAATATATGGTGTGGGAGGCAAGTTGTTAGAAGCAGTGAAAAGTTTTTATCGAGGATGTAAGGCATGTGTACGTGTAGGAAGAGAGGAAAGTGATTGGTTCTCAGTGAATGTAGGTTTGCGGCAGGGGTGTGTGATGTCTCCATGGTTGTTTAATTTGTTTATGGATCGGGTTGTTAGGGAGGTAAATGCAAGAGTTTTGGAAAGAGGGGCAAGTATGAAGTCTGTTGGGGATGAGAGAGCTTGGGAAGTGAGTCAGTTGTTGTTCGCTGATGATACAGCGCTGGTGGCTGATTCATGTGAGAAACTGCAGAAGCTGGTGACTGAGTTTGGTAAAGTGTGTGGAAGAAGAAAGTTAAGAGTAAATGTGAATAAGAGCAAGGTTATTAGGTACAGTAGGGTTGAGGGTCAAGTCAATTGGGAGGTGAGTTTGAATGGAGAAAAACTGGAGGAAGTGAAGTGTTTTAGATATCTGGGAGTGGATCTGGCAGCGGATGGAACCATGGAAGCGGAAGTGGATCATAGGGTGGGGGAGGGGGCGAAAATTCTGGGGGCCTTGAAGAATGTGTGGAAGTCGAGAACATTATCTCGGAAAGCAAAAATGGGTATGTTTGAAGGAATAGTGGTTCCAACAATGTTGTATGGTTGCGAGGCGTGGGCTATGGATAGAGTTGTGCGCAGGAGGATGGATGTGCTGGAAATGAGATGTTTGAGGACAATGTGTGGTGTGAGGTGGTTTGATCGAGTGAGTAACGTAAGGGTAAGAGAGATGTGTGGAAATAAAAAGAGCGTGGTTGAGAGAGCAGAAGAGGGTGTTTTGAAGTGGTTTGGGCAATGGAGAGAATGAGTGAGGAAAGATTGACCAAGAGGATATATGTGTCGGAGGTGGAGGGAACGAGGAGAAGAGGGAGACCAAATTGGAGGTGGAAAGATGGAGTGAAAAAGATTTTGTGTGATCGGGGCCTGAACATGCAGGAGGGTGAAAGGAGGGCAAGGAATAGTGTGAATTGGAGCGATGTGGTATACCGGGGTTGACGTGCTGTCAGTGGATTGAATCAAGGCATGTGAAGCGTCTGGGGTAAACCATGGAAAGCTGTGTAGGTATGTATATTTGCGTGTGTGGACGTATGTATATACATGTGTATGGGGGGGGGGTTGGGCCATTTCTTTCGTCTGTTTCCTTGCGCTACCTCGCAAACGCGGGAGACAGCGACAAAGTATAATAAAAAAAAAAAAAAAAATATATATATATATATATATATATATATATATATATATATATATATATTTTTTTTTTTTTTTTATACTTTGTCGCTGTCTCCCGCGTTTGCGAGGTAGCGCAAGGAAACAGACGAAAGAAATGGCCCCCCCGCCCCCCCCCCATACACATGTATATAGATACGTCCACACACGCAAATATACATACCTACACAGCTTTCCATGGTTTACCCCAGACGCTTCACATGCCTTGATTCAATCCACTGACAGCACGTCAACCCCGGTATACCACATCGCTCCAATTCACTCTATTCCTTGCCCTCCTTTCACCCTCCTGCATGTTCAGGCCCCGATCACACAAAATCTTTTTCACTCCATCTTTCCACCTCCAATTTGGTCTCCCTCTTCTCCTCGTTCCCTCCACCTCCGACACATATATCCTCTTGGTCAATCTTTCCTCACTCATTCTCTCCATGTGCCCAAACCACTTCAAAACACCCTCTTCTGCTCTCTCAACCACGCTCTTTTTATTTCCACACATCTCTCTTACCCTTACGTTACTCACTCGATCAAACCACCTCACACCACACATTGTCCTCAAACATCTCATTTCCAGCACATCCATCCTCCTGCGCACAACTCTATCCATAGCCCACGCCTCGCAACCATACAACATTGTTGGAACCACTATTCCTTCAAACATACCCATTTTTGCTTTCCGAGATAATGTTCTCGACTTCCACACATTCTTCAAGGCCCCCAGAATTTTCGCCCCCTCCCCCACCCTATGATCCACTTCCGCTTCCATGGTTCCATCCGCTGCCAGATCCACTCCCAGATATCTAAAACACTTCACTTCCTCCAGTTTTTCTCCATTCAAACTCACCTCCCAATTGACTTGACCCTCAACCCTACTGTACCTAATAACCTTGCTCTTATTCACATTTACTCTTAACTTTCTTCTTCCACACACTTTACCAAACTCAGTCACCAGCTTCTGCAGTTTCTCACATGAATCAGCCACCAGCGCTGTATCATCAGCGAACAACAACTGACTCACTTCCCAAGCTCTCTCATCCCCAACAGACTTCATACTTGCCCCTCTTTCCAAAACTCTTGCATTCACCTCCCTAACAACCCCATCCATAAACAAATTAAACAACCATGGAGACATCACACACCCCTGCCGCAAACCTACATTCACTGAGAACCAATCACTTTCCTCTCTTCCTACACGTACACATGCCTTACATCCTCGATAAAAACTTTTCACTGCTTCTAACAACTTGCCTCCCACACCATATATTCTTAATACCTTCCACAGAGCATCTCTATCAACTCTATCATATGCCTTCTCCAGATCCATAAATGCTACATACAAATCCATTTGCTTTTCTAAGTATTTCTCACATACATTCTTCAAAGCAAACACCTGATCCACACATCCTCTACCACTTCTGAAACCACACTGCTCTTCCCCAATCTGATGCTCTGTACATGCCTTCACCCTCTCAATCAATACCCTCCCATATAATTTACCAGGAATACTCAACAAACTTATACCTCTGTAATTTGAGCACTCACTCTTATCCCCTTTGCCTTTGTACAATGGCACTATGCACGCATTCCGCCAATCCTCAGGCACCTCACCATGAGTCATACATACATTAAATAACCTTACCAACCAGTCAACAATACAGTCACCCCCTTTTTTAATAAATTCCACTGCAATACCATCCAAACCTGCTGCCTTGCCGGCTTTCATCTTCCGCAAAGCTTTCACTACCTCTTCTCTGTTTACCAAATCATTTTCCCTAACCCTCTCACTTTGCACACCACCTCGACCAAAACACCCTATATCTGCCACTCTATCATCAAACGCATTCAACAAACCTTCAAAATACTCACTCCATCTCCTTCTCACATCACCACTACTTGTTATCACCTCCCCATTTGCGCCCTTCACTGAAGTTCCCATTTGCTCCCTTGTCTTACGCACTTTATTTACCTCCTTCCAGAAAATCTTTTTATTCTCCCTAAAATTTAATGATACTCTCTCACCCCAACTCTCATTTGCCCTTTTTTTCACCTGTTGCACCTTTCTCTTGACATCCTGTTTCTTTCTTTTATACATCTCCCACTCAATTGCATTTTTTCCCTGCAAAAATCGTCCAAATGCCTCTCTCTTCTCTTTCACTAATACTCTTACTTCTTCATCCCACCACTCACTACCCTTTCTAATCAACCCACCTCCCACTCTTCTCATGCCACAAGCATCTTTTGCGCAATCCATCACTGATTCCCTAAATACATCCCATTCCTCCCCCACTCCCCTTGCTTCCATTGTTCTCACCTTTTTCCATTCTGTACTCAGTCTCTCCTGCTACTTCCTCACACAGGTCTCCTTCTCAAGCTCACTTACTCTCACCACCCTCTTCACCCCAACATTCACTCTTCTTTTCTGAAAACCCATACAGATCTTCACCTTAGCCTCCACAAGATAATGATCAGACATCCCTCCAGTTGCACCTCTCAGCACATTAACATCCAAAAGTCTCTCTTTCGCACGCCTGTCAATTAACACGTAATCCAATAACGCTCTCTGGCCATCTCTCCTACTTACATAAGTATACTTATGTATATCTCGCTTTTTAAACCAGGTATTCCCAATCATCAGTCCTTTTTCAGCACATAAATCTACAAGCTCTTCACCATTTCCATTTACAACACTGAACACCCCATGTATACCAATTATTCCCTCAACTGCCACATGACTCACCTTTGCATTCAAATCACCCATCACTATAACCCGGTCTCGTGCATCAAAACCACTAACACACTCATTCAGCTGCTCCCAAAACACTTGCCTCTCATGATCTTTCTTCTCATGCCCAGGTGCATATGCACCAATAATCACCCACCTCTCTCCATCGACTTTTAGTTTTACCCATATTAATCGAGAAGTTACTTTCTTAAATTCTATCACATACTCCCACAACTCCTGTTTCAGGAGTATTGCTACTCCTTCCCTTGCTCTTGTCCTCTCACTAACCCCTGACTTTACTCCCCAGACATTTCCAAACCACTCTTCCCCTTTACCTTTGAGCTTCTTTTCACTCAGAGCCAAAACATCCAGGTTCCTTTCCTCAAACATACTACCTATCTCTCCTTTTTTCACATCTTGGTTACATCCACACACATTTAGGCAAAAAAAATGAATGTCACATAATGGTTCAACCTCTGGCTATGGAAAAAGGAAATGTATAATTTATTTACACAAACGTCAATAGCAGTTCTCATCAATTTAACCACTGTATCAATAAGCTTCAATGTCTAAGCTACATTTTTCTCCAATTTCACTATTTTCTTGTCAAAACACCATTTATGAAAACTATCACTCCAGTAACACAACTATAAACATTTACTTCCCCTTTAAAAAAAAGTTTTTTTTTTTTATTCATTTCAAGCTAGAAGTTTCAGTTTTCTAAATTGTTTCTTACATTTTTCAAATGTATATATATGTATGTGTGTGTCTGTTTATATGTGCGTATGTATGTGTATGTGTGTGTATGTTTATATGTATATATATATGTATATTATCCCTGGGGATAGGGGTGAAAGAATACTTCCCACGTATTCCTCGCGTGTCGTAGAAAGCGACTAGAGGGGACGGGAGCGGGAGGCCAGAAATCCTCCCCTCCTTGTATTAACTTTCTAAAATGGGAAACAGAGGAAGGAGTCACGCGGGGAGTGCTCATCCTCCTCGAATTCCCAGAGTGGGGTGCCTAAATGTGTGTGGATGTAACCAAGATGTGAAAAAAGGAGAGATAGGTAGTATGTTTGAGGAAAGGAACCTGGATGTTTTGGCTCTGAGTGAAAAGAAGCTCAAAGGTAAAGGGGAAGAGTGGTTTGGAAATGTCTGGGGAGTAAAGTCAGGGGTTAGTGAGAGGACAAGAGCAAGGGAAGGAGTAGCAATACTCCTGAAACAGGAGTTGTGGGAGTATGTGATAGAATTTAAGAAAGTAACTTCTCGATTAATATGGGTAAAACTAAAAGTCGATGGAGAGAGGTGGGTGATTATTGGTGCATATGCACCTGGGCATGAGAAGAAAGATCATGAGAGGCAAGTGTTTTGGGAGCAGCTGAATGAGTGTGTTAGTGGTTTTTATGCACGAGACCGGGTTATAGTGATGGGTGATTTGAATGCAAAGGTGAGTAATGTGGCAGTTGAGGGAATAATTGGTATACATGGGGTGTTCAGTGTTGTAAATGGAAATGGTGAAGAGCTTGTAGATTTATGTGCTGAAAAAGGACTGATGATTGGGAATACCTGGTTTAAAAAGCGAGATATACATAAGTATACTTATGTAAGTAGGAGAGATGGCCAGAGAGCGTTATTGGATTACGTGTTAATTGACAGGCGTGCGAAAGAGAGACTTTTGGATGTTAATGTGCTGAGAGGTGCAACTGGAGGGATGTCTGATCATTATCTTGTGGAGGCTAAGGCGAAGATTTCTATGGGTTTTCAGAAAAGAAGAGTGAATGTTGGGGTGAAGAGGGTGGTGAGAGTAAGTGAGCTTGGGAAGGAGACCTGTGTGAGGAAGTAGCAGGAGAGACTGAGTACAGAATGGAAAAAGGTGAGAACAATGGAAGTAAGGGGAGTGAGGGAGGAATGGGATGTATTTAGGGAATCAGTGATGGATTGCGCAAAAGATGCTTGTGGCATGAGAAGAGTGGGAGGTAGGTTGATTAGAAAGGGTAGTGAGTGGTGGGATGAAGAAGTAAGAATATTAGTAAAAGAGAAGAGAGAGGCATTTGGACGATTTTTGCAGGGAAAAAATGCAATTGAGTGGGAGATGTATAAAAGAAAGAGACAGGATGTCAAGAGAAAGGTGCAAGAGGTGAAAAAAAGGGCAAATGAGAGTTGGGGTGAGAGAGTATCATTAAATTTTAGGGAGAATAAAAAGATGTTCTGGAAAGAGGTAAATAAAGTGCGTAAGACAAGGGAGCAAATGGGAACTTCAGTGAAGGGCACTAATGGGGAGGTGATAACAAGTAGTGGTGATGTGAGAGGGAGATGGAGTGAGTAATTTGAAGGTTTGTTAAATGTGTTTGATGATAGAGTGGCACATATAGGGTGTTTTGGTTGAGGTGGTGTGCAAAGTGAGAGGGTTAGGGAAAATGATTTGGTAAACAGAAAAGAGGTAGTGAAAGCTTTGCGTAAGATGAAAGCCGGCAAGGCAGCAGGTTTGGATGGTATTGCAGTGGAATTTATTAAAAAAGGGGGTGACTGTATTGTTGACTGGTTGGTAAGGTTATTTAATATATGTATGGCTCATGGTGAGGTGCCTGAGGATTGGCGGAATGCGTGCATAGTCCCATTGTACAAAGGCAATGGGGATAAGAGTGAGTGCTCAAATTACAGAGGTATAAGTTTGTTGAGTATTCCTGGTAAATTATATGGGAGGGTATTGATTGAGAGGGTGAAGGCATGTACAGAGCATCAGATTGGGGAAGAGCAGTGTGGTTTCAGAAGTGGTAGAGGATGTGTGGATCAAGTGTTTGCTTTGAAGATTGTATGTGAGAAATACTTAGAAAAGCAAATGGATTTGTATGTAGCATTTATGGATCTGGAGAAGGCATATAATAGAGTTGATAGAGATGCTCTGTGGAAGGTATTAAGAATATATGGTGTGGGAGGAGAGTTGTTAGAAGCAGTGAAAAGTTTTTATCGAGGATGTAAGGCATGTGTACGTGTAGGAAAAGAGAAAACTGATTGGTTCTCAGTGAATGTAGGTTTGCGGCAGGGTTGTGTGATGTCTCCATGGTTGTTTAATTTGTTTATGGATGGGTTTGTTAGGGAGGTAAATGCAAGAGTTTTGGAAAGAGGGGCAAGTATGAAGTCTGTTGAGGATGAGAGAGCTTGGGAAGTGAGTCAGTTGTTGTTCGCTGATGATACACCGCTGGTGGCTGATTCATGTGAGAAACTGCAGGAGCTGGTGACTGAGTTTGGTAAAGTGTGTGGAAGAAGAAAGTTAAGAGTAAATGTGAATAAGAGCAAGGTTATTAGGTACAGTAGGGTTGAGGGTCAAGTCAATTGGGAGGTGAGTTTGAATGGAGAAAAACTGGAGGAAGTGAAGTGTTTTAGATATCTGGGAGTGGATCTGGCAGCGGATGGAACTATGGAAGCGGAAGTGGATCATAGGGTGGGGGAGGGGGCGAAAATTCTGGGGGCCTTGAAGAATGTGTGGAAGTCGAGAACATTATCTCGGAAAGCAAAAATGGGTATGTTTGAAGGAATAGTGGTTCCAACAATGTTGTATGGTTGCGAGGCGTGGGCTATGGATAGAGTTGTGCGCAGGAGGATGGATGTGCTGGAAATGAGATGTTTGAGGACAATGTGTGGTGTGGGGTGGTTTGATCGAGTGAGTAACGTAAGGGTAAGAGAGATGTGTGGAAATAAAAAGAGCGTGGTTGAGAGAGCAGAAGAGGGTGTTTTGAAGTGGTTTGGGCACATGGAGAGAATGAGTGAGGATAGATTGACCAAGAGGATATATGTGTCGGATGTGGAGGGAACGAGGAGAAGAGGGAGACCAAATTGGAGGTGGAAAGATGGAGTGAAAAAGATTTTGTGTGATCGGGGCCTGAACATGCAGGAGGGTGAAAGGAGGGCAAGGAATAGAGTGAATTGGAGCGATGTGGTATACCGGGGTTGACGTGCTGTCAGTGGATTGAATTAAGGCATGTGAAGCGTCTGGGGTAAACCATGGAAAGCTGTGTAGGTATGTATATTTGCGTGTGTGGACGTATGTATATACATGTGTATGGGGGGGGGTTGGGCCATTTCTTTCGTCTGTTTCCTTGCGCTACCTCGCAAACGCGGGAGACAGCGACAAAGTATAATAAATATATAAATAAATAAATATATATATATATATATATATATATATATATATATATATATATATATATATATATATATATATATATATATATATATATAAGAGTAAATGTGAATAAGAGCAAGGTAATTAGGTACAGTGGGGTTGAGGGTCAAGTCAATTGGGAAGTAAGTTTGAATGGAGAAAAACTGTAGGAAGTAAAGTGTTTTAGATATCTGGGAGTGGATCTGGCAGCGGATGGAACCATGGAAACGGAAGTGGATCATAGGGTGGGGGAGGGGGCGAAAATTCTGGGAGCCTTGAGGAATGTTTGGAAGTCGAGAACATTATCTCGGAGAGCAAAAGTGGGTATGTTTGAAGGAATAGTGGTTCCAACAATGTTGTATGGTTGCGAGGCGTGGGCTATGGATAGAGTTGTGCGCAGGAGGATGGATGTGCTGGAAATGAGATGTTTGAGGACAATGTGTGGTGTGAGGTGGTTTGATCGAGTAAGTAACTTAAGGGTAAGAGAGATGTGTGGAAATAAAAAGAGCGTGGTTGAGAGAGCAGAAGAGGGTGTTTTGAAACGGTTTGGGCACATGGAGAGAATGAGTGAGAAAAGATTGACCAAGAGGATATATGTGTCGGAGGTGGAGGGAAAGAGGAGAAGTGGGAGACCAAATTGGAGGTGGAAAGATGGAGTGAAAAAGGTTTTGTGTGATCGTGGCCTGAACATGCAGGAGGGTGAAAGGAGGGGCAAGGAATAGAGTGAATTGGAGCGATGTGGTATACCGCGGTTGACGAGTTGTCAGTGGATTGAATTAGGGCATGTAAAGTGTCTGAGGTAAACCATGAATAGCTGTGTAGGTATGTATATTTTGCATGTGTGGACATATGTATATACATGTGTATGGGGTTGGGTTGGGCCATTTCTTTCGTCTGTTTCCTTGCGCTACCTCGCAAACGCAGGAGACAGCGACAAAGCAAAAAAAAAAAAAAAAAAGAAAAAAAAAAAAAGAAAAAAAAAAAAAGAATATATATATATATATATATATATATATATATATATATATATATATATATATATATATATATATATATATATTTCTTTTTCTCTTTCTTTTCTTTTAAACTATTCGCCATTTCCCGCGTTAGCGAGGTAGCGTTAGGAATATCCTCACCTGGCCCCCTCTGTTCCTTCTTTTGGAAAATTTAAAAAAAAAAGAAAAAGAGGGGAGGATTTCCAGCCCCCCGCTACCTCCCCTTTTAGTCGCCTTCTACGACACGCAGGGAATACGTGGGAAGTATTCTTAATCCCCTATCCCCAGGGATGGACAGCGTCTCCTGGAAGCTTGTCTGTGTAATCGTGGCCTTGACCCAATGCTAGCCGTACAGTGGATTGATATATTTTTTTTTTTTTTATACTTTGTCGCTGTCTCCCGCGTTTGCGAGGTAGCGCAAGGAAACAGACGAAAGAAATGGCCCAACCCCCCCCCCCCATACACATGTATATACATACGTCCACACACGCAAATATACATACCTACACAGCTTTCCATGGTTTACCCCAGACGCTTCACATGCCTTGATTCAATCCACTGACAGCACGTCAACCCCGGTATACCACATCGCTCCAACTCCCTCTATTCCTTGCCCTCCTCTCACCCTCCTGCATGTTCAGGCCCCGATCACACAAAATCTTTTTCACTCCATCTTTCCACCTCCAATTTGGTCTCCCTCTTCTCCTCGTTCCCTCCACCTCCGACACATATATCCTCTTGGTCAATCTTTCCTCACTCATTCTCTCCATGTGCCCAAACCATTTCAAAACACCCTCTTCTGCTCTCTCAACCACGCTCTTTTTATTTCCACACATCTCTCTTACCCTTACGTTACTCACTCGATCAAACCACCTCACACCACACATTGTCCTCAAACATCTCATTTCCAGCACATCCATCCTCCTGCGCACAACTCTATCCATAGCCCACGCCTCGCAACCATACAACATTGTTGGAACCACTATTCCTTCAAACATACCCATTTTTGCTTTCCGAGATAATGTTCTCGACTTCCACACATTCTTCAAGGCCCCCAGAATTTTCGCCCCCTCCCCCAACCTATGATCCACTTCCGCTTCCATGGTTCCATCCGCTGCCAGATCCACTCCCAGATATCTAAAACACTTCACTTCCTCCAATTTTTCTCCATTCAAACTCACCTCCCAGTTGACTTGACCCTCAACCCTACTGTACCTAATAACCTTGCTCTTTTTCACATTTACTCTTAACTTTCTTCTTCCACACACTTTACCAAACTCAGTCACCAGCTTCTGCAGTTTCTCACATGAATCAGCCACCAGCGGTGTATCATCAGCGAACAACAACTGACTCACTTCCCAAGCTCTCTCATCCCCAACAGACTTCATACTTGCCCCTCTTTCCAAAACTCTTGCATTTACCTCCCTAACAACCCCATCCATAAACAAATTAAACAACCATGGAGACATCACACACACCTGCCGCAAACCTACATTCACTGAGAACCAATCACTTTCCTCTCTTCCTACACGTACACATGCCTTACATCCTCGATAAAAACTTTTCACTGCTTCTAACAACTTTCCTCCCACACCATATATTTTTAATACCTTCCACAGAGCTTCTCTATCAACTCTATCATATGCCTTCTCCAGATCCATAAATGCTACATACAAATCCATTTGCTTTTCTAAGTATTTCTCACATACATTCTTCAAAGCAAACACCTGATCCACACATCCTCTACCACTTCTGAAACCACACTGCTCTTCCCCAATCTGATGCTCTGTACATGCCTTCACCCTCTCAATCAATACCCTCCCATATCATTTACCAGGAATACTCAACAAACTTATACCTCTGATATATATATATATATATATATATATATATATATATATATATATATATATATATATATATGGAGTGAAAAAGATTTTGATTGATCGGGGCCTGAACATGCAGGAGGGTGAAAGGAGGGCAAGGAATAGAGTGAATCGGAGCGATGTGGTATACCGGGGTTGACGTGCTGTCAGTGGATTGAATCAAGGTATGTGAAGCGTCTGGGGTAAACCATGGAAAGCTGTGTAGGTATGTATATTTGCGTGTGTGGACGTATGTATATACATGTGTATGGGGGTGGGTTGGGCCATTTCTTTCGTCTGTTTCCTTGCGCTACCTCGCAAACGCGGGAGACAGCGACAAAGCAAAATAAAAGAAAAAAAAAAAAAAAAAATATATATATATATATATATATATATATATATATATATATATATATATATATATATATATATTCTTTTTCTTCTTTTAAACTATTCGCCATTTCCCGCGTTAGCGAGGTAGCATTTAGAACAGAGGACTGGGCCTTTGAGGGAATACCCTCACCTGGCCCAATTTTCTGTTCCTTCTTTTGGAAAATTAAAAAAAAAAAGAAAAAAAAAAAAAAACGAGAGGGGAGGATTTCCAGCCCCCCGCTCCCTCCCCTTTTAGTCGCCTTCTACGACACGCAGGGAATACGTGGGAAGTATTCTTAATCCTCTATCCCCTGGGATAATATATATATATATATATATATATATATATATATATAATATATATATATATATATATATATATATATATATATATATATATATCCATCATACATGATCACCGTATCCCCCGTGAGCGATGTAGCGCCAGGAAACAGACGAAGGGTGGGTCATCCACTCATGTACACATATGAATATACAGAAACTCCCATATACGTACATATACATATCCATATCAATATATACACATATACATACATATACATGCACATAAAAATGTACATATTCATACTTGCTTGCTTTCATCCTTTCTCAGCGCTACTCCGCCACACAGGAAACAGCGTTGTTACCCCCTGCTTTAGCGGGTTACAGCCAGGAAAACATACAAAAAAGGCCACATTCGTTCACACTAAGTCTTTAGCTGTTAAGTGTAATGCACCGAAACCACAGCTCCCCCTCCACATCCAGGCCCCAGAAACCTCTTGATAGTTTACCCCAGACACTTCACATCCCCTGATTCAATCCACTCGCAGGACCTCGACCCCGGTATACCACATCGTTCTAATCCACTTTATTCCTTGCACGCTTCTTAGCCTCCTGTATGTTCAGACCTCGATCGCTCAAAATCTTTTTCACTCCATCCTTACACCTCTAATTTGATCTTCCGCTTCTCCTCGTTCCCTTTACCTTTGACACATATATCCTCTTTGACAATCTTTCCTTATTCATTCTTTCCTTGTGAACAAACCATTTTAACACACCCTCATCTGCTCTCTCAACC
The DNA here is from genome assembly GCF_036320965.1 of Panulirus ornatus. Taxonomy (NCBI): domain Eukaryota; kingdom Metazoa; phylum Arthropoda; class Malacostraca; order Decapoda; family Palinuridae; genus Panulirus; species Panulirus ornatus. The sequence continues at coordinate 25,810,728 of NC_092237.1, read as the reverse complement.
CCACTCTCTTTATTACCACACATCTCTCTTACCCTTTAATTACTCACTCGTTCAAACCACCTCACACCGCATATTGTCCTCAAACATTTCATTTCAACACCTCCAACCTCCTCCGCACAACCCTATCCATAGACCATGTCTCGCAAGCATATAAAGTTGTTGGAACCACTATTCCTTCAAATGTTTTGCTCTCCGAGATAACGTTCTCGCCTTCTACACATTCTTCAACGCTCCCAGGACCTTCGCCACTCCCCCACCCTGTGACTCACTTCCACTTCCATGGTTCCATCTGCTGATGAAACCAATTCCAGGTATCTAAAACACTTGACTTCCTCCAGTTTTTCTCCATTCAAATTTACCTCCCAATCAACTTGTCCGTGTATATACATACACGTCCACACACGCAAATATACGTACCTATACATCTCAATGTACACATATATATACACACACAGACACATACATATATACCCATGCACACAATTCACACTGTCTGTCTTTATTCATTCCCATCGCCACCTCGCCACACATGGAATACCATCCCCCTCCCCCCTCATGTTTGCGAGGTAGCGGTAAGAAAAGACAACAAAGGCCCCATTCGTTCACACTCAGTCTCTAGCTGTCATGCAATAATGCCCGAAACCACAGCTACCTTTCCACATCCAGGCCCCACACAACTTTCTATGGTTTACCCCAGACGCTTCACATGCCCTGATTCAATCCACTGACAGCTCGTCAACCCCGGTATACCACATCGATCCAATTCACTCTATTCCTTGCCCACCTTTCACCCTCCTGCATGTTCAGGCCCCGATCAATCAAAATCTTTTTCACTACATCTTTCCACCTCCAATTTGGTCTCCCACTTCTCCTCGTTCCCTCCACCTCCGACACATATATCCTCTTGGTCAATCTTTCCTCACTCATTCTCTCCATGTCCCCAAACCTTTTCAAAACACACTCTTCTGCTCTCTCAACCACGCTCTTTTTATTTCCACACATCTCTCTTACCCTTACATTACTTAATCGATCAAACCACCTCACACCACATATTGTCCTGAAACATCTCATTTCCCGCACATCCACCCTCCTGCGCACAACTCTATCCATAGCCCACGCCTCGCAACCATACAACATTGTTGGAACCGCTATTCCTTCAAACATACCCATTTTTGCTTTCCGAGATAATGTTCTCGACTTTCAAACATTCTTCAAGGCTCCCAGGATTTTCGCCCCCTTCCCCACCCTATGATTCACTTCCGTTTCCATGGTTCCATCCGCTGCCAGATCCACTCCAAGATATCTAAAACACTTAACTTCCTCCAGTTTTTCTCCATTCAAACTTACCTCCCAAATGACTTGACCCTCAACCCTACGGTACCTAATAACCTTGCTCTTATTCACATTTACTCTTAACTTTCTTCTTTCACACACTTTACCAAACTCAGTCACCAGCTTCTGCAGTTTCTTACATGAATCAGCCACCAGCGCTGTATCATCAGCGAACAACAACTGACTCACTTCCCAAGCTCTCTCATCCACAACAGACTTCATACTTGCCCCTCTTTCCAAAACTCTTACCTTCACCTCCCTAACAACACCATCCATAAACAAATTAAACAACCATGGAGACATCACACACCCCTGCCGCAAACCTACATTCTCTGAGAACCAATCACTCTCCTCTCTTCCTACACGTACACATGCCTTACATCCTCGATAAAAACTTTTCACTGCTTCTAACAACTTGCCTCCCACACCATATATTCTTAATACCTTCCACAGAGCATCTCTATCAACTCTATCATATGCCTTCTCCAGATCTATAAATGCTACATACAACTCCATTTGCTTTTTTAAGTATTTCTCACATACATTCTTCAAAGCAAACACCTGATCCACACATCCTCTACCACTTCTGAAACCACACTGCTCTTCCCCAATCTGATGCTCTGTACATGCTTTCACCCTCTCAATCAATACCCTCCCATATAATTTACCAGGAATGCTCAACAGACTTATACCTCTGAAATTTGAGCACTCACTCTTATCCCCTTTGCCTTTGTACAATGGCACTATGCACGCATTCCGCCAATCCTCAGGCACCTCACCATGAGTCATACATACATTAAATAACCTTACCAACCAGTCAACAATACAGTCACCACCTTTTTTAATAGATTCCACTGCAATACCATCAAAACCTGCTGCCTTGCCGGCTTTCATCTTCCCCAAAGCTTTTACTGCCTCTTCTCTGTTTACAAAATCATTTTCCCTAACACTCTCACTTTGCACACCACCTCGACCAAAACACCCTATATCTGCCACTCTATCATCAAACACATTCAACAAACCTTCAAAATACTCACTCCATCTCCTCACATCACCGCTACTTGTTATCACCTCCCCATTAGCGCCCTTCACTGAAGTTCCCATTTCCTCCCTTGTTTTACGCACTTTATTTACCTCCTTCCAGAACATTCTTTTAGTCTCCCTAAAATTCAGTGATACTCTCTCACCCCAACTCTCATTTGCCCTCTTTTTCACCTCTTTCACCTTTCTCTTGACCTCCTGTCTCTTTCTTTTATACATCTCCCACTGAATTGCATTTTTTCCCTGCAAAAATCGTCCAAATGCCTCTCTCTTCTCTTTCACTAATAATCTTACTTCTTCATCCCACCACACACTACCCTTTCTAATCAACCCACCTCCCACTCTTCTCATGCCACAAGCATCTTTTGCGCAATCCATCACTGATTCCCTAAATCCATCCCATTCTTCCCCCACTCCCCTTACTTCCATTGTTCTCACCTTTTTCCATTCTGTACTCAGTCTCTCCTGGTACTTCCTCACACAAGTCTCTTTCCCAAGCTCACTTACTCTCACCACCCTCTTCACCCCATCATTCACTCTTCTTTTCTGAAAACCCATACAAATCTTCACCTTAGCCTCCACAGGATAATGATCAGACATCCCTCCAGTTGCACCTCTCAGCACATTAACATCCAAAAGTCTCTCTTTCGCGCGCCTGTCAATTAAAACGTAATCCAATAACACTCTCTGGCCATCTCTCCTTCTTACATATGTATACTTATCTATATCTCGCTTTTTAAACCAGGTATTCCCAATCACCAGTCTTTTTTCAGCACATAAATCTACAAGCTCTTCACCATTTCCATTTACAAATCTGAACACCCCATGTATACCAATTATTCCCTCAACTGCCACATCACTCACCTTTGCATTCAAATCACCCATCACTATAACTCGGTCTTGTGCATCAAAACCACTAACACACTCATTCAGCTGCTCCCAAAACACTTGCCTCTCATGATCTTTCTTCTCATGCCCAGGTGCATATGCACCAATAATCACCCATCTCTCTCCATCAACTTTCAGTTTTACCCATATTAATCGAGAATTTACTTTTTCATTCTATCACATACTCACACAACTCCTGTGCTAGGAGTACTGCTACTCCTTCCCTTGCTCTTGTCCTCTCACTAACCCCTGACTTTACTCCCAAGACATTCCCAAACCACTCTTCCCCTTTACCCTTGAGCTTCGTTTCACTCAGAGCCAAAACATCCAGGTTCATTTCCTCAAACATACTTCCTATTTCTCCTTTTTTCACATCTTGGTTACATCCACACACATTTAGACACCCCAATCTGAGTCTACGAGGAGGATGAGCACTCCCCGCGTGACTCCTTCTGTTTCCCATTTTTAGAAAGTTAAAATACAAGGAGGTGAGGATTTCTGGCCCCCCGCTCCCGTCCCGTCTAGTCGCCTTCTACGACATATATATATATATATATATATATATATATATATATATATATATATATATATATATATATATATATATATATATATATATATATATATATATATATATATATATATATATATATATATATATATTTTTGTGTATGTGTGTATGTGTGTGTGTGTGTGTGTGTGTGTGTGTGTGTGTGTGTGTCTGTGTGTGTGTGTGTGTGTGTGTGTGTGTGTGTGTGTGTCTGTGTGTCTGTGTGTGTGTGTGTGTGTGTGTGTGTGTGTGTGTGTGTGTGTGTGTGTGTTTGTATGTGTATGTGTGTGTGTTTGTGTGTGTGTCGACTAAAAGTAAAACAAAACTTGTTTTCGCAGCTGAGAATTCCAGAGCAGTTAGTCCAGAAGGAATGCCGTCAGTAATTACATTAATTCAAGAGCCTCTCGTCACCAGGAGCCCGTGGGAACCTGACAGGAGTGACCTAGATTATGAAGACAAAGTCCTAGCCAAGAGAAGAGGGGGAAAAGCAAGAGCAAAGAGAAAAGGGATGGGAAAGGAGAGATGAGAAAGAGAAAAAGAGAGAGTGAGAAGGGTTTAGAATTGGGTTAACAGACATACATACAGACATACAAATGAGAGAGAGAGAGAGAGAGAGAGAGAGAGAGAGAGAGAGAGAGAGAGAGAGAGAGAGAGAGAGAGAGAGAGAGAGAGAGAGAGAGAGAGAGAGAGAGAGAGACCGACAGACAGAGAGTTATTAAGAAAATTACCTTTGGACAGCCACCTACGTGCGGGCGATCTTGAGCAGAAAATATTAGTTCAGCTGGTGTCGTTGGAACACATTTGCCAAAAAGGAAGATTTCAACTATCCTGAATTATACTTTTTACTAATAAACTTTCCAGCAATAACAAAATAGGTCACTTTCTACCGATCAATATTCCCTGATGTAAGGCAACGTCATAAATGCCAGGGAAGTTTTTCACCATAAGATGTTTTGAGTACCTTTCAAATCAAGCACATCAAGAACTGGGAATTCATCACAAAGCTCAGAAATGTTTACGTATGCTGTTCATTCGTCCTTGTTAATCCTTTATCATGCAGATGTGATGCTCTACAGTTGCATGCAAACTTGAACAAAGGATTGGTCTTTCTATACGTCTTATTTCTTTGATTTAACCGAATCCTGGAAGATATTGCTTACGAAATGATCGTCTCAAGCAACGACAGAGAATGTTTCTGGTGGTGTATGGCTATTGTAGGTAAAATATAGGATAACAGGTTTTATCTGTCAGTCCCTAGTCCTCCACATGTTGTGGTGTTTCATTATCAAGTTTCACCCATTGTGACGTCCAGTGTCCACTGGTCTATATAGGTGGTGACATGAGACAATATTCTGCCAGTGTTTTCACAGACAGTGTTGGTCAGTTGGTTGTGTCGCTGATCTTAACGTTCCGTTCTGGCGTTTCACTGGTTACGACCCTCAGAGACCTGTGGTCACAAGGTGAAAGGCTCAGTTATCAATGCATCATCAGTTATATCACACCAGGTGTTGTATAAGCTGCCAGAGTCGGTGTCCGATGTCTCCCAGGTTGTCATTCTGAGCTGCTAGTGTTTCACAAGTTGTAATGTTCAGTTATCGATGTCTCGCAGGCTGCTATGCTCACTTACCAGTGATTCATAGTAGTAATACAAAGTTGTCAGTGTTTGATCTTCTTGAGCAATATAGGAAACTATTTGTTTAACCATTTTGTGTTTTTGTTGAAATGATTGATGAAAAGGATATTACATGTAAGAGATATAACTATGTGAACAATGTGCATGTCAAAGAATGCTACTGACTCTAGTTTACATAAATTGGTTTCAGTACAAGCTTACAAGTGTAACTCTCAGTCTGTCACATGTATCAGCCAGAAATCACATTAATTTGACAAGAATATAGCTTTAACAGTGTATCTGAAGATGCATATTTCATTCTCTTTACGAAAATACGAAAATAGGGAAATTTCCAATTCAGTCTTTAAAGATTTGTGCAGCTTTTATGTCTAGCTTATCATATTAAAATCCAGAAGGTAATGTTATTCTTGATGTGATGGTGGATGAAGAACTTGCTGGAGATGGGAAGACGTAATGGAATTGGATCGTCTCACACAAAATCAAAAGCAGATGACAACTGGCAGGAAGATGATTCAAACTGAATTTACCCCTCATAGCCATAGTGGAAGAACATAGAAAAATAAATCATAAACATTTCAAAGTATATTTTGATTCAAACTAAGTAATGAATGACGTACCGATTTATCTATAATTAGCTGTCGGAGAATTGGATGATGGAACGAGGAAATGAGGCTGATGACTGACATATTAGCATAACCAACATTTCCTGAAAATTGAAGCAGATGACACACGAGATTTGGTGGAAGAAAAACAAACCTAACAATCAATATTCAAATCCATAATTAAACGCACGCGGTGGATCTTGAGGTAACTTCGCATGACTGCAGGGAGACTACATCACTGTAACCCGTGTAGACGGGGATCATAGCATCAAGGAATTACTTAAGTAGATAAAACATCCAATAATACTGATGCACGTGAGAGGGTTTATAGATTTAACATTACCTATGTATGAGAAATATTGGTGAAATAGAATTGGTGGTGTGGGATACTAAGGATTCACATAGTAGAATTCTGCACACACACACACACACACACACACACACACACACACACACACACACACACACACACACACACACACACACACACACACACACACACACACATACACACACAGTGGATAAAGTACTGATAATGACAAATTTCGATATTAAAAGAGAGAGAGACAATGAGGAATGAATCTGGACTCTCATGGAGACGGAGAGTAATGGAGACAAGTTCTAAAGTGGGCATACAGGAAAACTTTCATACCAGCATATCAGTGACCATATCCAAACGAGGGGGACTGTCATGTCATCATTACTAGATCTCATCTTCACCCTAAGAATGATGGATATTGAAATATCGTATACGATACACACTGTTGAAATATGTATCAAGCACAAAGATAAGTCACCATCACCACCTCTATCATCACTTGCCAACATCTCCACCTCTATCATCACCTTCCACCATTACCACCACTATCACAACCTGCCACCATCACCACCGCTACCATCGCCTGCCACCTTCACCACCTCTATCATCACCTTCCACCATTACCACCACTATCATCACCTTCCACCAACACCACCTCTATCATCACCTTCCACCATTACCACCACTATCATCACCTACCAGCATCACCACCTCTATCATCACCTTCCACCAACACCACCTCGATCATCACCTTCCACCAACACCACCTCTATCATCACCTGTCACTATCACCACATCTAGCATCACCTGCAACATCACCACTATCGTCACCTGACACCATCACTATCTACCCTCTCCATCACTACCAGTCCTCGGATCTTCTCCAGCTCACACTCCATCATTATACAGCAAAATAAAACTCTTGGAGAAAATATCACAAAGTTATGTAAAGTGATTAATGACCGGCGATCCTAACGTCCCAGTCTGATATTTTGCTATTCCTGTGTAACAAGATCTCATCTTCACCACTACACTCAGAGGAAGCACTACTTACGAGCTTATGATTTGCAAAATCATACACTTGTGAAATAGGAAGCCATTATAGAGAGGTAGAAATTTTCTCATTTTTATATAGTTTTCATAACAAAACCTCGTATGTTCAATATTCGATATTATGATGTAGCTCTAAACAGTATCTTTCGCATAGTATAAGCCAAACTTTTGCCAATAGATAATCGTTCTGTATACCTTCAGAACGCCGTGCTGATGATCATGTAAATGGACTGAACCACCGAGAACTGTTTGATTTGGGCAACCTGTGAAACTCTGGATATGACTGCTGTACTGGCCAACAGAGCGGCAACTCACACACACAAATCAGAGACATGGCTGGAGCGACATCCTTCTGGTTTATGTCGTGAAGACCAACATTGGACTTTTGCTGGATAAAAACGTCGATCAAATATAAGTTTTCAGCCGTAGGAAGAGAGATAGAACAAGGATGGATATATATTCAAAAAGGAAGATTATAGTTAAACTTTGAGATAAATGTATATCTATTGTCTTTAATTACCTTCCTGTTTATTTCAAGACGGATCAAATTCAGATAATCATAACAAGCAGAGGTTAAACCACGATATATCTGAATTTTACTAAAAATCAGTTTGCGTCAAACATAACTATAAACGAACGAAAAGAATATTGTGTGAATATCTGTAAAATTACTTAAGAGAACGTGGAAAGAGCTTGAAATAAAAAGGAGTTGTGTAATATTTTCTCAAACTACTTAGATTGAACAGGAGGGAATTTGAGTAACGCTTCCAAATCAAGAATGTTTTATCTTGTAATGTAGTGCAGCTGACACTGACTGTATGCTTGGTTGTGAGGAAAGTGTGGGTTAAAAGTTTAGGATGTGAGAACTATATGTTAACTGCTTGATTACGAAGGTACAACCCTTAAGTATGACGTTACAACCCTTGAGCATGACGGTATGACCCTTGAGTACGATGGTACAACCCTTGAGCACAATGAGAGGATCCTTGAGTGCGATGTTTGGATCCTTGAGTATGACAGTAAGACCACTGAGCACCCTGTTACGACCTTTGGATATGATCACGCCATCACATCCTGGGGTCGTTCCGTCGTGCTTAACAGTAGTACCATTGTGCTCAAGGGTCGCACTATTGTGCTCATAGGTCGTACCGTCGTGCTAAAGGATTATACTGTCTTGTTCAAGGATCATATTATTGAGTTCAAGGCTCGTACCGTCATGTTCAAGGTTTGTACCCTTATACTCAAGGATCGCAAGGTCATACTCAAGCAGTTGATATTCAGTTCCCACGCCTTGACTTCCTGCATTGAAATTTCGAAAGCACTGCATGAATGCTGGCTCGTTTGGGAAGACTGGCGAAGTTCCTGGGAGGAAATGCTTTCGTACAAGTGACAACGGTTTTATAATTAACCGTGACTCGGGAGCGACATGTGGAGGCCATCCCAGTCGACTTACCAGGTCATAAAGAGGAGGTCGAAGACATGAAGAGAGGAAGACTGGCTCTTCCTTCAAGTTGGCAGCACTGGTGTTGCAATCGGTGAACGCTGAAAGGGGAAAAGGTCACTTATTTTGGTCGCTGGACTGGTAAATTTTGCAACATTTGGCATCAGAAATCTGTTATCAGGTAAACACAACGTCAGTGATGTGTGTAAGAATCAGCGTTGGGTGTGAATGATAAAGCAGAATTTTGTTTCAGCGATAATCTAAGAAATGGGAAAGCGAGCGGCTATTAATGAGAAAAGTTGCACAGAAGTAATAAGAGAACGCATTAGACGGTGAGTTGTAAATGATGAAGAATTGATCAATGACAGTGGTAGATGGAGAAATGAGACGGTGAAATATGAATCATGAAGAAACTACTAAAAAAGTCGTAAGTGAAAACGGAAGAATGCAAGGAAGTTAACAAGACAATCCCCACTAAAAAATTTCGGCAAATTAACAGACAAGGAAACAGCCATATTAACTGAGTCACACCATGATTACTCGCTGGATACATACAGCAATTATTTATGTAACACAGCTTTCTCACTAATATTGATGCAGAACTGCGTCTTAGTAAGTTTTTACAATGAGCCATAGACTATTCATTTTATACTGCCTTTCAAAATGGATCAAATTCTCCAATCTCTCTTTCTCTCTCCATACCCGTGTAAATATATATATATATATATATATATATATATATATATATATATATATATATATATATATATATATATATATATATATATATATATATATATATATATATATATATATATATATATACAGAGGTATAAATTTGTTGAGTATTCCTGGTAAATCATATGGGAGGGTATTGATTGAGAGGGTGAAGGCATGTACAGAGCATAAGATTGGGGAAGAGCACTGTGGTTTCAGAAGTGGTAGAGGATAAGTGGATCAGGTGTTTGCTTTGAAGAATGTATGTGAAATATACTTAAAAAAGCAAATGGATTTGTATGTAGCATTTATGGATCTGGAGAAGGCATATGATAGAGTTGATAGAGATGCTCTGTGGAAGGTTTTAAGAATATATGGTGTGGGAGGCAAGTTGTTAGAAGCAGTGAAAAGTTTTTATCGAAGATGTAAGGCATGTGTACGTGCAGGAAGAGAGGAAAGTGATTGGTTCTCAGTGAATGTAGGTTTGCGGCAGGGGTGTGTGATGTCTCCATGGTTGTTTAATATGTTTATGGATGGGGTTGTTAGGGAGGTGAATGAAAGAGTTTTGGAAAGGGGCAAATATGCAGTCTGTTGTGGATGAGAGAGCTTGGGAAGTGAGTCAGTTGTTGTTCGCTGATGATATAGCGCTAGTGGCTGATTCATGTGAGAAACTGCAGAAGCTGGTGACTGAGTTTGGTAAAGTGTGTGAAAGAAGAAAATTAAGAGTAAATGTGAATAAGAGCAAGGTTATTAGGTACAGTAGGGTTGAGGGTCAAGTCATTTGGGAGGTAAGTTTGAATGGAGAAAAACTGGAGGAAGTAAAGTGTTTTAGATAACTGGGCGTGTATCTGGCAGCGGAGGGAACCATGGAAGCGGAAGTGAATCATAGGGTGGGGGAGGAGGCGAAAATTCTGGGAGCCTTGAAAAATGTTTGGAAGTCGAGAACATTATCTCCGAAAGCAAAAATGGCTATGTTTGAAGGAATAATGGTTCCAACAATGTTGTATGGTTGCGAGGGGTGGGCTATGGATAGAGTTGTGCGCAGGAGGGTGGATGTGCTGGAAATGAGATGTATGAGGACAATGTGTGGTGTGAGGTGGTTTGATCGAGTAAGTAATGTAAGGGTAAGAGAGATGTGTGGAAATAAAAAGAGCGTGGTTGAGGGAGCAGAAGAGGGTGTTTTGAAATGGTTTGGAGAGAATGAGTGAGGAAAGATTGACCAAGAGGATATATGTGTCGGAGGTGGAGGGAATGAAGAGGAGTGGGAGACCAAATTGGAGATGGAAAGATGGAATGAAAAAGATTTTGAGTGATCGGGGCCTGAACATGCAGGAAGGTGAAAGGCGTGCAAGGAATAGAGTGATTTGGATCAATGTGGTATACCGGGGTCGACGTGCTATCAATGGATTGAATCAGGGCATGTGAAGCGTCTGGGGTAAACCATGGAAAGTTGTGTGGGGCCTGGATGTGGAAAGGGAGCTGTGGTTTCGGGCATTATTCCATGACAGCTGGAGACTGAGTGTGAACGAATGGGGCCTTTGTTGTCTTTTCCTGGCGCTGCCTCGCGCACACGAGAGGGGGAGGAAGATGTTATTCCGTGTGTGGCGGGGTGACGATGGGGGTGAGTAGGGGCAAACAGTGTGAATTGTGTGCATGTGTGTATATGTGTGTGTCTGTGTGTGTATATATGTGTGTTCGTTGGGATGTGTGGGTGTGTATGTTGCGCATGTGGACGTGTGTATGTGTGCATGTGTGTGTGAGTGGGTTCTCTATCAACTCTATCATATGCCTTCTCCAGATCCATAAACGCCACATACAAATCCATTTGCTTTTCTGAGTATTTCCCACATACATTCTTCAAAGTCAACGCCTGATCCATACATCCTCTACCACTTCTGAAACCACAATACTCTTCCCCAGTCTGATGCTCTGTACATGCCTTCACCCTCTCAATCAATACCCTCCTATACAATTTGCCAGGAATACTCAACAAAATTATACCTCTGTAATTTGAGCACTCACTCTTATCCCCTTTGCCTTTGTACAATGACACTATGCAAGCATTCCGCCAATCCTCAGGCACTTCACCGTGAGTCATGAATACATTAAATAACCTTACCAACCAGTGATTAATACAGTCACCCCATTCTTTAATAAATTCCACTGGAATACCATCCAAACCTGCTGCCTTGCTGGCTTTCATCTTCCGCAAAGCTTTTACTACCTCTTCTCTATTTACCAATTCATTTTCCCTAACCCTCTCACTTTACACACCACCTCGACCAAAACACCCTATATCTGCCACTCTATCATCAAACACATTCAACAAACCTTCAAAATAGTCGCTCCATCTCCTCATATCACCACTACTTGTTTTCACCTCCCCATTTGCCACCTTCACTGAAGTTCCCATTTGCTCCCTTGTCTTACGCAATTTATTTACCTACTTCCAGAACATCTTTTTATTCTCCCTAAAATTTAATGATACTCTCTCACCCCAGCTCTCATTTGCCCTCTTTTTCACCTCTTCCACCTTTCTTTTGACCTCCTGTCTCTTTCTTTTATACATTTCCCACTCATTTGCATTTTTTCCCCGCAAAAACCGTCCAAAAGCCTCTCTGTTCTCTTTCACTAATAATCTTACCTCTTCATGCCACCACTCACTCCCTTTTCTAATCAACCCACCTCCCACGCTTCTCATGCCACAAGCATCTTTTGCGCAAGCCATCACTGCTTCCCTGAATACATCCCATTACTCCCCCACTCCCCTTATCTCCTTTGTTCTCACCCTTTTCCATTCTGTACTCAGTCTCTCCTGGTACTTCCCTCACACATGTCTCCTTCCCAAGCTCACTTACTCTCAATACTCTCTTTACCCCAACATTCTCCATTCTTTTCTGAAAATCCCCACAAATCTTCACCGTCGCCTCAACAAGATAATGATCTCAAATCCCTCAAGTTACACCTCTCAGCACATTAACATCCAAAAGTCACTCTTTCGCGAGCCTATCAATTAACAGTTAAATCCAATAACGCTCTCTGGCCATCTCTCCTACTTACATACGCATACTTATGTATATCTCGCTTTTTAAACCAGGTATTCCAAATCACCAGTCCTTTTTCAACGTATAAATCTACAAGCTTTTCACCATTTCCATTTACAACACTGAACACCCCATGTATACCAATTATTCCCTCAACTGCCACATTTCTCACCTTTGCATTCAAATCACCCATCACTATGACATGGTCTTCTTTATCAAAACAAGTAACACACTCATCCAGCTGCTCCCAAAACACTTTACTCTCATGATCTTTCTTCTCATGCCCAGTTGCATATGCACCAATAATCACCCATCTCTCTCCATCAACTTTCAGTTTTACCCATATCAATCTAGAATTTACTTTCTTACATTCTATCACATACTCCAACAACTCCTGTTTCAGGAGTAGTGCTACTCCTTCCCTTGCTCTTGTCCTCTCACTAACCCCTGACTTTACTCCCAAGACATTTTCAACCCACACTTCCCCTTTATCCTTGAGCTTCGTTTCACTAAGAGGAAAAATTTCCAGGTTCCTTTCCTCAAACATACTACCTATCTCTACTTTTTTCTCATCTTGGTTACATCCACATACATTTAGACACACCAATCTCAGCATTCGATTAGAATGAGAAATCCCCGCGTGACTCCTTCTTTTGTTTCTCCTTTTAGAAAGTTAAAATACAAGGAGGGGAGGGGTTTCTGGCTCCACGCTCCCGTCCCCTCTCGTCACCTTCCAGGACACGTGAGAAATGCGTGGGAAGTATTCTTTCTTCCCTACACACACACACACACACACACACACACACAAACACACACACACACATATATATATATACCCATGCACACGATTCACACTGTCTGCCTTTATTCATTCCCATCGCCACCTCGCCACACATGGATTACCATCCCCCTCCCCCCTCATGTGTGCGAGGTAGCGCTACGAAAAGACAACAAAGGCCCATTCGTTCACACTCAGTCTTTAGCTGTCATGCAATAATGCCCGAAACCACAGCTCCCTTTCCATATCCAGGCCCCACACAGCTTTCCATGGTTTACCCCAGACGCTTCACATGCCCTGATTCAATTCACTGACAGCACGTCAACCCCGGTATACCACATCGATCCAATTCACTCTTTTCCTTGAACGCCTTTCGCCCTCCTGCATGCTCAGGCCCCGATCACTCAAAATCTTTTTCACTCCATCTTTCCACCTCCAATTTGGTCTCCCACTTCTCCTCGTTCCGTCCACCTCCGAAACATATATCCTCTTGGTCAATCTTTCCTCACTCATTCTCTCGATGTGCCCAAACCATTTCAAAACACCCTCTTCTGCTCTCTCAACCACGCTCTTTTTATTTCCACACATCTCTCTTACCCTTACATTACTTACTCGATCAAACAACCTCACACCATACATTGTCCTCAAACATCTCATTTCCAGCACATCCACCCTCCTGCGCACAACTCTATCCATAGCCCACAAATCGCAACCATACAACATTGTTGGAACCACTATTCCTTCAAACATACCCATTTTTCCTTTCCGAGATAATGTTCTCGACTTCCACACATTCCTCAAGGCTCCCAGGATTTTCGCCCCCTCCCCTACCCTATGATTGACTTCCGCTTCCATGGTTCAATAGGCTGCTAGATCCATTCCCAGATATCTAAAACACTTTCCTTCTTCCAGTTTTTCTACATTCAAACTTACCTCCCAATTGACTTGACCCTCAACCCTACTGTACCAAATAACCTTGTTCTTATTCACATTTACTCTTAACTTTTTTCTTTCGCACACTTTACCAAACTCAGTCACCAGCTTCTGCAGTTTCTCACATGAATCAGCCACCAGCGCTGTATCATCAGCGAACAACAACTGACTCACTTCCCAAGCTCTCTCATCCCCAACAGACTTCATACTTGCCCCTCTTTCCAAAACTCTTGCATTCACCTCCCTAACAACCCCATCCATAAACAAATTAAACAACCATGGAGACATCACACACCCCTGCCGCAAACCTACATTCACTGAGAACCAATCACTTTCCTCTCTTCCTACACATACACATGCCTTATATCCTCGATAAAAACTTTTCACTGCTTCTAACAACTTGCCTCCCACACCATATATTCTTAATACCTTCCACAGAGCATCCCTATCAACTCTATCATATGCCTTCACCAGATCCATAAATGCTACATAATACTCCATTTTGCTTTTCTTATTCACATTTACTCTTAACTTTCTTCTTTCACACACTTTACCAAACTCAGTCATCAGCTTCATCAGTTTCTCACATGAATCAGCCACCAGCGCTGTATCATCAGCGAACAACAACTGACTCACTTCCCAAGTTCCCTCATCCCCATCACACATCATACTTACCCCTCTTTCATAAACTCTTGCATTCACCTCCCTAACAACCCCATCCAAAAAAAAATTAAACAACCATGGAGACATCACACACCCCAGCCGCAAAACTACATTCACTAAGAACCAATCACTTTCCTCTCTTCCTACACGTACACATGCCTTACATCCTCGATAAAAACTTTTCACTGCTTCTAAAAACTTGCCTCCTACACCATATATTCTTAGTACCTTCCACAGAGCATCTCTATCGACTCTATCATATGCCTTCTCCAGATCCATAAATGCTACATACAAATCCATTTACTTTCTTAAGTATTTCTCACATACGTTCTTCAAAGTAAACACCTGATCCACACATCCTCTACCACTTCTGAACCACACTGCTCTTCCCCAATCTGATGCTCTATACATGCCTTCACCCTCTCAATCAATAGCTTCCCATATAATTTACCAGGAATACTCAACAAACTTATACCACTGTAATTTGAGCACTCACTCTTATCCCCTTTGCCTTTGTACAATGGCACTAGGCACGCATTCCGCAAATCCTCAGGCACCTCACCATGAATCATACACACATTTTATAACCTTACCAACCAGTCAACAATACAGTCACCCCCTTTTTAAATAAATTGCACTGCAATACCATCCAAACCTTCTGACTTTTGGATTTTAATGTGCTGAGAGGTGCAACTGGAGGGATGTCTGATCATTATCTTGTGGAGGCGAAGGTGAAGATTTGTATGGGTTTTCAGAATAGAAGAGAGAATGTTGTGGTGAAGAGGGTGGTGAGAGTAAGTGAGCTTGGGAAGAAGACTTGTGTGAGGAAGTACCAGGAGAGATTGAGTACAGAATGGAAAAATGTGAGAACAAAGGAGTTAAGGGGAGTGGGGGAGGTATGGGACGTATTTAGGGAAGTAGTGATGGCTTCCACAAAAGATGCTTGTTTCATGAGAAGCATTGGAGGTGGGTTGATTAGAAAGGGTAGTGAGTGGTGGGATGAAGAAATAAGATTATTAGTGAAAGAGAAGAGAGAGGCATTTGGACGATTTTTGCAGGGAAAAATGCAAATGAGTGGGAGATGTATGAAAGAAAGAGAAAGGAGGTCAAGACAAAGGTGCAAAAGGTGAAAAAGAGGGCAAATGAGAGTTGGGGTGAGAGAGTATCATTAAATTTTAGGGAGAATAAAAAGATGTTCTGGAAGGAGGTAAATAAAGTACGAAAGACAAGGGAGCAAATGGGAACTTCAGTGAAGGGGGCTAATGTGGAGGTGATAACAAGTAGTAGTGTTGTGAGAAGGAGATAGAGTGAGTATTTTGAAGGTTTGTTGAATGTGTTTGATGATAGAGCGGCAGATATAGGGTGTTTTGGTCGAGGTGGTGTGCAAAGTGAGAGGGTTAGGGAAAATGATTTGGCAAACAGAGAATAGGTATTAAAAGCTTTGCGGAAGATATATATATATATATATATATATATATATATATATATATATATATATATATATATATATATATATATATATATATATATATATATATATATATATATATATATATATATTATCCCTGGGGATAGGGGATTAAGAATACTTCCCACGTATTCCCTGCGTGTCGTAGAAGGCGACTAAAAGGGGAGGGAGCGGGGGGCTGGAAATCCTCCCCTCTCGGTTTTTTTTTTTTTTTTTTTTTTTTTTTCCAAAAGAAGGAACAGAGAATTGGGCCAGGTGAGGGTATTCCCTCAAAGGCCCAGTCCTCTGTTCTCAACGCTACCTCGCTAATGCGGGAAATGGCCTAATAGTTTGAAAGAAGGAAAGATATATATATATATATATATATATATATATATATATATATATATATATATATATATATATATATATATATATATATATATATCTTTTTCTTTTCTTTCAAACTATTCGCCATTTCCCGCATTAGCAAGGTAGCGCTAAGAACAGAGGACTGGGCCTTTCAGGGAATTCCCTCACCTGGCCCAATTCTCTGTTCCTTCTTTTGGAAAATTAAAAAAAAACGAAAGGGGAGGATTTCAAGCCTCCCGCTCCATCCCCTTTTAGTCGCCTTCAACGACACGCAGGGAATACGTGGGAAGTATTCTTTCTCCCCTATCCCCAGGAATGATATATATATATATATATATATATATATATATATATATATATATTATTTTTTTTTATTATAAATATATATATATATATATATATATATATATATATATATATATATATATATATATATATATATATATATATATATATATATATATATATAAATATATATATATATATAAATATATATATATATACAAATATTTATATATTTATTTATATATTTATATTTATGTATTTATATATTTATATATATTTATATATTTATATATTTATATATATATATATATATTTATGTATTTATATATTTATATATATTTATATATTTATATATTTATATAAATATATATATATAAATATATATATAAATATATATATAATAAATATATATATATATATAAATATATATATATATATAAATATATATATATATATATATATATATATATATATTATATATATATATATATATATATATATATATATATATATATATATATATATATATATATATATATATATATATATATATATATATATATATAAGAAAATCTATCCCTGGAGATAGGGGAGAAAGAATACTTCCCACGCATTCCTCAAGTTTCGCAGAAGGCGACTAAAGGGGACGTGAACAGCGGGTTAGAAACCCTTCTCTCCTCGTATTTTAACTCCCTTAAAGAGGAAACAGAAGAAGTAGTCACGCAGGGAGTGCTCATCCTCCTCGAAGGCTCAGATTGAGATGTGCAAATGTGTGTGGATGTAACCGAGAGAAAAGGAGAGATAGGTAGTATGTTTGAAGATAGGAACCTGATTGAAACGAAGCCCAAGGGTAAAGGGGAAGAGTGGTTAGGGAATATCTTGGGAGTAAAATCATGGGATGGTGAAAGGAAAAGAGCAAGAGAAGGATTAGCACTGCTCCTGAAACAGGAATGGTGTGAGTACGTGATCGAGTGTAAAATACTAAATCTGAATTAACATGGGTAAAACTAAAAGTGGATGGAGAGAGATGGGTATCATTGGTGCATGTGCATCTTAGCATGAGAAGAAATATCATGAGAGGCAAGTGTTTTGGAAGCAATTGAGTGAGTGTGTTAGTAGTTTTGATGAACCAGACCGGGGTATAGAGATAGGTGATTTGAATGCAAAGGTGAGTAATGTGGCAGTTGAGGGAATAATTGGTGTACATGGGGTTTTTAGTGTTGTAAATGGAAATAGTGAAGAGCTTCTAGATTTGTTCCCTCAAAAGGACTGGTGATTGGGAATACCTGGTTTAAAGATATACATATACATAAGTATACTTATGTAACTAGGAGAGATGGCCAGAGAGCGTTACTGGATTTCGCGTTAATTGATTGGCGTGCGATAGAAACACTTCTGGATGTTAATGTGCCTAGAGGTGCAACTGGTGGAATGCCCTCATCTTGTAGACGCGAAGAAGAAAATATGTAAAGGTTTTCAGAAAAGAAGAGAGAATATTGCAGTCAAGAGAGTGGTGAGAGTAAGTGAGCTTGGGAAGAAGACTTATGTGAGGAAGCACCAGGAGAGACTGAGTACAGAATGGAAAAGGTGAGAACAAAGGACGTAAGGGAAGTGGGGGAGGAATGGAATGTATTTAGGGAAGCAATGATTGCTTGCGCAAAAGATGCTTGTGGCATGAGAAGCATGGGAGGTGGGTAGATTAGAAAGGGTAGTGAGTGGTGGGATAAAGAAGTGAAATTATTTGCGAAAGAGAAGAGAGAGGTATTTGGACGAATTTTGCAGGGAAATAATGCAAATGAGTGGATGATGTATAAAAGAAAGAAGCAGGAGGTCAAGATAAAGGTACAATAGGTGAAAAGACGAAAAATGAGAGTATCATTAGATTTTAGCAAGAATAAAAAGATGTTTTGGAAGGAGATAAATAAAGTGCGTAAGACACGAGAACAAATGGGAACATCGTTGAGGGGGGCTAATGGGGAGGTGACAACAAGTAGTGGTGATGTGAGAAGGAGATGGAGTGAGTATTTTGAAGGTATGTTGAATGTGTTTGATGATAGAGTGGCAGATATAGGGTGTTTTGGTCGAGGTGGTGTACGAAGTGAGAGGGTTAGGGAAAATGATTTGTTAAACAGAGAAGAGGTAGTAAAAGCTTTGAGGCAGAAGAAAACTGGCAAGGCACCTAGTTTGGATGGTATTGCAGTGAAATTTTTTAAAAGGTATGGGGACTCTGTTTTTGACTGGTTGGTAAGGATATTTGATGTATGTGTGACTCATGGTGAGGTGCCTGAGGATTGGCGTGATATATGCATAGCGCCATTTTACAGAGGCAAAGTTGATATAGGTGAGCGCTCAAACTACAGAAATATAAGTATGTTGAGTATGCCTGGGAATCATATGGGAGGGTATTGATTGAGAGGGTGAAGGCATATACAGAGCATCAGATTGGGGAAGAGCAGTTTGGTTTAGAAGTGATAGAGGATGTGTGGATCAGGTGTTTGCTTTAAAGAATGCATGTGAGAAATACTTAGAAAAGCCATTGGATTTGTATATAGCATGTATGGATCTGGAGAATGCATGTGAGAGTTTTGATAAACATGTTCGGTGGAAGATGTTAAGAATATATGGTGTGGCATGCAAGTTGTTAGAAGCGGTGAAAAGTTTTTTTTGAGGATGTAAAGCATGTGTACGAGTAGGATGAGAGGAAAGTGATTGGTTCTTAGTGAATGTAGGTTTGCTGCAGGGAGCGTGATGTCTCCGTGGTTGTTAGATTTGTTTATGGATGGCGTTGTTAGTGATGTGAATGCAAGAGTTTTGGAGAAACGGGCAAGTATGTAGTCTGTTGTGGGTGAGACAGCTTGAGAAGTGAGTCAGTTGTTCGCTGATGATACAGCGCTGGTGAGAAACTGAGAAACTGCAGAAGCTGGTGATGGAGTTTGGTAAAGTGTGTGAAAGAAGAAAGCTGAGAGTATATATGAATAAGAGCAAGGTTATTAGGTACAGTAGGATTGAGGGTCAAGTCAATTGGAAGCTAAGTTTGAATGGAGAAAAACTGTGTAAAGTGAAGTTTCTTAGATATATGGGAGGGGATTTGGCAGTGGATGGAACCATGGAAGCAGAGGTGAGTTACAGGGTTGGGGAGTGGGCGAAAGTTCTGGGAGCGTTGAAAAATGTGTGGAAGGCGAGAACTTTATCTCGGAAAGCAAAAATGGGTATGTTTAAGGGTATAGTGGTTCCAACAATGCTATATGGTTCCGAAGCGTGGACTATAGATGGAATTGTGCGGAGGAGGGTGAATGTGTTGGAAATGAGATGTTTCCGAACAATATGTGATGTGAGGTGGCTTGATCGAGTAAGTAATGGCGGGGTAAGAGAGATTTTTGATAAGGGAGCAGCTGAATGAGTGTGTTAGTGGTTTTGATGCACAAGACCGGGTTATAGTGATGGGTGATTTGAATGCAAAGGTGAGTAATGTGGCAGTTGAGGGAATAATTGGTATACATGGGGTGTTCAGTGTTGTAAATGGAAATGGAAAAGAGCTTGTAGATTTATGTGCTGAAAAAGGACTGGTGATTGGGAATACCTGGTTTAAAAATCGAGATATACATAAGTATACGTACGTAAGTAGGAGAGACGGCCAGAGAGCGTTATTGGATTACGTGTTAATTGACAGGCGCGCGAAAGAGTGACTTTTGGATATTAATGTGCTGAGAGGTGCAACTGGAGGGATGTCTGATCATTATCTTGTGGAGGATAAGGTAAAGATTTGCATATGTTTTCAGAAAACTAGAGTGAATGTTGGGGTGATGAGGGTGGTGAGAGTAAGTGAGCTTAGGAAGGAGACTTGTGTGAGGAAGTAACAGGAGAGACTGAATACAGAATGGAAAAAGGTGAGAACAATGGAAGTAAGGGGAGTGGGGGAAGAATGGGTTGTATTTAGGAAATCAGTGATGGAGTGCGCAAAAGATGCTTGTGGCATGAGAAGCGTGGGAGGTGAGTTGATTAGAAAGGGTAGTGAGTGGTGGGATGAAGAAGTAAGATTATTAGTGAAAGAGAAGAGAGAGGCATTTGGACGATTTTTGCAGGGAAAAATGCAATTGAGTGGGAGATGTATAAAAGAAAGAGACAGGAGGTCAAGAGAAAGGTGAGAGAGATTAAAAAAGAGGGCAAATGAGAGTTGGGGTGAGAGAGTATTAATAAATCTTAGGGAGAATAAAAAGATATTCTGGAAGGAGGTAAATAAAGTGCTTAAGACAAGGGAGGAAATGGGAACTTCAGTGAAGGGCGCTAATGGGGAGGTGATAACAAGTAGTGGTGATGTGAGAAGGAGATGGAGTGAGTATTTTGAAGGTTTGTTGAATGTGTTTGATGATAGAGTGGCAGATATAGGGTGTTTTGGTCGAGGTGGTGTGCAAAGTGAGAGGGTTAGGGAAAATGATTTGGTAAACAGAGAAGATGTAGTAAAAGCTTTGCGGAAGATGAAAGCCGGCAAGGCAGCAGGTTTTGATGGTATTGCAGTGGAATCTATTAAAAAAGGGGGTGACTGTATTGTTGACTGGTTGGTAAGGTTATTTAATGTATGTATGACTCATGGTGAGGTGCCTGAGGATTGGCGTAATGCGTGCATAGTGCCATTGTACAAAGGCAAAGGGGATAAGAGTGAGTGCTCAAATTACAGAGTTATAAGATTATTGAGTATTCCTGGTAAATTATATGGGAGGGTATTGATTGAGAGGGTGAAGGTATGTACAGAGCATCAGATTGTGGAAGAGCAGTGTGGTTTCAGAAGTGGTAAAGGATATGTGGATCAGGTGTTTGCTTTGAAGAATGTATGAGAGAAATACTTAGAAAAGCAAATGGAGTATTATGTAGCATTTATGGATCTGGTGAAGGCATATGATAGAGTTGATAGGGATGCTCTGTGGAAGGTATTAAGAATATATGGTGTGGGAGGCAAGTTGTTAGAAGCAGTGAAAAGTTTTTATCGAGGATATAAGGCATGTGTATGTGTAGGAAGAGAGGAAAGTGATTGGTTCTCAGTGAATGTAGGTTTGCGGCAGGGGTGTGTGATGTCTCCATGGTTGTTTAATTTGTTTATGGATGGGGTTGTTAGGGAGGTGAATGCAAGAGTTTTGGAAAGAGGGGCAAGTATGAAGTCTGTTGGGGATGAGAGAGCTTGGGAAGTGAGTCAGTTGTTGTTCGCTGATGATACAGCGCTGGTGGCTGATTCATGTGAGAAACTGCAGAAGCTGGTGACTGAGTTTGGTAAAGTGTGCGAAAGAAAAAAGTTAAGAGTAAATGTGAATAAGAACAAGGTTGGCTGATTCATGTGAGAAACTGATGAAGCTGATGACTGAGTTTGGTAAAGTGTGTGAAAGAAGAAAGTTAAGAGTAAATGTGAATAAGAGCAAGGTTATTAGGTACAGTAGTGTTGAGGGTCAAGTGAATTGGGAGGTAAGTTTGAATGGAGAAAAACTGGAGGAAGTAAAGTGCTTTAGATATCTGGGATTGGATCTGGCAGCGGATGGAACCATGGAAGTGGAAGTGAATCATAGGGTGGGGGAGGGGGCGAAAATTCTGGAAGCCTTGAAGAATGTGTGGAAGTCGAGAACATTATCTCGGAAAGCAAAAATGGGTTTGTTTGAAGGAATAATAGTGGTTCCAACAATGTTGCATGGTTGCGAGGCGTGGGCTATGGATAGAGTGGTGCGTATGAGGATGGATGTGCGGGAAATGAGATGTTTGAGGACAATATGTGGTGTGAGGTGGTTTCATCGAGTAAGTAATGTAAGGGTGAGAGAGATGTGTGGAAATAAAAAGAGCGTGGTTGAGAGAGCAGAATAGGGTGTTTTGAAATGGTTTGGACACATGGAGAGAATGATTGAGAAAAGATTGACCAAGAGGACATATGTGTTGGAGGTGGAGGGAACGAGGAGAAGTGGGAGACCAAATTGCAGGTGGAAAGATTGAGTGAAAAAGATTTTGAGTGATCGGGACCTGAACATGCAGGAGGGTGAAAGGCGGGCAAGGAATAGAGTGAATTGGATCGATATGGTATACCGGGGTCGACGTGCTGTCAATGGATTGAATCAAGGCATGTGAAGCGTCTGGGGTAAACCATGGAACGTTGTGTGGGGCCTGGATGTGGAAAGGGAGCTGTGGTTTCGGGCATTATTGCATGACAGCTAGAGACTGAGTGTGAACGAATGGGGCCTTTGTTGTCTTTTCGTAGCGCTACCTCGCACACATGAGGGGGGAGCGGGATGTTATTCCATGTGTGGCGAGGTGGTGATTTGAATGAATAAAGGCATACTGTGAATTGTGTGCATGTGTATATATGTATGTGTCTGTGTGTGTATATATATGTGTACATTGAGATGTATGGGTATGTATATTTGTGTGTGTGGACGTGTATGTATATATATGTGTATGTGGGTGGGTTTGGCCATTTCTTTCGTCTGTTTTCTTGCGCTACCTCCCAAACGCGGGAGACAGCGACATAGCAAAATAAAAAAATAAATAGATAAATATATATAGATACATTATTTTTTTTTTATTATTATACTTTGTCGCTGTCTCCCGCGTTTGCGAGGTAGCGCAAGGAAACAGACGAAAGAAATGGCCCACCCCCCCCCCCCATACACATGTATATACATACGTCCACACACGCAAATATACATACTTACACAGCTTTCCATGGTTTACCCCAGACGCTTCACATGCCTTGATTCAATCCACTGACAGCACGTCAACCCCGGTATACCACATCGCTCCAATTCACTCTATTCCTTGCCCTACTTTCACCCTCCTGCATGTTCAGGCCCCGATCACACAAAATCTTTTTCACTCCATCTTTCACCTCCAATTTGGTCTCCCTCTTCTCCTCGTTCCCTCCACCTCCGACACATATATCCTCTTGGTCAATCTTTCCTCACTCATTCTCTCCATGTGCCCAAACCACTTCAAAACACCCTCTTCTGCTCTCTCAACCACGCTCTTTTTATTTCCACACATCTCTCTTACCCTTACGTTACTCACTCGATCAAACCACCTCACACCACACATTGTCCTCAAACATCTCATTTCCAGCACATCCATCCTCCTGCGCACAACTCTATCCATAGCCCACGCCTCGCAACTATACAACATTGTTGGAACCACTATTCCTTCAAACATACCCAGTTTTGCTTTCCGAGATAATGTTCTCGACTTCCACACATTCTTCAAGGCCCCCAGAATTTTCGCCCCCTCCCCCACCCTATGATCCACTTCCGCTTCCATGGTTCCATCCGCTGCCAGATCCACTCCCAGATATCTAAAACACTTCACTTCCTCCAGTTTTTCTCCATTCAAACTCACCTCCCAATTGACTTGACCCTCAACACTACTGTACCTAATAACCTTGCTCTTATTCACATTTACTCTTAACTTTCTTCTTCCACACACTTTACCAAACTCAGTCACCAGCTTCTGCAGTTTCTCACATGAATCAGCCACCAGCGGTGTATCATCAGCGAACAACAACTGACTCACTTCCCAAGCTCTCTCATCCCCAACAGACTTCATACTTGCCCCTCTTTCCAAAACTCTTGCATTTACCTCCCTAACAACCCCATCCATAAACAAATTAAACAACCATGGAGACATCACACACCCCTGCCGCAAACCTACATTCACTGAGAACCAATCACTTGCCTCTCTTCCTACACGTACACATGCCTTACATCCTCGATAAAAACTTTTCACTGCTTCTAACAACTTGCCTCCCACACCATATATTCATAATACCTTCCACAGAGCATCTCTATCAACTCTATCATATGCCTTCTCCAGATCCATAAATGCTACATACAAATCCATTTGCTTTTCTAAGTATTTCTCACATACATTCTTTAAAGCAAACACCTGATCCCCACACCCTCTACCACTTCCGAAACAACACTGCTATTCCCCAATCTGATGCTCTGTACTTGCCTTCACCTTCTCAATCAATACCCTCCCATATAATATACCAGGAATACTCAACAAACTTATACCTCTGTAATTTGAGCACTAACTCTTATCCCCTTTGCCTTTGTACAATGGCACTATGCACGCATTCCGCCAATCCTCAGGCACCTCACCATGAATCATTATTTTTTTTTTTTTATTATACTTTGTCGCTGTCTCCCGCGTTTGCGAGGTAGCGCAAGGAAACAGACGAAAGAAATGACCCAACCCCCCCCCTCATACACATGTATATATATACGTCCACACACGCAAATATACACACCTACACAGCTTTCCATGGTTTACCCCAGACGCTTCACATACCCTGATTCAATCCACTGACAGCACGTCAACCCCGGTATACCACATCGCTCCAATTCACTCTATTCCTTGCCCTCCTTTCACCCTCCTGCATGTTCAGGCCCCGATCACACAGAATCTTTTTCACTCCATCTTTCCACCTCCAATTTGGTCTCCCTCTTCTCCTCGTTCCCTCCACCTCCGACACATATATCCTCTTGGTCAATCTTTCCTCACTCATTCTCTCCATGTGCCCAAACCACTTCAAAACACCCTATTCTGCTCTCTCAACCACGCTCTTTTTATTTCCACACATCTCTCTTACCCTTACGTTACTCACTCGATCAGACCACCTCACACCACACATTGTCCTCAAACATCTCATTTCCAGCACATCCATCCTCCTGCGCACAACTCTATCCATAGCCCACGCCTCGCAACCATACAACATTGTTGGAACCACTATTCCTTCAAACATACCCATTTTTGCTTTCCGAGATAATGTTCTCGACTTCCACACATTCTTCAAGGCCCCCAGAATTTTCGCCCCCTCCCCCACCCTATGATCCACTTCCGCTTCCATGGTTCCATCCGCTGCCAGATCCACTCCCAGATATCTAAAACACTTCACTTCCTCCAGTTTTTCTCCATTCAAACTCACCTCCCAATTGACTTGACCCTCAACCCTACTGTACCTAATAACCTTGCTCTTATTCACATTTACTCTTAACTTTCTTCTTCCACACACTTTACCAAACTCAGTCACCAGCTTCTGCAGTTTCTCACATGAATCAGCCACCAGCGCTGTATCATCAGCGAACAACAACTGACTCACTTCCCAAGCTCTCTCATCCCCAATAGACTTCATACTTGCCCCTCTTTCCAAAACTCTTGCATTTACCTCCCTAACAACCCCATCCATAAACAAATTAAACAACCATGGAGACATCACACACCCCTGCCGCAAACCTACATTCACTGAGAACCAATCACTTTCCTCTCTTCCTACACGTACACATGCCTTACATCCTCGATAAAAACTTTTCACTGCTTCTAACAACTTTCCTCCCACACCATATATTCTTAATACCTTCCACAGAGCATCTCTATCAACTCTATCATATGCCTTCTCCATATCAATAAATGCTACATACAAATCCATTAGCTTTTTTAAGTATTTCTCACATACATTCTTCAAAGCAAACACCTGATCCACACATCCTCTACCACTTCTTAAACCACACTGCTCTTCCCCAATCTGATGCTCTGTACATGCCTTCACCCTCTCAATCAATACCCTCCCATATAATTTACCAGGAATACTCAACAAGCTTATACCTCTGTAATTTGAGCACTCACTTTTATCCCCTTTGCCTTTGTACAATGGCACTATGCACGCATTCCGCCAATCCTCAGGCACCTCACGATGAGTCATACATACATTAAATAACCTTACCAACCAGTCAACAATACAGTCACCCCCTTTTTTAATAAATTCCACTGCAATACCATCCAAACCTGCTGCCTTGCCGGCTTTCATCTTCCGCAAAGCTTTCACTACCTCTTCTCTGTTTACCAAATCATTTTCCCTAACCCTCTCACTTTGCACACCACCTCGACCAAAACACCCTATATCTGCCACTCTATCATCAAACACATTCAACAAACCTTCAAAATACTCACTCAATCTCCTTCTCACATCACCACTACTTGTTATCACCTCTCCATTTGCGCCCTTCACTGAAGTTCCCATTTGCTCCCTTGTCTTACGCACTTTATTTACCTCCTTCCAGAACATCTTTTTATTCTCCCTAAAATTTAATGATACTCTCTCACCCCAACTCTCATTTGCCCTTTTTTTCACCCATGAGTCATACATACATTAAATAACCTTACCAACCAGTCAACAATACAGTCACCCCCTTTTTTAATAAATTCCACTGCAATACCATCCAAACCTGCTGCCTTGCCGGCTTTCATCTTCCGCAAAGCTTTCACTACCTCTTCTCTGTTTACCAAATCATTTTCTCTAACCCTCTCACTTTGCACACCACCTCGACCAAAACACCCTATATCTGCCACTCTATCATCAAACACATTCAACAAACCATCAAAATACTCACTCCATCTCCTTCTCACATCACCACTACTTGTTATCACCTCCCCATTTGCGCCCTTCACTGAAGTATATATATATATATATATATATATATATATATATATATATATATATATATATATATATATATATATATATATATATATATATATATATATATACTTATTAATTTATTTTTATTTATTTTGCTTCGTCGCTTTCTCCCGCGTTTGCGAGGTAGCGCAAGGAAACAGACGAAAGAAATGGCCCAACCCACCTCCATACACATGTATATACATACACGTGCACATACGCAAATATACATACCTATACATCTCAATGTCCACATATATATACACACAGACACATACATATATACCCATGCACACAATTCACACTGTCTGCCTTTATTCATTCCCATCGCTACCTCGCCACACATGGAATTCCATCCCCCTCCCCCACATGTATGCGAGGTAGCGCTAGGAAAGGACAACAAAGGCCCCATTCGTTCACACTAAGTCTCTCTCTCTCTCTCTCTCTCTCTCTCTCTATATATATATATATATATATATATATATATATATATATATATATATATATATATATATATATAGAGAGAGAGAGAGAGAGAGAGAGAGAGAGAGAGAGACTTAGTGTGAACGAATGGGGCCTTTGTTGTCCTTTCCTAGCGCTACCTCGCATACATGTGGGGGAGGGGGATGGAATTCCATGTGTGGCGAGATAGCGATGGAATGAATAAAGGCAGACAGTGTGAATTGTGTGCATGGGTATATATGTATGTGTCTGTGTGTATAT
Source organism: Panulirus ornatus (assembly GCF_036320965.1). NCBI lineage: Eukaryota > Metazoa > Arthropoda > Malacostraca > Decapoda > Palinuridae > Panulirus > Panulirus ornatus. Next base: position 25,782,430 of record NC_092237.1, on the reverse strand, counting down.
ATATGTGGACATTGAGATGTATAGGTATGTATATTTGCGTATGTGCACGTGTATGTATATACATGTGTATGGAGGTGGGTTGGGCCATTTCTTTCGTCTGTTTCCTTGCGCTACCTCGCAAGGAAACAGACGAATATATATATATATATATATATATATATATATATATATATATATATATATATATATATATATATATATATATATATATATATATATATATATATATATATATATATATATATATATATATATATATATATATATATATATATATATATATATATATATATATATATATATATATATATATATATATATATATATATATATATATATATATATATATTATCCCTGGGGATAGGGGTGAAAGAATACTTCCCACGTATTCCTCGCGTGTCGTAGAAAGCGACTAGAGGGGACGGGAGCGGGGGGCCGGAAATCCTCCCCTCCTTGTATTAACTTTCTAAAATGGGAAACAGAAGAAGGAGTCACGCGGGGAGTGCTCATCCTCCTCGAAGGCTCAGAGTGGGGTGCCTAAATGTGTGTGGATGTAACCAAGATGTGAAAAAAGAAGAGATAGGTAGTATGTTTGAGGAAAGGAACCTGGATGTTTTGGCTCTGAGTGAAACGAAGCTCAAGGGTAAAGTGGAAGAGTGATTTGGAAATGTCTGGGGAGTGAAGTCAGGGGTTAGTGAGAGGACAAGAGCAAGGGAAGGAGTAGCAATACTCCTGAAACAGGAGTTGTGGGAGTATGTCATAGAATGTAAGAAAGTAAGTTCTCGATTAATATGGGTAAAATTGAAAGTTGATGGAGAGAGGTGGGTGATTATTGGTGCATATGCACCTGGGCATGAGAAGAAAGATCATGAGAGGCAAGTGTTTTGGGAGCAGCTAAATGAGTGTGTTAGCGGTTTTGATGCACGAGACCGGGTTATAGTGATGGGTGATTTGAATGCAAAGGTGAGTAATGTGGCAGTTGAGGGAATAATTGGTATGCATGGGGTGTTCAGTGTTGTAAATGGAAATGGTGAAGAGCTTGTAGATTTATGTGCTGAAAAAGGACTGATGATTGGGAATACCTGGTTTAAAAAGCGAGATATACATAAGTATACTTATGTAAGTAGGAGAGATGGCCAGAGAGCGTTATTGGATTACGTGTTAATGGACAGGCGTGCGAAAGAGAGACTTTTGGATGTCAATGTGCTGAGAGGTGCAACTGGAGGGATGTCTGATCATTATCTTGTGGAGGCTAAGGTGAAGATTAGTATGGGTTTTCAGAAAAGAAGAGTGAATGTTGGGGTGAAGAAGGTGGTGAGAGTAAGTGAGCTAGGGAAGGAGACCTGTGTGAAGAAGTATCAGGAGAGACTGTGTACAGAATGGAAAAAGGTGAGAACAATGGAAGTAAGGGGAGTGGGGGAGGAATGGGATGTATTTAGGGAATCAGTGATGGATTGCGCAAAAGATGCTTGTGGCATGAGAAGAGTGGGAGGTGGGCTGTTTAGAAAGGGTAGTGAGTGGTGGGATGAAGAAGTAAGAGTATTAGTGAAAGAGAAGAGAGAGGCATTTGGACGATTTTTGCAGGGAAGAAATGCAATTGAGTGGGAGAAGTATAAAAGAAAGAGACAGGAGGTCAAGAGAAAGGTGCAAGAGGTGAAAAAAAGGGCAAATGAGAGTTGGGGTGAGAGACTATCAGTAAATTTTAGGGAGAATAAAAAGATGTTCTGGAAGGAGGTAAATAGGGTGCATAAGACAAGGGAGCAAATGGGAACTTCAGTGAAGGGCGTAAAAGGGGAGGTGATAACAAGTAGTGGTGATGTGAGAAGGAGATGGAATGAGTATTTTGAAGGTTTGTTGAATGTGTCTGATGACAGAGTGGCAGATATAGGGTGTTTGGGTCGAGGTGGTGTGCAAAGTGAGAGGGTTAGGGAAAATGATTTGGTAAACAGAGAAGAGGTAGTAAAAGCTTTGCGGAAGATGAAAGCCGGCAAGGCAGCAGGTTTGGATGGTATTGCAGTGGAATTTATTAAAAAAGGGGGTGACTGTATTGTTGACTGGTTGGTAAGGTTATTTAATGTATGTATGACTCATCGTGAGGTGCCTGAGGATTGGCGGAATGCGTGCATAGTGCCATTGTACAAAGGCAAAGGGGATAAGAGTGAGTGCTCAAATTACAGAGGTATAAGTTTGTTGAGTATTCCTGGTAAATCATATGGGAGGGTATTGATTGAGAGGGTGAAGGCATGTACAGAGCATCAGATTGGGGAAGAGCAGTGTGGTTTCAGACGTGGTAGAGGATGTGTGGATCAGGTGTTTGCTTTGAAGAATGTATGTGAGAAATACTTAGAAAAGCAAATGGATTTGTATGTAGCATTTATGGATCTGGAGAAGGCATATGATAGAGTTGATAGAGATGCTCTGTGGAAGGTATTAAGAATATATGGTGTGGGAGGCAAGTTGTTAGAAGCAGTGAAAAGTTTTTATCGAGGATGTAAGGCATGTGTACGTGTAGGAAGAGAGGAAAGTGATTGGTTCTCAGTGAATGTAGGTTTGCGGCAGGGGTGTGTGATGTCTCCATGGTTGTTTAATTTGTTTATGGATGGGGTTGTTAGGGAGGTAAATGCAAGAGTTTTGGAAAGAGGGGCAAGTATGAAGTCTGTTGGGGATGAGAGAGCTTGGGAAGTGAGTCAGTTGTTGTTCGCTGATGATACAGCGCTGGTGGCGGATTCATGTGAGAAACTGCAGAAGCTGGTGACGGAGTTTGGTAAAGTGTGTGGAAGAAGAAAGTAAAGAGTAAATGTGAATAAGAGCAAGGTTATTAGGTACAGTAGGGTTGAGGGTCAAGTCAATTGGGAGGTGAGTTTGAATGGTGAAAAACTGGAGGAAGTGAAGTGTTTTAGATATCTGGGAGTGGATCTGTCAGCGGATGGAACCATGGAAGCGGAAGTGGATCATAGGGTGGGGGAGGGGGCGAAAATTCTGGGAGCCTTGAAAAATGTGTGGAAGTCGAGAACATTATCCCGGAAAGCAAAAATGGGTATGTTTGAAGGAATAGTGGTTCCAACAATGTTGTATGGTTGCGAGGCGTGGGCTATGGATAGAGTTGTGCGCAGGAGGATGGATGTGCTGGAAATGAGATGTTTGAGGACAATGTGTGGTGTGAGGTGGTTTGATCGAGTAAGTAACGTAAGGGTAAGAGAGATGTGTGGAAATAAAAAGAGCGTGGTTGAGAGAGCAGATGAGGGTGTTTTGAAATGGTTTGGGCACATGGAGAGAATGAGTGAGGAAAGATTGACCAAGAGGATATATGTGTCGGAGGTGGAGGGAACGAGGAGAAGAGGGAGACCAAATTGGAGGTGGAAAGATGGAGTGAAAAAGATTTTGTGTGATCGGGGCCTGAACATGCAGGAGGGTGAGAGGAGGGCAAGGAATAGAGTGAATTGGAGCGATGTGGTATACAGGGGTTGACGTGCTGTCAGTGGATTGAATCAAGGCATGTGAAGCGTCCGGGGTAAACCATGGAAAGCTGTGTAGGTATGTATATTTGCGTGTGTGGACGTGTGTATGTACATGTGTATGGGGGGGTTGGGCCATTTCTTTCGTCTGTTTCCTTGCGCTACCTCGCAAACGCGGGAGACAGCGACAAAGTATAAAAAAAAAAAAAAAAAAATATATATATATATATATATATATCAACCCATCTCCCACTCTTCTCATGCCACAAGCATCTTTTGCGTAATCCATCACTGATTCCCTAAATACATCCCATTCCTCCCCCACTCCCCTTACTTCCATTGTTCTCACCTTTTTCCATTCTGTACTCAGTCTCTCCTGGTACTTCCTCACACAAATCTCCTTCCCAAGCTCACTTACTCTCACAACCCTCTTCACCCCAACATTCACTCTTCTTTTCTGAAAACCCATACAAATCTTCACCTTAGCCTCCACAAGATAATGATCAGACATCCCTCCAGTTGCACATCTCAGCACATTAACATCTAAAAGTCTCTCTTTCGCGCGCTTGTCAATTAACACGCAATCCAATAACGCTCTCTGGCCATCTCTCCTACGTACATAAGTATACTTATGTATATCTCGCCTTTTAAACCAGGTATTCCCAATCATCAGTCCTTTTTCAACACATAAATCTACAAGCTCTTCACCATTTCCATTTACAACACTGAACACCCCATGTATACCAATTATTCCCTCAACTGCCACATTACTCACCTTTGCATTCAAATCACCCATCACTATAACCCGGTCTCGTGCATCAAAACCACTAACACACTCATTCAGCTGCTCCCAAAACACTTGCTTCTCATGATCTTTCTTCTCATGCCCAGGTGCATATGCACCAATAATCACCCATCTCTCTCCATCAACTTTCAGTTTTACCCATATTAATCGAGAATTTACTTTCTTACATTCTATCACGTACTCCCACAACTCCTATTTCAGGAGTATTGCTACTCCTTCCCTTGCTCTTGTCTTCTCACTAACCCCTGACTTTACTCCCAAGACCTTCCTAAACCACTTTTCCCCTTTACCCTTGAGCTTCGTTTCACTCAGAGCCAAAACATCCAGGTTCCTTTCCTCAAACATACTACCTATCTCTCCTTTTTTCACATCTTGGTTACATCCACATACATTTAGGCACCCCAATCTGAGTCTTCGAGGAGGATGAGCACTCCCCGCGTGACTCCTTCTTCTGTTTCCCATTTTAGAAAGTTAAAAAAGTACAAGGATGGGAGGATTTCTGGTCCCCCGCTCCCGTCCCCTCTAGTCGCTTTCTACGACACGCGAGGAATGCGTGGGAAGTATTCTTTCACCCCTATCCCCAGGGATAATATATATATATATATATATATATATATATATATATATATATATATATATATATATATATATATATATATATATATACACACACATACACACACATACGCACATATACACACACACACACACATACATATATATACATATGAAAAATGTAAGAAACAATTTAGAAAACTGAAACTTCTAGCTTGAAATGAAATGAAAAATGAATGTCACATACTGGTTCAACCTCTGAGTGCTGGGATGAAGAAGTAAGAGTATTAGTGAAAGAGAAGAGAGAGGGATTTGGACGATTTTTGCAGGGAAAAAATGCAATTAAGTGGGAGATGTATAAAAGAAAGAGACAGGAGGTCAAGAGAAAGGTGCAAGAGGTGAAAAAAAGGGCAAATGAGAGTTGGGGTGAGAGAGTATCATTAAATTTTAGGGAGAATAAAAAGATGTTCTGGAAGGAGGTAAATAAAGTGCGTAAGACAAGGGAGCAAATGGGAACTTCAGTGAAGGGCGCAAATGGGGAGGTGATAACAAGTAGTGGTGATGTGAGAAGGAGATGGAGTGAGTATTTTGAAGGTTTGTTGAATGTGTTGGATGATAGAGTGGCAGATATAGGGTGTTTTGGTCGAGGTGGTGTGCAAAGTGAGAGGGTTAGGGAAAATGATTTGTTAAACAGAGAAGAGGTAGTAAAAGCTTTGCGGAAGATGAAAGCCGGCAAGGCAGCAGATGGTATTGCAGGGGAATTTATTAAAAAATGGGGTGACTCTATTGTTGACTGGTTGGTAAGGTTATTTAACGTATGTATGACTCATGGTGAGGTGCCTGAGGATTGGTGGAATGCGTGCATAGTCCCATTGTACAAAGGCAAAGGGGATAAGAGTGAGTGCTCAAATTACAGAGGTATAAGTTTGTTGAGTATTCCTGGTAAATTATATGGGAGGGTATTGATTGAGAGGGTGAAGGCATGTACAGAGCATCAGACTGGGGAAGAGCAGTGTTGTTTCAGAAGTGGTCGAGGATGTGTGGATCAGGTGTTTGCTTTGAAGAATGTATGTGAGAAATACTTAGAAAAGCAAATGGATTTGTATGTAGCATTTATGGATCTGGAGAAGGCATATGATAGAGTTGATAGAGATGCTTTGTGGAAGGTATTAAAAATATATGGTGTGGGAGGCAAGTTGTTAGAAGCAGTGAAAAGTTTTTATCGAGGATGTAAGGCATGTGTACGTGTAGGAAGAGAGGAAAGTGATTCGTTCTCAGTGAATGTAGGTTTGCGGCAGGGGTGTGTGATGTCTCCATGGTTGTTTAATTTGTTTATGGATGGTGTTGTTAGGGAGGTGAATGCAAGAGTTTTGGAAAGAGGGGCAAGTATGAAGTCTGTTGGGGATGAGAGAGCTTGGGAAGTGAGTCAGTTGCTTTGCTTTGTCGCTGTCTCCCGCGTTTGCGAGGTAGCGCAAGGAAACAGACGAAAGAAATGGCCCAACCCACCTCCGTACACATGTATATACATACGTCCACACACGCAAATATACATACCTACACAGCTTTCCATGGTTTACCCCAGACGCTTCACATGCCTTGATTCAATCCACTGACAGCACGTCAACCCCGGCATACCACATCGCTCCAATTCACTCTATTCCTTGCCCTCCTTTCACCCTCCTGCATGTTCAGGCCCCGATCACACAAAATCTTTTTCACTCCATCTTTCCACCTCCAATTTGGTCTCCCTCTTCTCCTCGTTCCCTCCACCTCCGACACATATATCCTCTTGGTCAATCTTTCCTCACTCATTCTCTCCATGTGCCCAAACCATTTCAAAACACCATCTTCTGCTCTCTCAACCACGCTCTTTTTATTTCCACACATCTCTCTTACCCTTACGTTACTTACTCGATCAAACCACCTCACACCACACCTTGTCCTCAAACATCTCATTTCCAGCACATCCATCCTCCTGCGCACAACTCTATCCATAGCCCACGCCTCGCAACCATACAACATTGTTGGAACCACTGTTCCTTCAAACATACCCATTTTTGCTTTCCGAGATAATGTTCTCGACTTCCACACATTCTTCAAGGCTCCCAGAATTTTCGCCCCCTCCCCCACCCTATGATCCACTTCCGCTTCCATGGTTCCATCCGCTCCCAGATCCACTCCCAGATATCTAAAACACTTCACTTCCTTCAGTTTTTCTCCATTCAAACTCACCTCCCAATTGACTTGACCCTCACCCCTATTGTACCTAATAACCTTGCTCTTATTCACATTTACTCTTAACTTTCTTCTTTCACACACTTTACCAAACTCAGTCACCAGCTTCTGCAGTTTCTCACATGAATCAGCCACCAGCGCTGTATCATCAGCGAACAACAACTGACTCACTTCCCAAGCTCTCTCATCCCCAACAGACTTCATACTTGCCCCTCTTTCCAAAACTCTTGCATTCACCTCCCTAACAACCCCATCCATAAACAAATTAAACAACCATATAGTTGTGTTACTGGAGTGATAGTTTTCATACATGGTGCTTTGACAAGAAAACAGTGAAATTGGAAAAAATGTAGCTTAGACATTGAAACTTATTGATACAGTGGTTAAATTGATGAGAACTACTATTGACGTTTGTGTATATAAATTAAACATTTCCTTTTTCCATAGCCAGAGGTTGAACCATTATGTGACATTCATTTTTTTTCATTTCATTTCAAGCTAGAAGTTTCAGTTTTCTAAATTGTTTCTTACATTTTTCATATGTATATATATGTATGTGTGTGTGTGTGTATATGTGCGTGTGTGTGTGTATGTGTGTATGTGTATATATATATATGTATATTATCCCTGGGGATAGGGGTGAAAGAATACTTCCCACACATTCCTCGCGTGTCGTAGAAAGCGACTAGAGGGAACAGGAGCGGGGGGCCAGAAATCCTCCCCTCCTTGTATTTTTTTAACTTTCTAAAATAGGAAACAGAAGATATATATATATATATATATATATATATATATATATATATATATATATATATATATATATATATATATATATATATATATATATATATATATATATCTTCTTTCTTTCTTTATACTTTGTCGCTGTCTCCCGCGTTTGCGAGGTAGCGCAAGGAAACAGACGAAAGAAATGGCCCCACCCCCCCCCCCCATACACATGTACATACACACATCCACACACGCAAATATACATACCTACACAGCCTTCCATGGTTTACCCCAGACGCTTCACATGCCTTGATTCAATCCACTGACAGCACGTCAACCCCTGTATACCACATCGCTCCAATTCACTCTATTCCTTGCCCTCCTTTCACCCTCCTGCATGTTCAGGCCCCGATCACACAAAATCTTTTTCACTCCATCTTTCCACCTCCAATTTGGTCTCCCTCTTCTCCTCGTTCCCTCCACCTCCGACACATATATCCTCTTGGTCAATCTTTCCTCACTCATTCTCTCCATGTGCCCAAACCATTTCAAAACACCCTCTTCTGCTCTCTCAACCACGCTCTTTTTATTTCCACACATCTCTCTTACCCTTACGTTACTCACTCGATCAAACCACCTCACACCACACATTTTCCTCAAACATCTCATTTCCAGCACATCCATCCTCCTGCGCACATCTCTATCCATAGCCCATGCCTCGCAACCATACAACATTGTTGGAACCACTATTCCTTCAAACATACCCATTTTTGCTTTCCGAGATAATGTTCTCGACTTCCACACATTTTTCAAGGCTCCCAAAATTTTCGCCCCCTCCCCCACCCTATGATCCACTTCCGCTTCCATGGTTCCATCCGCTGACAGATCCACTCCCAGATATCTAAAACACTTCACTTCCTCCAGTTTTTCTCCATTCAAACTCACCTCCCAATTGACTTGACCCTCACCCCTATTGTACCTAATAACCTTGCTCTTATTCACATTTACTCTTAACTTTCTTCTTCCACACACTTTACCAAACTCAGTCACCAGCTTCTGCAGTTTCTCACATGAATCCGCCACCAGCGCTGTATCATCAGCGAACAACAACTGACTCACTTCCCAAGCTCTCTCATCCCCAACAGACTTCATACTTGCCCCTCTTTCCAGGACTCTTGCATTTACCTCCCTAACAACCCCATCCATAAACAAATTAAACAACCATGGAGACATCACACACCCCTGCCGCAAACCTACATTCACTGAGAACCAATCACTTTCCTCTCTTCCTACACGTACACATGCCTTACATCCTCGATAAAAACTTTTCACTGCTTCTAACAACTTGCCTCCCACACCATATATTCTTAATACCTTCCACAGAGCATCTCTATCAACTCTATCATATGCCTTCTCCAGATCCATAAATGCTACATACAAATCCATTTGCTTTTCTAAGTATTTCTCACATACATTCTTCAAAGCAAACACCTGATCCACACATCCTCTACCACTTCTGAAACCGCACTGCTCTTCCCCAATCTGATGCTCTGTACATGCCTTCACCCTCTCAATCAATACCCTCCCATATAATTTACCAGGAATACTCAACAAACTTATACCTCTGTAATTTGAGCACTCACTCTTATCCCCTTTGCCTTTGTACAATGGCACTATGCACGCATTCCGCCAATCCTCAGGCACCTCACCATGAGTCATACATACATTAAATAACCTTACCAACCAGTCAACAATACAGTCACCCCCTTTTTTAATAAATTCCACTGCAATACCATCCATATATATATATATATATATATATATATATATATATATATATATATATATATATATATATATATATGATTAATTTATTTTGCTTTGTCGCTGTCTCCCGCGTTAGCAAAGTAGCGCAAGGAAACGGATGAAATGAATAGGCCAACCTGCCCACATACATATGTATATACATACACGTCCAAACACGCAAATATACATACCCATACATCTCAACTTATACATATATATACACACACAGATATATACATATATACACATGTACTTTATTCATTCCCATCGCCACCCCGCCACACATGATATAACAACCCTCTCCCCTCTCATGTGCGCGAGGTAGCGCTAGAAAAGAAAAAAACAAAGGCCACATTCGTTCACACTCAGTCTCTAGCTGTCATATAATAATGCGCCGAAACCACGGCTCCCTTTTCACATCCAGTCCCCACATAAATTTCCATGGTTTACCCCAGACGCTTCACATGCCCTGGCTCAATCCAATGACAGCACGTCGACCCCTGTATACCACATCGTTCCTATTCATTCTACTCCTTGCACTCCTTTCACCCTCCTGCATGTTCAGGCCCCGATCACTCAAAATCTTTTTCACTCCATCTTTGCACCTCCAATTTGGTTTCCCATTTCTCCTCGTTCCATCCACCTCTGACACATATATTCTCTTGGTCAATCTTTCCTCACTCATTCTCTCCATGTGACCAAACCATTTCAAAACACCCTCTTCTTCTTTCTCAACTACAACCTTTTTATTACCACACAACTCTCTTACCCTTTCATTACTTACGCGATCAAACGACCTCACACCACATACTGTCCTTAAACTTCGTATTTCCCACAAATCCACCATCCTCCGCTATAGCCCATGCCTCGCAACCATATGACATTGTTGAATCCACTATTCCTTCAAACATACCCATTTTTGTTTTCCGAGATATTGTTTTCGCCTTCCACACATTTTTCAACACTCGCTGAACTTTCACCCCTCTCATACCTTGTGAGTCACTTCCGCTTCCATGCTTCCATCCGCTGCCGAATCCACTCCCAGATATCTAAAGCACTTCACTTCCCCCAGTTTTCCGCCATTCAAACTTACCCTCCAAATGACTGGTCCCTCAACCCTACTGTACCTAATAACCTTGCTCATATTCACATTTACTTTCAGCTTTTTCTTTCATGCATTTTACCAAACCCAGTCACAAGCTTCTGCAATTTCTCACCCGAATCAGCCACCAGCGCTGTATCATCAGCGAACAACAACTGACTCCCTTCCCAAGCTCTCTCATCCACAACAGACTGCATACTTGCCCTTCTCTCCAAAACTCTTGCATTCACCTCCCTAACAACACCATCCATAAACAAATTAAACTACCATGGAGACATCACGTACCCCTGCCGCAACCTGATATTCACTGAGAAACAATCATTTTCCAGTCTTCCTACTCGTACGCATTCCTTACATCCTCGATAAAAACTTTTCACTGCCTGTAACAACATGCCTCCCACACAATATATTCTTAACATCTTCCACAGAGCATCTCTATGAATTATATAATATGCTTTCTCCAGATCCATAAATGCTGCATACAAATCCATTTGCTTTTCTAAGTATTTCTCACATACATTTCTCAAAGCCAACATCTGATCCACACATCCTCTACCACTTCTGAAACCACACTGCTCTTCCCCAATCTGATGCTCTTTACAGGCCTTCACCCTCTTAATCAATACCCTCCCATATAATTTCCCAGAAATACTCAACAAACTTATACCTCTGTAATCTGAGCACTCACCTTTATCCTCTTTGCCTTTGTGCAATGGCACTATGCAAGCATTCTGCCAATCCTCAAGCACCTCACCATGAGTTATACATACATTATATATCCTTGCCAACCAGTCAACAATACAGTCACCCTCCTTTTTTAATAAACTCCACTGCAATACCACCCAAACCCGCTGCCTGCCAGCTTTCATCTACTGCAAAGCTTTTACTACCTCTTCTCTGTTTACCAAATCATTTTCCTTAACCCTTTCACTTCCCACACCACCTCGACCAAAACACCCTATCATCTAACATATTCAGTAAACCTTCAAAATACTTACTAAATCTCCTTTTCACATCACCACTACTTGTTATTACCATCCTATTAGCCCATTTCTACTCATGTCTTACGCACTCTATTTACCTCCTTCCAAAGCATCTTTTTATTCTCCCTAAAATCTAATGATCCTCTCTCATCCCAACTCTCATATGCCCTCTTTTTCACCTCTTGCACCTTTCTCTTGACGTCCTTCCTCTTACTTTTAAGCCTCTTCCAGTCATTGGCACTATTTCCCTGAAAAACTCGTCCAAATGCCTCTCTCTTCCATTTCACTAATCATCTTACTTCTTTATCCCACCATTCACTACCCTTTCTAATCTGCCCACCTCTCACGCTTCTCATGCCACAACCATCTTTTGCGCAAGCCATCACTGCTTCCCTAAATACATTCCATTCCTCCCCCAATGCCCTTACGTCCTTTGCTCTCACCTTATTTCTTCTGCACTCAGTCTCTCCTGGTAAAGTCTCCTTACCAAGCTCACTTACTCTCACCACTCTTTTCACCCTAACATTCCCTCTTCTATTTTGAAAAATTCTACAAATCTTCACCTTCGTCTCCACAAGATAATGATCACACATCCCTCTAGTTGCACCTTTCAGCACATTAACTTCCAAAAGTCTCTCTTTCATGCGCTATCAATTAACACGTAATCCAATAACACTCTCTTGCCATCTCCCCTTCTTACATACGTATATCTATGTATATTTCTCTTTCTAAACCAGCTATTCCCAATCACCAGTCCTTTTTCAGCAAAGAAATCTACAAGCTCTTCACTATTTTCATTTACAACGCTGAACACCCAATATACACCAATTAATTCCTCAACTGCCACATTACTCACCTTTGCATTCAAATAATCCATGTCTATATCCCGGTCTCGTGCATCAAAAATACTAACACACTCACTCAGCTGCTCTCAAAAAACTTGCTTCTCATGATCTTTCCTCTCATGCCCTAGTGCATATGCAATAATAATGACCCATCTCTCACCAACCACTTTTAGTTTTACCCATATCTATCTAAAGTCTGCTTTCTTACACTCCATCACATACTCCCACCACTCCTGTTTCAGGAGTGGATCTACTCCTTCCCTTGCTCTTGTCCTCTCACTAACCCCTGACTTTATTCCCAAAACATTCACAGACCACTCCTCCCTTTTACCCTTGGGCTGTGTTTCACTCAGAGCAAAGACATCCAGGCTCCATTCCTCAAACATACTGCTCATTTCTCCTTTTTTTCCATCTTGGTTACATCTACACACATTTAGACACACCAATCTGAGCCTTAGAGGAGGATGAGCACTCCCCGCGTGACTCCTTCTTCTCCTTCCCCTTTTAGAAAGTTGAAAAATGTGTGGAAGGCGAAAACATTACCTCGGAAAGCAAAAATGGGTATGTTTGAAGGAATAATGGTTCCAACAATATTATATGGTTGCGAGGCGTTGGCGTTAGATAGAGTTTTGCGGAGGTGGGTGATGTGTTGGAAATGATATATTTGTAGAAAATATGTGATATGGGGTGGTTAGAACGAGTAAGAAATGAAAGGGTAAGAGAGTTGTGTGGTGATAAAAAGAGTGTGGTTGAGAGAGCAGAAGAGGGTGTTTTGAAATGGTTTGGTCACTTGGAAAGCGTGAGTGAGGAAAGATTGAAAAAGAGGATATATATGTCAGAGGTGGAGGGAACGACAAGAAGTGGGAGACCAAATTGGAGGTGGAAGGATGGAGTGAAAAAGATTTTGAGCGATCGGGGCCTGAACATGCAGGAGGGTAAAAGGCGTGCAAGGAATAGAGTGAATTGGAACGATGTGGTATACGGGGTCACCGTGCTGTCAATGGATTGAACCGGGGCATGTGAAGCGTCTGGGGTAAACAATGGAATGTTTTGTGGGGCCAACATATGGAAAGAGTGCTCTGGTTTCCATGTATTATACATGACAGCTAGCGACTGGGTGTGAATTAATGTGGCCTTTGTTGTCTTATGGTTATGGAGGAAGTACCAGGAGGGACTGAGTACAGAATGGAAAAATGTGAGAACAAAGGACGTAAGGGTAGTTGGGGAGGAATGGGATGTATTTCGGGAATCAGTGATGGTTTCTGCAAAAGATGCTTGTTTCATGAGAAGCGTGGGAGGTGGGTTGATTACAAAGGGTAGTGAGTGGTGGGATGAAGAAGTAAGATTATTTGTGAAAGAGAAGAGAGAGGCATTTGGACGATTTTTGCAGGGAAATAATGCAAATGACTGGGAGATGTATAAAAGAAAGAGGAAGGACGTCAAGAGAAAGGTACAAGACGTGAAGAAAAGGGCAAATGAGAGTTGGGGTGAGAGTATCATTAAATTCTATAGAGAATAAAAAGATATTTTGGAAGGAAGTAAATAAAGTGCGTAAGATAAGGAAAGAAATGGGAACATGAGTGAAGGGGGCTAATGGGGAGGTGATAAAAGGTAGTGGTGATGTGATAAGGAGATGGAGTGAGTATTTTGGAGGTTTGTTGAATGTCTTTGATAATAGAGTGGCAGATATAGGGTGTTCTAGTCGAGGTGGTGTGCAAAGTGGGAGTTAGGGAGAATGATTCGGTAAACAGAAGAGAGGTATTAAAAGCTTTGCGGAAGATGAAAGCCGTCAAGACAGCGGGTTTGGATGGTATTGCAGTGGAATTTATTAAAGAATGGGGGTGACTATTGTTGACTGGTTGGTAAGGTTATTTAATGTATGTATGACTACTGGTGAGGTGCATGAGGATTGGCGGAATGCGTGCATAGTGCCATTGTACAAAGGCAAAGGGAATAAAAGTGAGTGCTCAGATTACAGAGGTATAAGTTTGTTGAGTATTCCTGGTAAATTATATGGGAGGGTATTGATTGAGAGGGTGAAGGCATGTATAAAGCATCAGATTGGGGAAGAGCAGTGTGGTTTCAGAAGTGGCAGAGGATGTGTGGATCAGGTGTTTGCTTTGAAGAATGTATGTGAGAAATACTTAGAAAATTATATGGATCTGTATGTAGCATTTATGGATCTGGAGAAGGTATATGTTAGAGTTGATAGAGATGCTCCATGGAGGGTATTAAGAATATATGGTGTACAGGGCAAGTTGTTAGAAGCAGTGAAAAGTTTTTATCTAGGATGTAAAGCTTGTGTACGTGCAGGAAGAGAGTGAATGTTGTTTGCGGCAGGGGTGTGTGATGTCTCCATGGTTATTAAATTTGTTTATGGATGGGTTTGTTTGGGGGCTGAATGCAAGAGTTTTGGAAAGAAGGGGAAGCATGCAGTCTGTTGTAGATGAGAGAGCTTGGAAAGTGAGTTAGTTGTTGCTCGCTGATGGTACAGCGCTGGTGGCTGATTCGTATGAGAAACTGCGGAAACTGGTGACTGAGGTTGGTAAAGTATGTGAAAGAAGAAAGCTGAGTGTAAATGTGAATAAAAGCAAGGTTCATAGGTACAGTTAGGGTTGAGGGACAATTCAACTGGGAGTTAAGTTTGAATGGAGAAAAACTGGAGGAAGTTAAGTGTTTTAGATATCTGAAAGTGCATTTGGCAGCTGATGGAACCATGGAAGCGGAAGTGAATCATCGGGTGGAAGAGGGGGCGAAAGTTCTGGGAGCATTGAAAAATGTGTGGAAGTCGAGAACATTATCTCGGAAAGCAAAAATGGATATGTTTGAAGAAATAGTGGTTCCAACAATGTTATGTGGTTGCGAAGCGTGGGCTATAGATAGAGTTGTGTGGAGGAGGGTGGATATGCTGGAAATGAGCTGTTTGAGGAGAATATGTGGTGTGAGGTGGTTTGATTGAGTAAGTAATAAGGGTAACAGAGATGTACGGTTACAAAAAGAGTGTGGTTGAGAGAGCAGAAGTGGGTGTTTTGAAATGGTTTGGTTACATGGAGATATTAGTGAGGAAAGATTGACCAAGAGGATATATGTGTCAGAGGTGGAGGGAACGAGAAGTGGGTGACCAAATGGAAAAGTGGAAAAATGGAGTGAAAAAGATTTTGATTGACTGGGGCCTGAACATGCAGGAGGGTGAAAGGCGTGCAAGATATACAGTGAATTGGAACGATGTGGTATATCGGGGTCGACGTGCTGTCAAAAGATTGAAACAGGGCATGTAAAGCGTCTGGGGTAAACCATGCAAAGTTTTTTGGGGCCTTGATGTGGAAAGGGTGCTGTGTTTTCAGTGCATTATTACATGACAGCTAGGGACTGAGTGTGAACGAATGTGGTCTTTGTTACCTTTCCCTAGCGCTACCTCGCACACATGAGGGGGGAGTGTTTTTTTATTTCATGTGTGGCGGGGTGGCGATGGGAATAAATGAAGGCAAACAGTATGAAGTATGTACATATATATATATATATATATATATATATATATATATATATATATATATATATATATATATATATATATATATATATATATATATATATATATGTCTGTGTGTGTATATATATGTATATGTTGAGATGTATAGGTATTTTTATTTGCGTGTGTGGACGTGTACGTATATACACGTGTATGTGGGTGGGTTCGGCCATTCTTTAATCTGTTTCCTTGCGCTACCTCGTTAACGCGGGAGACAGCGACAATGCAAAATAAATGAATAAATAAATACATATATGTGATCTGGCTAATAGGAAATAACTATTCGAATACTATGTAATCGAATATCTTTTGTCTCCCGTTGGTGAGACCCATAGGCCCATAGCGTTGCGATTAGTATTCGTGCCTGTGGCACAGGGGACCGGGTTCGATCCTGGCTGTTGGAGGTGTATATGTTCTATGAAGGTGCGCGTCCACATGCACTTTATTCGTATTCATATACCTCCGAGTTGTACAGTTAGGTTCGGTGAAATGCTATCTGCTGGCTATGTGCGCCTGTTGGGAAATAGCCGGTGTAGTCCTCGTTGCTCACCAATGTGAAGCGAAGGGTATTCGAGTATATAGTATTCGAATAGTTATTTCCTATTACCCAGGCCCAATGCCTATCGGTGGCATTCCTGCCTGTGGCACAGGGGTCCCGGGTTCGATCCTGACTGGTGGAGATTTGTATGTTCTATGAAAGTGCGCGTTCATATACACTTTTTTCATATTCATATACCTCCGCGTTGTACAGTTAGATTCGGTAAAATGCTATCTGCTGGCTCTGTGCGCCTGTTGGGAAATAACCTGTGTAGACCCCGTTGCTCACCAACGTGACAAGAAGGGTATTCGAGTGCATAGTATTGGAATAGTTATTTCCTATTAGCCAGGCTCTTAGCCTAACGGTGGCATTCCCGCCTGTGGCACAGGGGTCCCCGGCTCGATCCTGGCTGTTGGATATATGTATGTTCTATGAAGGTGCGCGTTCATATGCACTTTATTTGTGAAACGTTCTATAACGGGAAACAGAAGAAGGAGTGACGCGGGGAGTGCTCATCCTCCTCGAAGGCTCAGATTGTGGTGTCTAAATGTGTGTGGATGTAACCAAGATGAGAAAAAAAGGAGAGATGTGTAGTATGTTTGAGGAAAGGAACCTAGATGTTTTGGCTTTGAGTGAAACGAAGTTCAACGGTAAGGAGAAAGAGTGGTTTGGGAATGTCTTGGGAGTAAGGTCAGTGGTTAGTGAGAGGACAAGAGCAAGGGCAGGAGTAGCACTACTCCTGAAACAGAAGTGGTGGGAGTATGTAATAGAGTGAAAGAAAGTAAACTCTAGATTGATATGAGTAAAACTGAAAGTGGATGGAGAAAGATGGGTGATTATTGGTGCATATGCACTTGGGCATGAGAAGAAAGATCATGAAAGGCAAGTGTTTTGGGAGCAGATGAGTGAGTGTGTTACTAGTTTTGATGCACGAGGCGGGTTATAGTGATGGGTGGTTTCATTGCAAAGGTCAGTAATGTGGCAGTTGAGGGAATGATTGGTGTACATGGGGTGTTCAGTGTTATAAATGAAAATGGTGAAGAGCTTGTAGATTTATGTGCTGAAAAAGTGCTGATGATTGGGAAAACCTAGTTTAAAAAGAGAGATATATATAAGAATACGTATGTAAGTAGGAGATATGGCCAGAGAGCGTTATTGGATTGAGTGTTAATTGATAGGCGCGCGAAGGAGAGACTTTTGGATGTTGCAACTGGAGGGATGTCTGATCATTATCTTGTGGAGGCGAAGGTAAAGATTTGTAGAGGATTTCAGGAAAGAAGAGAGAATGTTGGGGTGAAGAGAGTGGTGAGAGTAAGTGGACTTAGGAAGGACACTCATGTGGAGAAGTACCAGAAGAGACTGAGTACAGAATGGAAAAAGATGAGAGCAAAGGACGTAATGGGAGTGGGGGAGGAATGGGACGTATTTACGGAAACAGTGATGGCTTGCGCAAAAGATGCTTGTGGCATGACAAGCATAGGAGATGCAAACATTAGAAAGGGTAGTGAGTAGTGGGATAAAGAAGTAAGATTATTAGTGAAAGAGAAAAGGGAGACATTTGGACGATTTTTGTAAGGAAATAATGCAAATAAGAAGGAGATGTATAAAAGAAAGAGGCAGGAGGTCAAGAGAAAAGTGCAAGAGGTGAAAAAGAGGGGAAATGAGAGTTGGGGTGAGAGAGTATCATTAAATTTTAGGGAGAATAAAAAGATGTATTTGAAGGAGGTAAATAAAGTGCGTAAGACAAGGAAACTAATGGGAACTTCAGTGAAGGGGGCTAATGGGGAGGTGAAAACAAGTAGTGGTGATGTGAGAAGATGTAGTGAGTATTTTGAAGGTTTGTTGAAGGTGTTTGATGATAGAGTGGCAGATATAGGGTGTTTTGTTCGAAGTGGTGCGCAAAGTGAGAGAGTTAGGTAGAATGATTTGGTAAACAGAGAAGAGGTAGTAAAAGCTTTGCAGAAGGTGAAAGCCGGCAAGGCAGCGGGTTGGGATGGTATTGCAGTGGAATTTGTTAAAAAAGGGGTGACTGTATTGTTGACTGGTTGGTAATGTTATTTGATGTATGTATGACTCATGGTGAGGTGCCTGAGGATTGGAGGAATACTTGCAAAGTGTCATCGTACAAAGGCAAAGGGGATCAAAGTGAGTGCTCAAATTATAGAGGTATAGGTTTGTTGAGTACTCTTGGGAAATCATATGGGATGGTATTGATTGAGAGGGTGAAGGCATGTACAGAGCATCAGATTGGGGAAGAGCAGTGTGGTTTCAGAAGTGATAGAGGATGTCTGGAGCAGAGGTTTGCTTTGAAGAATGTATGTGAGAAATTCTTAGAATATCAAATTGGATTTGTATGTAGCATTTATGGATCTGGAGAAGGTATATGATAGAGTTGATAGAGATGATCTGTGGAAGGTATCAAGAATATTTGGTGTGGGGGGCAAGTTGTTAGAAGCAGTAAAAGGTTTTCATCGAGGATGTAAGGCGTATGTGCGTGTAGGAAGAGAGGAAAGTGATTGGTTCTCAGAGAAAGTTGGTGTGCTGCAGGGGTGTGTGATGTCTCGTGGCTGTTTAATTTGTTTATAGATGGGGTTGTTAGGGAGGTGAAATCAAGAGTATTGGAAAGAGGGGCAAGTATGCAGTCTGTTGTGGACGAGAGAGCTTGGGAAGTGAGTCAGTTGTTGTTCGCCGATGATACACCGCTGGTGGCTGATTCGTGTGAGAAACTGCAGATGCTGGTGACTGAGTTTGGTAAAGTGTTTAAAGAAGAAAGCATAGAGTAAATGTGAATATGAGCAAGGTTTATAGGTACAGTAGGGTTGAGCGAGAAGTCAATCGGGAGGTAAGTATGAATGGAGAAAAACTGTAGGATGTGAAGTGTTTTAGACATCTGAGAGTGGATTTAGCAGCGGATGGAACCATGGAAGCGTAAGTGAATCATAGGGTGGGGGAGAGGTCGAAAGTTCTGGGAGCGTTGAAGAATACGTGGAAGTCGAGAACATTATCTCGAAAAACAGAAGTAGGTATGTTTGAAGGAATAGTGGTTCCAACAATGTTATATGGTTGAGAGGCGTGGGTTATAGATAGAGCTGTACGGAGGAGGGTGGATGAGGTGCAAATGAGAAGTTTAAGGACAATATGTGGTGTGAGGTGGTTTGATTGAGTAAGTAATAATAGGGTAAGAGAGATGTGTGGTAATGGAAAGAGTGTGGCAGAGAGATCAGAAGAGGGTGTTTTAAAATAGTTTGGTAACATGGAGAGAATGAGAGAGGAAAGATTAACCAAGAGGATATATGTGTCAGAGGTGGAGGGAACGAGGAGAAGTGGGAGACCAAATTGGAGGTGGAAAGTGGAGTGAAAAAGATTTTGAGTGATCGGGGCCTGAGTATGCAGGAAGGTGAAAGGCGTGCAAGGAATAGAGTGAATTGGAACTATGTGGTATACCGGGGTCGACGTGCTGTCAATGGATTGAACCAGGGCGTTGAAGCGTCTAGGATGAACCATTCAAATTCTTGTGGGGCCTGGATGTGGAAAGGTAGCTGTGGGTTCGGTGCATTATACATGACAGCTAGAGACTGAGTGCGAACGAATGTGGCCTTCGTTGTGTTTTCCATCCGCTACCTCGCGCACATGCAGGGGGAGGGGGCTGTTATTTCATGTGTGACGGGGTGGCGATGGGAATCAATAAAGGCAGACAGTACGAATTATGTACATGTGTATATATGTATATCTCTGTGTGTGTGTATATACATATATATATATATATATATATATATATATATATATATATATATATATATATATATATATATATATATATATATATATATATATATATATATGTATACGTTAAGATAAACAAGTATGTATAATTGCGTGTGTAGAAGTGTATGTATAACTTGTGTATGTGGGTGGGTTGGGCTATTCTTTCGTCTGCCTCCTTTCGCTACCTCGCTAACGCGGGAGATAGCGAGAATGGAAAATAATAAAAAAAAATAATAAGTATATATATATATATATATATATATATATATATATATATATATATATATATATATATATATATAAATTTTTTTTTTTTCTTTTTTTTTTTGCTTTGTCGCTGTCTCCCGCGTTTGCGAGGTAGCGCAAATAAACAGACGAAAGAAATGGCCCAACCCAACCCCATACACATGTATATACATACGTCCACACACGCAAATATACATAATTACACAGCTTTCCATGGTTTACCCCAGACGCCTCACATGCGCTGATTCAATCCATTAACCACGTCAACCCGGTATACGACATCGATCCAATTCACTCTATTCCTTGCCCTTCTTTCACCCTCCTGCATGTTCAGGCCCCGATCACACAAAATCTTTTTCACTCCATCTTTCCACCTCCAATTTGGTCTCCCACTTCTCCTCGTTCCCTCCACCTCCGACATATATATCCTCTTGGTCAATCTTTCCTCACTCATTCTCTCCATGTGCCCAAACCATTTCAAAACACCCTCTTCTGCTCTCTCAACCACGCTCTTTTTATTTCCACACATCTCCCTTACCCTTACGTGACTTACTCGATCAAACCACCTCACACCACATATTGTCCTCAGACATCTCATTTCCAGCACATCCATCCTCCTGCGCACAAATCTATCCATAGCCCACGCCTCGCAACCATAAAACATTGTTGGAACCACTATTCCTTCAAACATACCCATTTTTGTTTTCCGAGATAATGTTCTCGACTTCCACACATTCTTCAAGGCTCCAAGAATTTTCGCCCCCTCTCCCACCCTATGATCCACTTCCGCCTCCATGGTTCCATCCGCTGCCAGATCCACTCCCATATATCTAAAACACTTTACTTCCTCCAGTTTTTCTCCATTCAAACTTACCTCCCAATTGACTTGACCCTGAACACTACTGTACCTAATAACCTTGCTCTTATTCACATTTACTCTTAACTTTCTTCTTTCACACACTTTACCAAACTCAGTCACCAGCTTCTGCCTTTTCTCACATGAATCAGCCACCAGCGCTTTATCATCAGCGAACAACAACTCACTTCCCCCGCTCTCTCATCCCCAATAGACTTTATACTTGACCCCCTTTCCAAAACTCTTAAATTCACCTCCCTAACAACCCCATCCATAAACAAATTAAACAACAATGGAGACATCACACACCCCTGCCGTAAACCTACATTCACTGAGAACCAATCACTTTCCTCTCTTCCTACACGTACACATGCCTTACATCCTCGATAAAAACTTTTCACTGCTTCTAACAACTTGCCTCCCACACCATATATTCTAAATACCTTACACAGAGCATCTCTATCAACTCTATCATATGCCTTCTCAAGATCCATAAATGCTACATACAAATCCATTTGCTTTTCTAAGTAATTCTCACATACATTCTTCAAAGCAAACACCTGATCCACACATCCTCTACCACTTCTGAAACCACACTGCTCTTCCCCAATCTGATGCTCCATACATGCCATCACCCTCTCAATCAATACCCTACCATATAATTTACCAGGAATACTCAACAAACTTATACCTCTGTAATTTGAGCACTCACTCTTAACCCCCTTGCCTTTGTACAATGGCACTATGCACGCATTCCGCCAATCCTCAGGCACTCACCATGAGTCATACATACATTAAATAACCTTACCAACCAGTCAATAAATCAGTCACCACCTTTTTTAATAAATTCCACTGCAATACCATCCAAACCTGCTGCCTTGCCGGCTTTCATCTTACGCAAAGCTTTTACTACCTCTTCTCTGTTTACAAAATCATTTTCCCTAACCCTCTCACGTTGCACACCACCTCGACCAAAACACCCTATATCTGCCACTCTATCATCAAGCACATTCAACAAACCTTCAAAATACTCACTCCATCTCCTTCTCACATCACCACTACTTGTTATCACCTCCCCATTTGCGCCCTTCACTGAAGTTCCCATTTGCTCCCTTGTCTTACGCACTTTATTTACCTCCTTCCAGAACATCTTTTTATTCTCACTAAAATTTAATAATACTCTCTCACCACAACTCTCATTAACCCTCTTTTTCACCTCTTGCACCTTTCTCTTGACCTCCTGTCTCTTTTTTTTATACATCTCCCACTCAATTGCATTTTTTCCCTGCAAAAATCGTCCAAATGCCTCTCTCTTCTCTTTCACTAATAATCTTACTTCTTCATCCCACCACTCACTACCCTTTCTAATTAACCCACCTCCCACTCTTCTCATGCCACAAGCATCTTTTGCGCAATCCATCACTGATTCCCTAAATACATCACATTCCTCCCCCACTCCCCTTACTTCCATTGTTCTCACCTTTTTCCATTCTGTACTCAGTCTCGCCTGGTACTTCCTCACACAAGTCTCCTTCCCAAGCTCACTTACTCTCACAACCCTCTTCACCCCAACATTCACTCTTCTTTTCTGAAAACCCATACAAATCTTCACCTTAGCCTCCACAAGATAATGATCAGACATCCCTCCAGTTGCACATCTCAGCACAATAACATCCAAAAGTCTCGCTTTCGCGCGCCTGTCAATTAACACGTAATCCAATAACGCTCTCTGGCCATCTCTCCTACTTACATACGTATACTTATGTATATCTCGCTTTTTAAACCAGGTATTCCCAATCACTAGTCCTTTTTCAGCACATAAATCTACAAGCTCTTCACCATTTCCATTTACAACACTGAACACCCCATGTATACCAATTATTCCCTCAACTGCCACATTACTCACCTTTGCATTCAAATCACCCATCACTTTATATATGTATGTATATATATATATATATATATATATATATATATATATATATATATATATATATATATATATATATATATATATATATATATATTATATATATATACCTTTATTCATTCCCATCGCCACCTCGCAACGCATGGAATACCATCCCCCTCCCCCCTCATGTGCGCGGGGTAGCGATACGAAAAGACAACAAACGCCCAAATCGTTCACACTCAGTCTCTATCATTCATCCAATAATGCCCGAAACCACAGCTCCCTTTCCACATCCAGGCCCCAAACAACTTTCCATGGTTTACCCAAGACGCTTCACATGCCCTGATTCAATCCACTGACAGCACGTCAACCCCGGTATACCACAGCGATCCAATTCACTCTATTCCTTACCCGCCTTTCTCCCTCCTGCATGTTCAGGCCCCGATCACTCAAAAGCTTTTTCACACCATCTTTCCACCTCCTTTTTTGTCTCCCACTTCTCCTCGTTCCCTCCACCACCGACACATATATCCTCCTGGTCAATGTTTCCTCACTCAATCTCTCCATTTGCCCAAACTATTTCAAAACACGCTCTTCTGTTATGTCAACCACGCTCAATTTTATTTCCACACATCTCTCTTACCCTTACATTACTTACTCGATCAAACCACCTCAAACCACATATTGTCCTCAAACATCTCATTTTCAGCAAATCCACCCTTCTGCGCACAAATCTATCCATAGCCCACGCCTCGCAACCATACAATATTGTTGGAACTACTATTCCTTCAAACATAGCCATTTTTGCTTTCCGAGATAATGTTCTCGACTTGCAAACATTCTTCAAGGCTCCCAGGATTTTCGCCCCCTCCCCCACCCTATGATTCACTTCCGCTTCCATGGTTCCATCCGCTGCCAGATCCACTCCCAGATATCGAAAACACTTTACATCCTCCAATTTTTCTCCATTCAAACTTATCTTCCAATTGACATGACCCTCAGCCCTACTGTACCTAATAACCTTGCTCTTCTTCACATTTACTCTTAACTTTTTTCTTTCACACACTTTACCGAGCTCAGTCACCAGCTTCTGCAGTTTCTCACATGAATCAGCCACCATCGTTGCATCATAGGCATTTATATATATATATATATATACATATATATATATATATATATATATATATATATATATATATATATATATATATATATATATATATATATATATATATATATATATATAAATTATCCCTAGGGATAGGGGCGAAACAATACTTCTCACGTATTCCCTGTGTGTTGTAGATGGCGACTAAAAGGTGAGGGAGCGGGGGGGCTGGAAATCCTCCCCTCTCTTTTCTTTTCTCTTTTTTTTTTCAAATTTCCAAAAGAAGGAACAGTGAAGGGGGCCAGGTGAGGATATTCCCTCAGAGGACCAGTCCTCTGTTCTTAACGCTACCTCGCTAACGCGGGAAATGGTGAAAAGTATGACAATGTATATATATATATATATATATATATATATATATGTTTTTTTCTTTTTTCTTTTTCTTTTTTTAATTTTCCAAAAGAAGGAATTGAGAAGGGGGCCAGATGAGGATGTTCCCTCAGAGGCCCAGTCCTCTGTTTTTAACGCTACCTTGCTGATGCGGGAAATGGCGAATACTTTAAATATATATATATATATATATATATATATATATATATATATATATATATATATATATATATATATATATATATATATATATATATATATATATATATATATATGTATATATATATATATATATATATATATATTTTTTTTTTCTTTTTTTCTTTTTCTTTTTTTAATTTTCGAAAAGAAGGAATTGAGAAGGGAGCCAGATGAGGATGTTCCCTCAGAGGCCCAGTCCTCTGTTCTTAACGCTACCTTGCTGATGCGGGAAATGGCGAATAGTTTAAAAATATATATACATATATATATATATATATATATATATATATATATATATATATATATATATATATATATATATATATATATATATATATATATTTTTTTTTTTTTTTTGCTTTGTCGCTGTCTCCCGCGTTTGCGAGGTAGCGAAAGGAAACAGACGAAGAAAGAAATGTCCCAACCCGCCCCCATACACATGTATATACATACGTCCACACACGCAAGTATACATACCTACACAGCTTCCCATGGTTCACCCCAGACGCTTCACAGCCCTGATTCAATCCACTGACAGCACGTCAACCCCGGTATACCACATCGATCCAATTCACTCTATTCCTTGCCCTCCTTTCACCCTCCTGCATGTTCAGGCCCCGAGCACTCAAAATCTTTTTCACTCCATCTTTCCACCTCCAATTTGGTCTCCCACTTCTCCTCGTTCCCTCCACCTCCGACACATATATCCTCTTGGTCAATCTTTCCTCACTCATTCTCTCCATGTGCCCAAACCATTTCAAAACACCCTCTTCTGCTCTCTCAACCACGCTCTTTTTATTTCCAAACATCTCTCTTACCCTTGCGTTACTTACTCGATCAAACCACCTCACACCACAAATTGTCCTCAAACATCTCATTTCCAGCACATCCATCCTCCTACTTACAACTCTATCAATAGCCCGCGCCTCGCAACCATAAAACATTGTTGGAACCACTATTCCTTCAAACATACCCATTTTTGCTTTCCGAGATAATGTTCTCGACTTCCACACATTCTTCAATTTTCCCAGGATTTTCGCCCCCTCCCCCACCCTATGATCTACTTCCGCTTCCATGGTTCCATCCGCTGCCAGATCCACTCCCAGATATCTAAAACACTTTACTTCCTCCAGTTTTTCTCCATTCAAACTTACCTCCCAATTGACTTGACCCTCAACCCTACTGTACCTAATTACCTTGCTCTTATTCACATTTACTTCTTTCACATACTTAACCAAACTCAGTCACCAGCTTCTGCAGTTTCTCACAAGAATCAGCCACCAGCGCTGTATCATCAGCGAACAACAACTGACTCACTTTACAAGCTCTCTCATCCCCAACAGACTTCATACTTGCCCCTCTTTCCAAAACTCTTGCATTTACCTCCCTAACAACCCCATCCATAAAAAAATCAAACAACCATGGAGACATCACACACCCCTGCCGCAAACCTACATTCACTGAGAACCAATCACTTTCCTCTCTTCCTACACGTATACATACCTTACATCCTCGATAAAAACTTTTCACTGCTTCTAACAACTTGCCTACCACACCATATATTCTTAATACCTTCCACGGAGCATCTCCATCAGCTCTATCATATGCCTTCTCCAGATCCATAAATGCTACATACAAATCCATTTGCTTTTCTACGTATTTCTCACATACATTCTTCAAAGCAAACACCTGATCCACACATCCTCTACCACTTCTGAAACCACACTGCTCTTCCCAAATCTGCATATATATATATATATATATATATATATATATATATATATATATATATATATATATATATATATATATACATATATATATATATATTTATATATATATATATATATATATATATATATATATATATATATATATATATATATATATATATATATATATATAAATATATAAATATCATGAGATGGCAAGTGTTTTGGGAGCAGCTGAATAAGTGTGTTAGTGGTTTTGATGCACAAGACCGGGTTATAGTGATGGGTGATTTGAATGCAAAGGTGAGTAATGTGGCAGTTGAGGGAATAATTGGTATACATGGGGTGTTCGGTGTTGTAAATGGAAATGTTAAAGAGCTTTTGGATTTATGTGCTGAAAAGGGACTGGTGATTGGGAATACCTGGTTTAAAAACCGAGATATACATAAGTATACGTATGTAAGTAGCAGAGATGGCTAGAGAGCGTTATTGGATTACGTGTTAATTGACAGGCGCGCGAAAGAGAGACTGTTGGATGCTAATGTGCTGACAGGTGCAACTACAGGGATGTCTGATCATTATCTTGTGGAGGCTACGGTGAAGATTTGTATGGGTTTTCAGAAAAGAAGAGTGAATGTTGGGGTGAAGGGGGTGGTGAGAGTAAGTGAGCTTGGGAAGGAGACTTGTGTGAGGAAGTACCAGGAGAGGCTGAGTACAGAATGGAAAAAGGTGAGAACAATGGAAGTAAGGGGAGTGGGGGAGGAATGGGATGTATTTAGTGAATCTGTGATGGATTGCGCAAAAGATGCTTGTGGCATGAGAAGCGTAGGAGGTGTGCAGATTAGAAAGGGTAGTGAGCGGTGTGATGAAGAAGTAAGATTATTAATGAAAAGCATCTGGATGATTTTTGCAGGAAAAAATGCAATTGAGTGGGAGATGTATAAAAGAAAGAACAGGAGGTTAAAGACAAAGGTGCAAGAGGTGAAAAAGAGGGCAAATGAGAGTTGGGGTGAGAGAGTATCATTAAATTTTAGGGAGAATAAAAAGATGTTCTGGAAAGAGGTAAATAAAGTGCGTAAGACAAGGGAGCAAATGAGAACTTCAGTGAAGGGCGCAAATGGGGAGATGAAAACAAGTAGTGGTGATGTGAGAAGGAGATGGAGTGAGTATTTTGAAATTTGTTGAATATGTTTGATGATAGAGTGGCAGATATAGGGTGTTTTGGTCGAGGTGGTGTCCAAAGTGAGAGGGTTAGGGAAAATGATTTGGTAAACAGAGAAGAGGTAGTAAAAGTTTTGCGGAAGATGAAAGCCGGCAAGACAGAAGGTTTGGATGGTATTGCATTGGAATCTATTAAAACAAGGGGGTGACTGTATTGTTGACTGGTTGGTAAGGTTATTCAATGTATGTATGACTCATGGTGAGGTGGCTGAGGATTGGCGGAATGCGTGCATACTGCCATTTTACAAAGGCAAAGGGGATAAAAGTGAGTGCTCAAATTACAGAGGTATAAGTTTGTTGAGTATTCCTGGTAAATTATATGGGAGGGTATTGATTAAGAGGGTGAAGGCATGTACAGAGCATCAGATTGGGGAAGAGCAGTGTGGTTTCAGAAGTGGTAGAGGATGTGTGGATCAGGTGTTTGCTTTGAAGAATATATGTGAGAAATACTTAGAAAAGCAAATGGATTTGTATATAGCATTTATGGATCTGGAGAAGGCATATGATAGTGTTGATAGAGATGCTCTGTGGAAGGTGTTAAGAATATATGGTATGGGAGGCAAGTTGTTAGAAGCAGTGAAAAGCTTTTATCGAGGATGTAAGGCATGTGTACGTGTAGGAAGAGAGGAAAGTGATTGGTTCTCAGTGAATGTAGGTTTGCGGCAGGGGATGGGGTTGTTAGGGAGGTGAATGCAAGAGTTTTGGAAAGAAAGGCAAGTATGAAGTCTGTTGTGGATGAGAGAGCTTGGGAAGTGAGTCAGTTGTTGTTCGCTGATGATAGAGCGCTGGTGGCTGATTCATGTGAGAAACTGCAGAAGCTGGTGACTGAGTTTGGTAAAGTGTGTGAAAGAAGAAAGTTAAGAGTAAATGTGAATAAGAGCAAGATTATTAGGTACAGTAGGGTTGAGGGTCAAGTCAATTGGGAGGTAAGTTTGAATGGAGAGAAACTGGAGGAAGTAAAGTGTTTTAGATATCTGGGATTGGATATGGCAGCGGATGGAACCATGGAAGCGGCAGTGAATCATAGGGTGGGGGAGGGGGCGAAAATCCTGGGAGCCTTGAAGAATGTGTGGAAGTCGAGAACATTATCTCGGAAAGCAAAAATGGATATGTTTGAAGGAATAGTGGTTCCAACAATGTTTTATGGTTGCGAGGCGTGGGCTATGGATAGAGTTGTGCGCAGGAGGGTGGATGTGCGGGAAATGAGATGTTTGAGGACAATGTGTGGTGTGAGGTGGTTTGATCGAGTAAGTAATGTAAGGGTAAGAGAGATTTGTGGAAATAAAAAGAGCATGGTTGAGAGAGCAGAAGAGGGTGTTTTGAAATGGTTTGGGCACATGGAGAGAATGAGTGAGGAAAGATTGACCAAGAGGATATATGTGTCGGAGGTGGAGGGAACGAGGAGAAGTGGGAGACCAAATTGGAGGTGGAAAGATGGAGTGAAAAAGATTTTGAGTGATCGGGGCCTGAACATGCAAGAGTGTGAAAGGCGGGCAAGGAATAGAGTGAATTGGATCGATGTGGTATACCGGGTTGACGTGCTGTCAGTGGATTGAATCAGGGCATGTGAAGCGTCTGGGGTAAACCATGGAAAGTTGTGTGTTGCCTTGATGTGGAAAGGGAGCTGAGGTTTCGGGCATTATTGCATGACAGCTAGAGACTGAGTGTGAACGAATGGGGCCTATGTTGTCTTTTCCTAGCGCTACCTCGCACACATGAGGGGGGAGGGGTATGGTATTCCATGTGTGGCGTGGTGGCGATGGGAATGAATAAAGGCAGACAGTCTGAATTGTGTGCATAGGTATATATGCATGTGTCTGTGTGTGTATATATATGTGTACATTGAGATGTATAGATATGTATATTTGCGTGTGTGGACGTGTATGTATATACATGTGTATGGGGGTGGGTTGGGCCATTTCTTTCGTCTGTTTCCTTGCGCTACCTCGCAAACGCGGGAGACAGCGACAAAGCTAAATAAAAAAAAAAAAAAATATATATATATATATATATATATATATATATATATATATATATATATATATATATATATATATATATATATATATATATATATATATATATATATATATATATATATATATATATATATATATATATATATATATATATATATATATATATATATATATATATATATATATATATATATATATATATATATATATATATATATATATATATATATATATATATATATATATATATATATATATATATATCCCTGGGTATGGGGGGGGAAAGAATACTTCCCACTTATTCCCTGCGTGTCTTAGAAGGCGACTAAAAGGGAATTGAGCGGAGGGCTGGAAATCCTTCCCTCTTGTTTTTTTTTTTTCTTTCAAAAAGAAGGAACAGAGAAGGGTGCCAGGTGAGGATATTCTCTCAGAGGTCCAGTCCTCTGTTCTTAATGCTACCTTGCTAATGCGGGAAATGAGGAATAGTCGTAGAAGGCGACTAAATGGGACGGGAGCGGGGGGCCAGAAACCCTCTCCTCCTTGTATTATAACTTTCTAAAGTGGGAACAGAAAAGGGAGTCACGCGAGGAGTGCTCATCCTCCTCGAAGGCTCAGATTGGGGTGTCTAAATGTGTGTGGATGTAAACAAGATGAGAAAAAAAGGAGAAAGAGGCAGTATGTTTGAGGAAAGGAACCTGGATGTTTTGGCTCTGAGTGAAACGAAGCTCAAGGGTAAAGGGGAAGAGTGGTTTGGGAATGTCTTGGGAGTAAAGTCAGGGGTTAGTGAGAGGACAAGAGCAAGGGAAGGAGTAGCACTACTCCTGAATCAGGAGTTGTGGGAGTATGTGATAGAGTGTAAGAAAGTAAATTCTAGATTGATATCGGTAAAACTGAGAGTTGATGGAGAGAAATGGGTGATTATTGGTGCATATGCACCTCGGCATGAGATGAAAGATCATGAGAGAAAAGTGTTTTGGGAGCAGCTGAATGAGTGTGTTAGTGGCTTTGATGCACAAGATCGGGTTATAGTGATGTGTGATTTTAATGCAAAGGTGAGTAATGTGTCAGTTGAGGGAATAATTGGTATACATGGAGTGTTCAGTGTTGTAAATGGAAATGGTGAAGAGCTTGTAGATTTATGTGCTGAAAAAGGACTGGTGATTGGGAATACCTGGTTTAAAAAAGCGAGATATACATAAGTATACGTATGTAAGTAGGAGAGATGGCCAGAGAGCGTTATTGGATTACGTGTTAATTGATAGACGCATGAAAGAGAGACTTTTGGATGATAATGTGCTGAGAGGTGCAACTGGACGGATGTCTGATCATTATCTTGTGAAGGCGAAGGTGAAGATTTGTGGGGGTTTTCAAAAAAGAAGAGAGAATGTTGGGGTGAAGAGAGTGGTGAGAGTAAGTGAGCTTGGGAAGGAGACTTGTGTGAGGAAGTACCAGGAGAGACTGAGTACAGAATGGAAAAAGGTGAGAACAAAGGAGGTAAGGGGAGTGGGGGAGGAATGGGATGTATTTAGGGAAGCAGTGATGGCTTGGGCAAAAGATGCTTGTGGCATGAGAAGCTTGGGAAGTGGGTTGATTAGAAAAGGTAGTGAGTGGTGGGATGAAGAAGTAAGGTTATTAAGCGAGAGGCATTTGGACGGTTTTTGCAGGGAAAAAATGCAAATGAGTGGGAGAGGTATAAAAGAAAGAGGCAGGAGGTCAAGAGAAAGGTGGAAGAGGTGAAAAAGAGGGAAATGAGAGTTGGGGAGAGAGAGTATCATTAAATTTCAGGGAGAATAAAAAGATGTTTTGGAAGGAAGTAAATAAAGTGCGGAAGACAAGGGAGCAAATGTGAACTTTAGTGAAGTGGGCTAATGGGGAGGTGATAACAAGTAGTGGTGATGTGAGAAGGAGATGGAGTGAGTATTTTGAATTTTGTTGAATATGTTTGATGATAGAGTGGCAGATATAGGGTGTTTTGGTCGAGGTGTTGTGCAAAGTGAGAGGGTTAGGGAAAATGATTTGGCAAACAGAGAAGAGGTAGTAAAAGCTTTGCAGAAGATGAAAGCCGGCAAGGCAGAAGGTTTGGATGGTATTGCATTGGAATTTATTAAAAAGGGGGTGACTGTATTGTTGACTGGTTGGTAAGGTTATTTAATGTATGCATGATTCATGGTGAGGTTCTCAGGATTAGCGGAATGCTTGCATATTGCCATTGTACAAAGACAAACGGGATAAGAGTGAGTGCTCAAATTACAGAGGTATAAGTTTGTTGAGTATTCCTAGTAAATTATATGGTAGGGTATCGATTTAGAGGGTGAGGGCATGTATAGAGCATCAGATTGGGGAAGAGCAGTGTGGGTTCAGAAGTGGTAGAGGATGTGTGGTTCAGGTGTTTGCTTTGAAGAATGTATGTGAGAAATACTTAGAAAAACAAATGGATTTGTATGTAGCATTTATGGATCTGGAGAAGGCCTATGATGGAGTTGATAGAGATGCTCTGTGGAAAGTACTAAGAATATATGGTGTGGGAGGCAAATTGTTAGAAGCAAAGCTTTTATCGAGGATGTAAGGCATTTGTACGTGTAGGAAGAGAGGAAAGTGATTGGTTCTCAGTGAATGTAGGTTTACGGCAGGGGTGTGTGATGTCTCCATGGTTGTTAAATTTGTTTATGGATGGAGTTGTTAGGGAGGTGAATGCAAGAGTTTTGGAAAGATGGGCAAGTATGCAGTCTATTGTGGATGATAGAGCTTGGGAAGTGAGTCAGTTGTTGTTCGCTGATGATACAGCGCTGGTGGCTGATTCATGTAAGAAGCTGCAGAAGCTGGCGACGGAGTTTGGTAAAGTGTGTGAAAGAAGAAAGTTAGGTGTAAATGTGAATAAGAGAAAGGTTATTAGGTACAGTCGGGTTGATGGTCAAGTCAATTAGGAGGTAAGTCTGAATGGAGAAAAACTGGAGGAAGTAAAGTGTTTTAGATATCTGGGAGTGGATCTGGCAGCTAATGGAACCATGGAAGCGGGAGTGAATGATAGGGTGGGGGAGGGGGCGAAAATTCTGGGGGCTTTGAAGAATGTGTGGAAGTCGAGAACATTATCTCCGAAAGCAAAAATGGTTATGTTTGAAGGAATAGTGGTTCCAACAATGTTGTATGGTTGCCAGGCGTGGGCTATGGTTGTGCGCAGGACGGTGGATGTGCTGGAAATAAGAAGTTTGAGGACAATATGTCGTGTGAGGTGGTTTGATCGAGTAAGTAATGTAAGGGTAAGAGAGATGTGTGGAAATAAAAAGAGTGTGGTTGAGAGAGCAGAAGAGGGTGTTTTGAAATGGTTTGGTCACATGGAGAGAATGAGTGAGGAAAGATTGACCAAGAGGGTATATGTGTCAGAGGTGGAGGGAACGAGAAGTGGGAGACCAAATTGGAGGTGGAAAGATGGAGTGAAAAAGAATTTGAGTGATCGTGGCCAGAACATGCAGGAGGGTGAAAGGCGTGCAATGAATAGAGTGAATTGGAACGATGTGGTATACCGCGGTCGACGTGTTATATTTTTTTTTCAAATTACTCGCCATTTCCCGCGTTAGCGAGGTAACGTTAAGAACAGAGGACTGGGCCATTGAGGGAATATCCTCACCTGGCCCCCTTCTCTGTTCCTTCTTTTGGAAAATTAAAAAAAATTGAGAGGGGAGGATTTCCAGCCCCCCGCTCCCTCCCCTTTTAGTCGCCTTCTACGATACGCAGGGAATACGTGGGAAGTATTCTTTCTCCCCTATCCCCAGGGATAATAGAATGTGTGGAAGTCGAGAACATTATCTCGGAAAGCAAAAATGGGTATGTTTGAAGGAATAATGGTTCCAACAATGTTGTATGGTTGCGAGGCGTGGGCTGTGGATAGAGTTGTGCGCAGGAGGATGGATGTGCTGGAAATGAGATGTTTGAGGACAATGTGTGATGTGAGGTGGTTTGATCGAGTAAGTAACGTAAGGGTGAGAGAGATGTTTGGAAATAAAAAGAGCGTGGTTGAGAGAGCAGAAGAGGGTGTTTTGAAATGGTTTGGGCACATGGAGAGAATGAGTGAGGAAAGATTGACCAAGAGGATATATGTGTCGGAGGTGAAGGGAACGAGGAGAAGAGGGAGACCAAATTGGAGGTGGAAAGATGGAGTGAAAAAGATTTTGTGTGATCGGGGCCTGAACATGCAGGAGGGTGAAAGGAGGGCAAGGAATAGAGTGAATTGGAGCGATGTGGTATACCGGGGTTGACGTGCTGTCAGTGGATTGAATCGGGGTATGTGAAGCGTCTGGGGTAAACCATGGAAAGCTGTGTAGGTATGTATATTTGCGTGTGTGGACGTATGTATATACATGTGTATGGGGGTGGGTTGGGCCATTTCTTCCGTCTGTTTCCTTGCGCTACCTCGCAAACGCGGGAGACAGCGACAGAGCAAAAAAAAAAAAAATATATATATATATATATATATATATATATATATATATATATATATACATTACCCCTAGGGATAGGGGAGAAAGAATACATCCCACGCATTCCTCACGTGTCGTACAAGGCGACTAAAGGGGATGGGAGCGGTGGGCTGGAAACCCTCCCTTCCTTCTTTTTTTAACTTACTAAAAGGGGAAACAGAAGAAGAAGTCACGCGGGGAGTGCTCCTCATCGAAGCCTTATATTGGGGTGTCTAAATGTGTGATGTAACCAAGATGAGAAAAATGGAGAGATAGGTAGTATGTTTGAGGAAAGGAACGTGGATGTTTTGGCTCTGGGTGAAGCGAAGCTCAAGGATAAAAGGGAAGAGTGGTTTGGGGATGTCTTGGGAGTAAAGCAGGTGTTAGTGAGAGGACAAGAGCAAGGGAAGGAGTAGCACTACTCCTGAAACAGAAGAGGTGGGAGTATGTGTAAGAAAGTAAACTCTAGATTGATATGGGTAAAACTGAAAGTGAATGGAGAGAGACGGGTTATTATTGGTGCATATGCACCTGGGCATGAGAAGAAAGATCATGAGAGGCAAGTGTTTTGGGAGCAGCTGGATGAGTGTGTTAGTAGTTTTCATACACGAGACCGGGTTATAGTGATGGGTGATTTGAATGCAAAGGTCAGCAATGAGGCAGTTGAGGGAATAATTGGTATACATGGGGTGTTCAGTGTTGTAAATGGAAATGGTGAAGAGCTTGTAGATTTATGTTCTGAAAAAGGAGTGGTGATTGGGAATACTTGGTTTAAAAAGAAAGATATATATAAGAACACGTATGTAAGTAGGAGAGATGGCCATAGAGTGTTATTTGATTACGTGTTAATTGATAGATGCACGAAAGAGACTTTTGGATGTTAATGTGCTGAGAGGTGCAACTTAAGGGATGTCTAATAATTATCTTGTGGAGGCTAAGGTGAAGATTTGTAGGGGTTTTCAGAAATGAGAGAATATTGGGATGACTAAAGTGGTGAGAGTAAGTGAATTTGGGAAGGAGACTTGTCTCAGGAAGTACCAGGAGAGACAGAGTACAGAATGGAGAAAGGTGAGAACAAAGGACGTAATGGGGTTGGGGAGGAATGGCATGTATTTAGGGAAGCAGTAATGGATTGCGCAAAGGATGCTTGTGGCATGAGAAGCGTGGGAAATGTGCAGATTAGAAAGGGTAGTGAGTGGTGAGATGAAGAAGTAAGATTATAAGTAAAAGAGAAGAGAGACTCATTTGGACGATTTTTGCAGGGAAAAATGCAAATGAGTGGGAGATGTATAAAAGAACGGGGAGGGAGCTCAAGAGCAAGGTGCAAGAGGTGAAGAAGAGGGCAAATGAGAGTTGGGGTGAGAATTTCAGAGAGAATAAAAAGATGTTCTGGAAGGAGGTAAATAAAGTGCGTAAGACAAAGGAACAAATGGGAACTTCACTGAAGGGGGCAAATGGGGAGGTGATAACAAGTAGTGGTGATGTGAGAAGTTGATGGAGTGAGTATTTTGAAGGTTTGTTGAATGTGTTTGATGATATAGTGGCAGATATAGGGTGTTTTGGTCGAGGTGGTGTGCAAAGTGAGAGGGTTAGGGAAAATGATTTGGTAAATAGAGAAGAGGTAGTAAAAGCTTTGTGGGAGATGAAAGCAGGCAAGGCACCGGGTTTCGATGGTATTGCAGTGGAATTTATTAAAAAATCGACGTGAATGTATTGTTGACTGGTTGGTAAGGTTATTTTATGTATGTATGACTCATGTGAGGTGCCTGAGGATTGGCGGAACGCTTGCATAGTGCCGTTGTGCAAAGGCAAAGGGGATAAAAGTGAGTGCTCAAATTACAGAAGTATAAGTTTGTTGAGTGTTCCTGGGGAGTTATATGAGAGGGTATTGATTGAGAGGGTGAAGGTATGCACAGAGCATCAGATTGGGAAGGAGCAGTGTGATTTCAGAAGTGGTAGAGGATGTGTGGATCAGGTGTTTGCTTTGAAGAATGTATATGAAAAATACTTAGAAAAGCAAATGGATTTGTATGTAGCATTTATGGATCAGGAGAAGGGATATAATAGAGTTCATAGAGATGCTTTGTGGAAGGTATTAAGAATATATGGTGTAGGGGGCAGGTTGTTGGAAGCAGTGAAAGGTTTTCATCGAGGACGTAAGGCATGTGTTCGTGTAGGAAGAGAGGAAAGTGATTGGTTCTGAGTGAGTGTAGGTTTTCGGTAGGGGTTTTTGATGTCTCCATGGTTCTTTAATTTGTTTATGAATGGGGTTGTTAGGGAGGTGAATGCAAGAGTTTTCGAAAAAGGGGCAAGTATGCAGTCTGTTGTGGATGAGAGAGCTTGGGAAGTGAGTCAGTTGTTGTTCGCTGATGGTACGGCGCTGGTGGCTGATTCGTGTGAGAAGCTGCAGAAGCTGGTGACTGAGTTTGGTAAAGTGTGTGAAAGAAGAAAGCTGAGATTAAATGTGAATAAGAGCAAGGTTATTTGGTACAGTAGGGTTGAGGGACTAGTCAATTGGGAGGTAAGTTTTAATGTAGAAAAACTGGAGGAAGTGAAGTATTTTAGATATCTCGGAGTGGATTTGGCAGCGGATGGAACCATGGAAGCGGAAGTGAATCATAGGGTGAGGAGGGGGTGAAAGATCTGGTAGCGTTGAAGAACATGTGGAAATCGAGAACATTATCTCGGAAAGCTAAAATGGGTATATTTGAAGGAATAGTGTTTCCAACAATGTTATATGGTTGTGAGGCATGGGCTATGGATAGAGTTGTGCGCAGGAGGGTGGATATGCTGGAAATGAGATGTTCGAGGGCAATATGTGGTGTGAAGTGTTTTGATTAAGTAATAATAGGGTAAGAGAGATGCGTGGACATAAAAAAGAATGTAGTTGAGAGAGCAAAAGAGAATGTTTTGAAATGGTTTGGTCATACGGAGAGAATGAGTGAGGAAAGATTGACCAAGATTATATATGTGTCAGAGGTGGAGGGAACGATGAGAAGTAGGAGACCAAATTGGAGGTGGGAAGATTGAGTGAAAAAGATTTTGAGTTATCGGGGCCTGAACATGCATGTGAGTGAAAGGCGTGCAAGGAATAGAGTGAATTGGAACGATGTTGTATGTCGAGGTCGACGTGCTGTAAATGGATTGAACCGGGGAATGTGAAGCGTCTGGGGTAAACCATGGAAAGTTCTGTGGTGCCTGGATGTGGAAAGGGAGCTGTGGTTTTGGTGAATGGCTGAGGTTGACACTCCAGTTGAGCGGTTGGTTATGTATTTTTCATGGTGCAAGAAAATGTCTTTAGTTAAATGTTCTTAATATCTCTAAACTTTTAGACATCCGATGTTCATTTTCATAGCAAGGATATATTTTTACAATCAAGAATTTGTAGGTGAGTAACAGCTCTCATTACAGGGGCCTTCTCTGGCATCCATATTTGGCTCATATGTCCTGGATAACCATTGGTCGACAGACTAAGACACTTCTGTGTAGCCCTTCGGCCTAGTTACATGAGACAGGTTTCAGGAATAACCCATCTACGCGTCTAACAAGCTGCTGTTCTGGTATAAAGATAAAATAGTCAAAATGAAACAGCAGCAGGTTCTTCCAGCCAATACAAAAATTACAATAGTTTGTATGAAAAAGGTGTAACGGGACCACTGTACAGGATCTAAGGTAACAACCTAAAGAGCTAGTCAACGCTCAAAGTTTGTGCTGCTGCGGATACTTAGACATTGCCTTAAGCTAAAGGCTTATTGACCTCATCCGTTTGGTCTATGGAGGAACTCGTGGTCAGGAAAAATGTTATAATTTTGTCTGTCTTGACTCCACCCAGGATATGAGCTCCACCAGTTACCTTAGCACACTCTAGCATCTAACTGGATGACCTGAGTCTGTCAGTATCCAGCCAGAGCACCATGGATTAAGCGTAGGCATTTACCGAGTGTGTCCTCTTGTTGCAGTTACGGTCCTATGCTGGATGGATATGCAAAGAGAGAACTTTAATCCAGCTGAAAAGGGCACCAAAGCGGTGAAGGGAAAATTGGACAATTCTACAATTGACGTCATGTGCTTCTTCATCTATATAGTCATTAATGATGTAACACAGAGGTTCAAGGACCACAAAAATGTTGCATTGAGGATGATTTTCTGCTGGCAGCTGAGAGTCAAGACGATGCAGACATAAGCGATAAAAAAGAAAACGTTGAAAAATCGTAATTATGATTTAACTTCTTCCTATATAGCTCAAGATGGCAATTTCTACATTATTTTGGTCCATTCGTATATAAAAGAAGAGGCGACTTCCTGTCTAAGATAAACACAGCAAAATAACAGACAATTCACAGGACGCCGTAGACCGTGAAAAAACTGCACAAGTAAGATATCTTTATGCAGGTAGGAAAACTTTCCAGCCCCCATTGTACAAAGTAAACTCCAACCACTAATCAGACTGTACTCTCTTCAACAATATACCCTGCTATGAAGAAACAGAGAATTAAAAACAAATCTTCATTTCACGATATCCTTAGCGTCTGAATTATGACCAAACGGACGTTTTCTTCAGAGAAGATACATTGTTTGCAAGTGGTGTAATGTGTGAGAGAAACTGTGGTTTATGGGAACCACCTAACCAGTCATATATACAAAGGTGTGGTAGTATATCCTAGGAAGCTGTGTCCAGGCGTATCACATAACAAATTTTGTCCATATCATGAGGAGTTATTCACGGAATAAAAGGAAAAAAATGTAAATGTCATATACGAAAGGAACCGTTTCATCACTGGAAAACGTTCCTGTCGTAAAATAATCCCGTAAAATCTTCAACAAGACAGGAGTGGATATAAAATGTCAGAGAACATCAAAATTGAAAGGAATTGGCACTTTACGTCACTTGTCCCCAGGTGTTAATGCTCAAAAGATGAAATGACCTTGGAAAGACATATTTGTGTACCACCTTTATATATATATATATATATATATATATATATATATATATATATATATATATATATATATATATATATAGCCTTAATATAAATGCAGCAGCACCTTCGCCACCTGCCCCAGCAATGCCCGCTGTTCCTCCTGTGAGTGGTGTTCCTCCAGATAAGGCTCACTTTGCATCTAGAGACTGGTATTATGGACCAATTACTCGAGCACAGTGTGATGACATCCTTAATCAGCGTGGACACGATGGAGACTTCCTTATTAGAGATTCTGAAACGAATGTAGGTGACTTTAGTGTGTCTTTGAAAGCAGCAGGTCGCAACAAGCACTTCCGAGTGCATGTTGAAAATGGACTTTATTGTATTGGTCAACGAAAATTCCAAACCCTGGACCAGCTAGTGGATCATTATCAGCGTTCACCTATTTATACCAGCCAAAAAGGAGAGAAGCTTTACCTGATCCGGCCGTTGCCTAAACCTTAAGTTCTATGAATATGTATCTGTAATAATAGATTATACTTTAAACTTTGCCGATATTGAAATGATAACTTCTTAACCTTGGCCCTGTATGGGATAAACATATGGGTACTGGGTCTGCCAAGAAGGTTAAGGCAAGGGAAACTGTCCACTTGGCATTTCAGCTGTTGCTATTGCCACAGTAGTTCTTCCTCTGTCAGATTAGAAACATTATGAATCCATTTCAGAAAAAATCATTTTAACCTGCCAAGGCCTGATGTTGTTTAAGATAGTGTACTTTTATACATTCATATGTTTAAGAACAATAAGATTTTATTTGTTCACTGACAGCTAAAAGTAACTGGGGAGCTGTTATGCAGCTGTTATTGGATATAGATAGATATTTTTTGCTGCTTAGACATGTTAAAATTAAATCACAGTAAGAGGCTTTGCAGGGTAATGAAGGCATCTATAGAGACACTTCCATAATTTTGCTAAAGGTGTAGTTTAGCATTGATAAGACATCTAAGAAAATCTGCATTGTGCTCTCTTTGTTGGGATGATTGTTGTTATCATTGATTTTTCAATGGAATTTTTTTCTAGTGTATATGGAAAGTGTTGTCCAGTCTTTATGCATTCAGTGTTAATAATAGTAATATTCATCCTGATTTTGTGATCTCACCAGGACAGTATTTCAGTATTAGCCTAAACTGTCTTGTAATAAAGAAATGTGGCCTTGTGATGCCACAGAGGATGGTCACATACCTCACCGATATTAGGGAGACAAATATGAATATTAAAGAATTTAGTTTGAAGTTTGTATCTATTTAGCTGACTTATTGCTCAGACACATAAGCCACCAAGATGTCCATCATTCCTCTTATACTGGAGATTTACAAAAGAGAAAGTTCATTTGTCAAATTTTCTGAATATTGTAGTTGTAAAGTACATAGTAGAAAAGGCAGTGTTTCATCTGAAAATTTT
Source organism: Panulirus ornatus (assembly GCF_036320965.1). Classification (NCBI taxonomy): domain Eukaryota; kingdom Metazoa; phylum Arthropoda; class Malacostraca; order Decapoda; family Palinuridae; genus Panulirus; species Panulirus ornatus. Next base: position 25,741,621 of record NC_092237.1, on the reverse strand, counting down.
CAACAGTAAGTGCATAAAGGATGGAGCCAGCACATACTTAATAATGTATTCTGCACATACTTTATGAAATAATGAAGTAGAATCAGCAGTCATACATGACAGTATTAGTAACAAGCTCTTTCCCACTAGTGGTGCTCATACCCTGGGTTGCAGACTTCTTGGTTGGGCAGATGATAAAGCTTGTGTGTAGCTGTTTCTGTGCATTTCCAATTGCATTTGGAATTGAGCTTATATGGTGTATGATTTATATATTTTCATTGAAATATGAAAAATGCTCACTTCCCAAATGTTTATGTCGTATGCATGACACAATAAGAGAAGAATAACATATTGTGATTTCAGGAATAGTCTTAATCCCCTTATCCCTGGGGATAGGGGATTAAGAATACTTCCCACGTATTCCCTGCGTGTCGTAGAAGGCGACAGAAAGGGGAGGGAGCGGGAGGCTGGAAATCCTCTCTCTTTTTTTTTTTTTTTTTTAATTTTCCAAACGAAGGAACAGAGGAGGGCCAGGTGAGGATATTTCCACAAAGGCCCAGTCCTCTGTTCTTAACGCTACCTCGCTAATGCGGGAAATGGCGAATAGCTTAAAAGAAAAAAAAGAAAAAAAGAAAAGATATATATATATATAAATATATATATATATGTATATATATATTCATATATATATATATATATATATATATATATATATATATATATATATATATATATATATATATATATATATATATATATATATATATATTTATTTATTATTTATTTTGCTTTGTCGCTGTCTCCCGCGTTAGCGAGGTAGCGCAAGGAAACAGACGAAAGAATGGCCCAACCCGCCCACATACACATGTATATACATACACGTCAACACACGCAAATATACATACCTATACATCCCAATGTACACATATATATACACACACGGACATATACATATATACACATGTAAATAATTCATACTATCTGCCTTTATATGTTCCCATCGCCAACCCGCCACACATGGAATAACAACCCCTCCCCCCCTCATGTGTGCGAGGTAGCGCTGGGAAAAGACAACAAAGGCCCCATTCGTTCACACTCAGTCTCTAGCTGTCATGTAATAATGCACTGAAACCACAGCTCCCTTTCCACATCCAGGCCCCACACAACTTACCATGGTTTACCCCAGACGCTTCACATGCCCTGGTTCAATCCATTGACAGCACGTCGACCCCGGTATACCACATCGTTCCAATTCACTCTATTCCTTGCACGCCTTTCACCCTCCTGCATGTTCAGGTCCCGATCACTCAAAATCTTTTTCACTTCATCTTTCCACCTAAAATTTGATCTCCCACTTCTCCTTGTTCCCTCCACCTCTGACACATATATCCTCTTGGTCAATCTTTCCTCACTCATTCTATCCATGTCACCAAACCATTTCAAAACACCCTCTTCTGCTTTCTCAACCACGCTCTATTGATTTCCACATATCTCTCTTACCCTTACGTTACTTACTCGATCAAACCACCTGACACCACATATTGCCCTCAAACATCTCATTTCCAGCACATCCAGCCTCCTGCGCACAACTCTATCCATAGCCCACGCCTCGCAACCATAACACATTGTTGGAACAACTACTCCTTCAAAAATAGCCATTTTTGCTTTCCGAGATAATGTTCTCGATTTCCACACATTCTTCAATGCTCCCAGAATTTTCGCCCCCTCCCCAACCCTATGATTCACTTCCGCTTCCATGGTTCCATCCGCTGCCAGATCCACACCCAGATATCAAAAACGCTTTACTTCCTCCAGTTTTTCTCCATTCAAACTTACCTCACAATTGACTTGACCCTTAACCCTACTGTACCTAATAACCTTGCTCTTATTCACATTTACTCTTAACTTTCTTCTTTCACACACTTTACCAAACTCAGTCACCAGCTTCTGCAGTTTCTTACATGAAGAAGCCACCAGCGCTGTATCATCAGCCAACAACAACTGACTCACTTCCCAAGCTCTCTCATCCACAACAGACTGCATACTTACCCCTCTTTCCAAAGCTCTTGCATTCACCTCCCTAACAACCCCATCCATATAAAATTAAACAACCATGGAGACATCACACACCCCTGCCGCAAATCTACATTCACTGAGAACCAATCACTTTCCTCATTTCCTACACGTACACATGCCTTGCATCGTCAATAAAAACTTTTCACTGCTTCTAACAACTTGCCTACCACACCATATATTCTTAAAACCTTCCACAGAGCATCTCTATCAACTCTATCATATGCCTTCTCCACATCCATAAATGCTACATACAAATCCATTTGCTTTTCTAAGTATTTCTCACATACATTCTTCAAAGCAAACACCTGATCCAAATACCCTCTACCACTTCTGAAACCACATTGCTCTTCCCCAATCTGATGCTCTGTACTTGCCTTCACCCTCTCAATCAATACCCTCCCATATAATTTACCAGGAATACTCAACAAACTTATACCTCTGTAATTTGAGCACTCACTCTTATCCCCTTTACCTTTGTACAATGGCACTATGCAAACATTCCGCTAATCCTCAGGCACCTCACCATGAATCATAAATATATCAAATAACCTTACCAACCAGTCGAAAATACAGTCACCCCATTTTTTAATAAATTTCACTGCAATACCATCCAAACCTGTTGCCTTACTGGCTTTCATCTTCCGTAAAGCTTTTACTACCTCTTCTCTATTTACCAAATCATTTTCCCTAACACTCTCACTTTGCACACCACCTCGACCAAAACACCCTATATCTGCCACTCTATCATCAAACACATTCAACAAACCTTCAAAATACTCACTCTATCTCCTTCTCACATCGCCACTACTTGTTATCACTTCCCCATTAGCCCCCTTCACTGAAGTTCCCATTTGCTCCCTTGTCTTACGCACTTTATTTACCTCCTTCCAAAACATCTTTTTATTCTCCCTAAAATTTAATGATACTCTCTCACCCCAACTCTCATTTGCCTTCTTTTTCATCTCTTGCACCTTTCTCTTGACCTCCTGTCTCTTTCTTTTATACCTCTCCCACTCATTTGCATTTTTTCCCTGCAAAAATCGTCCAAATGCCTCTCTCTTCTCTTTCACTAATACTCTTACTTCTTCATCCCACCACTCACTACCTTTTCTAATCAACCCACCTCCCACGCTTCTCATACCACAAGCATCTTTTGCGCAAGCCATTACTGCTTCCCTAAATACATCCCATTCCTCCCCCACTCCCCTTACCTCCTTTGTTCTCACCTTTTTCCATTCTGTACTCAGTCTCTCCTGGTACTTCCTCACACAAGTTTCCTTCCCAAGCTCACTTACTCTCACCACTCTCTTCACCCCAACACTCTCTCTTCTTTTCTGAAAACCACCACAAATCTTCCCCTTCGCCTCCACAAAATAACGATATATATATATATATATATATATATATATATATATATATATAATATATAATATATATATATATATATATATTTCCCCTTTTAGAAAGTTAGAATACAAAGAGGGGAGGGTTTTTGACCACCCGCTCCCTTCCCCTTTAGTCGCCTTCTAAGACACGTGAGGAATGCGTGGGAAGTATTCTTAATCCCCTATCCCCAGGGATATCTTCTGTTTCAAATGGATTGAACCAGGGCATGTGAAGCGTCTGGGTAAACCATGCAAAGTGTGTGGGGCCTGGATGTGGAAAGGGAGCTGTGGTTTCGGTGCATTATTACAATACAGCTAGAGACTGAGTGTGAACAAATGGGCG
>NC_092237.1:25716640-25737738 GCF_036320965.1 Panulirus ornatus | reverse complement strand
ATAAGTGTACGTATGTAAGTACGAGAGATGGGCAGAGAGCGTTTTTGGATTACGTGTTAATTGATAGGCACGCGAAAGAGATACTTTTGGATGTTTATGTGCTGAGAGGTGCAACTGGAGGATGTCTGATCATTATCTTGTGGAGGCTAAGGTGAAGATTTGTAGGGGTTGTCAGAAAAGAAGGAAGAATGTTGGGGTGAAGAGAGTGGTGAGAGCAGATGAGCTTAGGAAGGAGACTTGTGTGATGAAGTACCAAGAGAGACTGAATACAGAAAGGAAAAAGGTGAGAACAAAGGAGGTAAGGGGAGTGGGGGAGGAATGGGATGTATTTAAGGAAGCAGTGATGGCTTGCGCAAAAGATGCTTGTGGCCTGAGAAGGGTGGAGGTGGACAGACTAGAAAGGGCAGTGAATGGTAGGATGAAGAAGTAAGATTATTAGTGAAAGAGAAGAGAGAGGTATTTGGACGATTTTTGCAGGGAGAAAATGCAAATGAATGGGAGAAGTATAAAAGAAAGAGGCAGGAGGTCAAGAAAAAGGTGCAATAGGTGGAAAAGAGGGTAAATGAGAGTTGGGGTGAGAGAGTATCATTAAATTTTAGGGAGAATAAAAAGATGTTTAGGAAGGAGGTAAATAAAGTGGTTAAGACAAGGGAGCAAATGAGAACTTCAGTGAAGGGTGCTAATGGGGAGGTGATAACAAGTAGTGGTGATGTGAGAAGGAGATGGAGTGAGTATTTTCAAGGTTTGTTATATGTGTTTGATGATAGAGTGGCAGATACAGGGTGTTTAGGTCGAGGTGGTGTTCAAAATGAGAGGGTTTGGGAAAATGATTTGGTAAACAGAGAAGAGGTAGTAAAAGCTTTGCGGAAGATGATAGCCGGCAAGGCAACAAGTTGTTGTTCGCTGATGATACACCGCTGGTGGCTGATTCATGTGAGAAACTGCAGAAGCTGGTGACTGAGTTTGGTAAAGTGTGTGAAAGAAGAAAGTTGAGAGTAAATGTGAATAAGAGTAAGGTTATTAGGTGCAGTGGGGTTGAGCGTCAAATCAATTGGGAGGTAGGTTTGAATGGAGAAAAACTGGAGGAAGTAAAGTGATTTAGATATCTGGGAGTGGATCTGACAGCGGATGGAACCATGGAAGCGGAAGTGAATCACAGGGTGGGGGAGGGGGCGAAAATTCTGGGAGCCTTGAAGAATGTGTGGAAGTCGAGAACATTATCTCGGAAAGCAAAAATGGGTATGTTTGAAGGAATAGTGGTTCCAACAATGTTGTATGGTTGCGAGGCGTGGGCTATGGATAGAGTTCTGCGCAGGAGGATGGATGTGCTGGAAATGAGATGTTTGAGGACAATGTGTGGTGTGAGGTGGTTTGATCGAGTAAGTAACGTAAGGGTAAGAGAGATGTGTGGAAATAAAAAGAGCGTGCTTGAGAGAGCAGAAGAGGGTGTTTTGAAATAGTTTGGGCATATGGAGAGAATGAGTGAGGAAAGATTGACCAAGAGGATATATGTGTCGGAGGTGGAGGGAACGAGAAGAGGGAGACCAAATTGGAGGTGGAAAGATGGAGTGAAAAAGATTTTGTGTGATCGGGGCCTGAACATGCAGGAGGGTGAAAGGAGGGCAAGGAATAGAGTGAATTGGAGCAATGTGGTATACAGGGGTTGAAGTGCTGTCAGTGGATTGAATCAAGGCATGTGAAGCGTCTGGGGTAAACCATGGAAAGCTGTGTAGGTATGTATATTTGCGTGTGTGGACGTGTGTATGTACATGTGTATGCGGGGGGGTGGGCCATTTCTTTCGTCTGTTTCCTTGCGCTACCTCGCAAACGCGGGAGACAGCGACAAAGCAAAAGAAAAAAAAAAAAAAAATATATATATATATATATATATATATATATATATATATATATATATATATATATATATATATATATATATATATATGTATATATACATATATCTTGGTATCTTTTGTACCTTGTGTGCTTTCTCTCCACACCAAGGGACGAACCTTCTGCACCTGGGGTGACCAGTAGGTGGTGTCCGAGCACTGTCCCACACAGGTCGTTCGTCTCTTGAGGAGACCATGTGTTCTGGTGTGCACGACAAGTAGCAAATGCATGGTGATGTCAGTATCTAAACATACATCTATTTGTTCACCTGTAATGTCGGTAGATATTTGAATAATTGAATAATTATGATATTGCTTTATTTTCCTTTGCGTAACTGATATTCTCCTGCAACTTTCAAAGGCCTGTGTGGCCTTTTAACACATTTTACTTATAGGAATGGTATGAGATTCTGGACAAGGTGCACAACATAAGAATGTCATTAGACTGTGAACACAGTTCACAACACTGTAGGTTGTCTGGTGAGGCACTATGGATTCATTAAAACAAGACCAGCCAATCAGCCGTGTCATATTACCTGGACATATCTGAGTTTCTGTTTTGTCACCCAGACCAAAGGGAAGTCAGATTTTGAGTTATATAGAGTTGCAAAGGTTCAGAGACCACACAGACCCAAGGTGCAAGCGAGGTGGTCTGGCCTTAACAATTTTTGAAAAAGAAAATAGACTTGTTGCAATGCTTTTATAGTCCTCGATGGTTTCTTCATCCTTGTTTACTGAGGGTTCTAGCCCATTCCTTATGTTTCTTATTACTGATATGTCTATAAAATCTTTAAGTTCTTAAAGGTGCAGCTATGATTCCCTTGTTTTGCTTAATTTAACAGCAAAAGCATTAATGAAATACATTATACTTATGGACTTTCATAGAAAGACAAGTCTTGATGTAGTGTACCATCCTTTCGAATTGCTTGAACTATCCATATTTTTTTTTCATAAATTTGGGAATTATTGAGCAACATATTATCTTCCATACTATACTTTAATGTTATCTTGCATCGTGATTAAAATCCAGTCAAGAGCAGCTGTTCATCGCGGGTAAAAACAAAGGAATTCTGAAAATAAATAAGTAAATCAAATTATTCAGCCCTCCCAAGTTAACGATATCAATCGGAACCAAAAAATACGCATATTTGTCATAAACATTAAACACTATAAAGATTAATATCAAAAAATGTTTGAAATGTCTTGAAAAATCCCAGCAATTCAGAACCTCCAGGAAGACACAAAAGTGTATTCCAGTAGTTGAAAAACACAATGTATAGCCACTGCAGAGACGTATGAATAGAACACTTACAAACGACGTTAAGAAGAAAGACAAAAGAAGCTGATCAGCTTCAAAGAACTCTGTTTAGACGTGACTCTGAACCATCGGCAGCGTGAACCCTTGATGGTAGGAAGGGTCAAACATATCTACTGCCTCTCAGCGTGTGAGGCTGGGACACATTCTGATGTTTCTTACACCAGATTCTCCTGACATCCTTAGTGACCAGGATGTTAAACCTTATACCTCATTGCTACCGTTACCTGGAATGGAAATACATCTCTTCCTGATCCGATCTAATGGAAAAATACTATTCCAGAAAGAGTTTGGCTGCTTCCAGTCTCATTCATCTAGCCGAACTTGCCTGACCGAACGTAAAGATGCAGTAGTGACCTGCATGGTGATGAGCAGGGAAGCTTGCCGGCTCCTGTGGAGGATATTCTTCAGCGTCTGGAACATGAACTTCTGTATTTGCACCTGGAGCAGGACGATGCTTTATGAACAAGTCCTGAGATCGGGAATCAGGGGGATCCTACATAGGCTCTGTAGTCTTGCGTCAGGATGATTCAGTATAGCTTCCGTCATTTGGAGTTGCGGTAATTCTATATATCGCTTAAGGACTAACGTCATTAGAAAGACCGTTCCTCATTCGGTTCTCACTTGACGTCCTGACAGTCCATTTCAACTTCTGTGATCGGGTTGAAAGAATTAGTTCAACCCGAGATGCTTCATCTCTGAGCCATGTTTGTAGCCTTAGTGAGGGTCAGTTTATTAATAATGTCGTGTGTGTGGATATGGTTCTTCTCTCTGGACCAATTATTTTTCAGTAATATGATGTTTACATTACACATCCCTGTACCACACCTTCTGCTGGACCACATCTTGTGGTGGCCACTCACCGACTTTGCAAGCCAGACTCTCTTTTTCTCACTTTCCCTTTCTCTGTGAATAACATTGTGTGATTTTGGGTTGAAGTCTCTGCTGTTGTTACGTGGCACTACAACATTGAAGTTCGATGACAACGGTACAGTATGATATGGATGACGTTTTATTGTTCTGTGTGCTAGATTTTATTATCATTTCTCGTCTGTATAACACCTTGCTGACCAAGGCAGACCTCTTCTTTTGACTGCCGTAGAATAGGCTACAAACTTTTAGTATTCTCTTTCTTACACTAATTCTTTTTTACGCTATTTTTCTCGTCTTCAATGGTGAATGAGGTCATGAACGACATCTAATCAATTCAGCAACGATGAAATATTGCATGGTTACTACAGTCCAAATGAAAATGGGGTAGGACTTGCTTGAAATAACTTTTCATCATATTGATATTTGACTACCAAGTCTGTCATTTAAATTTTAGAAGTTTCAATTCATTTTCTCAGCTTGTCAACCTTCGTTAGCCAGAAATATTCCTGATGTCTACACAGAAAAAGAATCTTTTACTGCAGACAATTCTCTGATTTTCTAGGTTTATGTAAAGATTTACAGTTCAGTGCCTGATCTATAATGTTTGTCTTATTTCACCTTAAAGGTAGTTGATTTTTGTTGTTATGATCTGTAACTATGATTTTTATCATGAACTTATGAAAGCTCTGAAAATATAGCCAAGAGTTATAAATGGTACTACCTTGAAAGTTTTCAAGAGTGTAAAAGTAAAATAGACCAATGTACTGTACAATGAATAACAATTGAATGAGAATCAAAGGTTTGAAACCTAATGTCTGTTGAAAAATCAATGGAAAATAATTTCTTCTAGAACATTTGCTAAATCATAAAATCATTTGGTCGCGTTTCATACTGTATAAAATTCACTCGCGATGTGCAATGTGCCACGCCTGACAAAGCTATATAATGACATCTCAAATGGCTGAGATTACGTTACGAAGCTCTAACGAGATACCGGACACTGGCAAGGCTTCAGTTGGTTCCTGATATTTTGTTGTCGCAACAAAGCCAATACAAAATTCCTTCACTACTTTTTTATTCACTCTTTCTCTTCTACCATTTTCTTTTCTGCTTTCCTCTTCCAGTTCCTTATCATTTCTCCTTTTCTTCTGTGTAAGCCCTCTCATCCTTTAGTGTTCTCTCCGTACTATTATCTGATCTTGTTTCTCCATGTTCCTCTTTCCTCTCTCTTTTCGCTTGTTCGTCTTCCCGTTTTCCCCCATTCTCTCATCCATCCTTATTTCCTGTCTTGTTTCTTACCCTGTCTAGTCCAATCAGAGCTTCGTGGCTGGACAACAGCGGGTCTGGAGACACCTAGACATAACTGTGTAACGAGACGACAGCGGGTCTGGAGACATCAAGACAGGAGACAAAGCAACTTGTTCTTCATAATGGGGTCTGCATATTTCTTCAGAGAAAAATCTCTAACTTCTCTAATTTCCAAAACCATTTAGAAAACAATTTTACTAACCCAGGTTGAGTTTTTCTCCCTTTCAATCGAAATGTAAGTAATACTGATAGTCTACTTATAAAACTCAGGAAAGTGAAATGTAAAGTTCATTTATCTTTTGACATGACAGAAGGTTTCCATATAGATGGAGTAAAACTTAACTGCTTTCTTTGAACATCGGTAGTGACAGAAGTTTTCTAAACTATGATCTGCATAGAAAATGGTGAATAACCCTGCCGTCTTCAAGTATAACTTGTAACATAGCATTCATACACTGTTGGTGTATTATCTGGTAGAAGAAAAGAGGTCTACAACTTGTGTCTGGTATGTGCTTTAGGTACATGATTTTAGATAACTATCAGCGTTATTTACGATTCAAATGTACAACTGACACCATAAACGTTAATGTTAACCTCATAAAGGTGTTCAGGGATTCGCTCTTGCAAGAAGAGAAGGGTTACCGTAGGCTTCTATAACCCACCATCGTATGTACTTATTAGTCAACTGTTCTTGTACATTATCTTACACTAAAGACTTGGCCCATTGGAGAAGACGCTATACCATCATTATAATTCTCTGAGACCCCAGCCTTAACAGTCCCTTTAGTGGTACAGTTAAAGGGTCCAATATCTTAAACTGCGGCATATATGTCCCAAGACCAGGGCACTTTTATCGCCAACCATCGGATGCACTCCAAGAAAAACCAGGGAAATTGTAGACTCTACAGAAGAGCGAAGTTCCTTGAGTAGACAATTATCTCTCGTCCACTGAGTGACACAGCTTCACCGAAGGTGACTTAAAGCACGCACTTGGTCAAAAGGCAGGAGGACTCCGGTTTTATATATATATATATATATATATATATATATATATATATATATATATATATATATATATATATATATATATATATATATATATATTTTCATTTTGCTTTGTCGCTGTCTCCCGCGTTTGCGAGGTAGCGCAAGGAAACAGACGAAAGAAATGGCCGAACCCACCCCCATACACATGTATATACACACACTCCACACACGCAAATATACATACCTATACATCTCAATGTACACATATATATACACACACAGACACATACATATATACCCATGCACACAATTCACACTGTCTGCCTTTATTCATTCCCATCGCCACCTCGCCACACATGGAATACCATCCCCCTCCCCCTCATGCGTGCGGGGAAGCGCTAGGAAAAGACAACAAAGGCCTCATCCGTTCACACTAAGTCTCTAGCTGTCATGCAATAATGCCCGAAACCACAGCTCCCTTTCCACATCCAGGCCCCACACAGCTTTCCATGGTTTAAAACAGACGCTTCACATGCCCTGATTCAATCCACTGACAGCACGTCAACCCCGGTATACCACAACGATCCAATTCACTCTATTCCTTGCCTAACTTTCACCCTCCTGCATGTTCAGGCCCCGAGCACTCAAAATCTTTTTCACTCCATCTTTCCACCTCCAATTTGGTCTCCCACTTCTCCTCGTTCCCTCCACCTCCGACACATATATCCTCTTGGTCAATCTCTCCTCACTCATTCTCTCCATGTGCCCAAACCATTTCAAAACACCCTCTTCTGCTCTCTCAACCACGCTCTTTTAATTTCCACACATCTCTCTTACCCTTACATTACTTACTCGATCAAACCATCTCACACCACACATTGTCCTCAAACTTCTCATTTCCAGCACATCCACCCTCCTGCGCACAACTCTATCCATAGCCCACGCCACGCAACCATACAACATTGTTGGAACCACTATTCCTTCAAACATACCCATTTTTGCTTTCCGAGATAACGTTCTCGACTTCCACACATTCTTCAATGCTCCCAGGATTTTCGCCCCCTCCCCCACCCTATGATTCACTTCCGCTTCCATGGTACCATCCGCTGCCAGATCCACTCCCATATATCTAGAACACTTTAATTCCTCCAGTTTTTCTCCATTCAAACTTACCTCCCAATTGACTTGACCCTCAACCCTACTGTCCCTAATAACCTTGCAGCAGGTTTGGATGGTATTGCAGTGGAATTTATTAAAAAAGGGGGTGACTGTATTGTTGACTGGTAGGAAAGGTTATTTAATGTATGTATGACTCGGTGAGGTGCCTGAGGATTGGCGGAATGCGTGCATAGTGCCATTGTACAAAGGCAAAGGGGATAAGAGTGAGTGCTCAAATTACAGAGGCATAAGTTTGTTGAGTATTCCTGGTAAATTATATGGGAGGGTATGGACTGAGAGGGTGAAGGCATGTACAGAGCATCAGATTGGGGAAGAGCAGTGTGGTATCAGAAGTGGTAGAGGATGTGTGGATTAGGTGTTTGCTTTGAAGAATGTATGTGAGAAATACTTAGAAAAGCAAATGGATTTGTATGTAGCATTTATGGATCTGGAGAAGGCATATGATAGAATTGATAGAGATGCTCTGTGGAAGGTATTAAGAACATATGGTGTGGGTGGCAAGTTGTTAGAAGTAGTGAAAAGTTTTTATCGAGGATGTAAGGCATGTGTAGGATGTAAGGCATGTCTCCTTGGTTGTTTAATTTGTTTATGGATGGGTTTGTTAGGGAGGTAAATGCAAGAGTTTTTGGAAAGAGGGGCAAGAATGAAGTCTGTTGTGGATGAGAGAGCTTGGGAAGTGAGTCAGTTGTTGTTCGCTGATGATAGAGCGCTGGTAGCTGATTCATGTGAGAAACTGCAGAAGCTGGTGACTGAGTTTGGTAAAGTGTGTGAAAGAAGAAAGTTAAGAGTAAATGGGAATATATATATATATATATATATATATATATATATATATATATATATATATATATATATATATATATATATATATATATATATATATATATATATATATATATATATATATATATATATATATATATATATATATATATATATATATATATATATATATATATATATATATATATATATATATATATATATATATATATATATATATATATATATATATATATATATATATATATATATATATATATATATACATATATATATATATATATATATATATATATATATATATATATATATATATATATATATATATATATATATATATATATATATATATATATATATATATATATATATATATATATATATATATATGTATATATATATATAAATATATATATATATATATATATATATATATATATATATATATATATATATATATATATATATATATATATATATATATATATATATATATATATACATATATATATATATATATATATATATATATATATATATATATATATATATATACATATATATATATATATATATATATATATATATATATATATATATATATATATATATATATATATATATATATATATATATATATACATATATATATATAAATATATATATAAATATATATATATAATATATATATAAATATATATATATATATATATATATATGTATATATATATATATATATATATATATATATATATATATATATATATATATATATATATATTTATTTATTATACTTTGTCGCTGTCTCCCGCGTTTGCGAGGTAGCGCAAGGAAACAGACGAAAGAAATGGCCCAACCCCCCCCCCCCCCATACACATGTATATACATACGTCCACACACGCAAATATACATACCTACACAGCTTTCCATGGTTTACCCCAGACGCTTCACATGCCTTGATTCAATCCACTGACAGCACGTCAACCCCTGTATACCACATCGCTCCAATTCACTCTATTCCTTGCCCTCCTTTCACCCTCCTGCATGTTCAGGCCCCGATCACACAAAATCCTTTTCACTCCATCTTTCCACCTCCAATTTGGTCTCCCTCTTCTCCTCGTTCCCTCCACCTCCGACACATATATCCTCTTGGTCAATCTTTCCTCACTCATTCTCTCCATGTGACCAAACCATTTCAAAACACCCTCTTCTGCTCTCTCAACCACGCTCTTTTTATTTCCACACATCTCTCTTACCCTTACGTTACTTACTCGATCAAACCACCTCACACCACATATTGTCCTCAAACATCTCATTTCAAGGCTCCCAGGATTTTCGCCCCCTCCCCCACCCTATGATCCACTTCCGCTTCCATGGTTCCATCCGCTGACAGATCCACTCCCAGATATCTAAAACACTTCACTTCCTCCAGTTTTTCTCCATTCAAACTCACCTCCCAATTGACTTGACCCTCAACCCTACTGTACCTAATAACCTTGCTCTTATTCACATTTACTCTTAACTTTCTTCTTCCACACACTTTACCAAACTCCGTCACCAGCTTCTGCAGTTTCTCACATGAATCCGCCACCAGCGCTGTATCATCAGCGAACAACAACTGACTCACTTCCCAAGCTCTCTCATCCCCAACAGACTTCATACTTGCCCCTCTTTCCAAGACTCTTGCATTTACCTCCCTAACAACCCCATCCATAAACAAATTAAACAACCATGGAGACCATATATATATATATATATATATTTATCAATTTCTTTATTTATTTTGTTTTCTCGCTGTCTCCCGAGTTAGCGAGGTAGCACAAGGAAACAGACGAAAGAATGGCCCAAACCACCCAAATTCATATGTATATACATACACGTCCACACATGCAAATATACATATCTATATACCTCAATGTACACATATATATACATCCACGGACATATACATATATACACATGTACATATTTCATACTGTCTGCCTTTATTTATTCCCATCGCCACCTCGCCACACATGGAATAACTTCCCCCTCCCCCCTCATGTGTGCGAGGTAGCGCTAGGAAAAGACAACAAAGGCCACATTCGTTCACACTCAGTCTCTAGCTGTCATGTAATAATGCACCGAAACCACAGCTCCCTTTCCATATCCAGGCCCTACAGAACTTTCCATGGTTTACCCCAGACGCTTCACATGTCCTGGTTCAATCCATTGACAGCAGGTCGACCCGGTATGCCAAATCGTTCCAATTCACTCTATTCATTGCACGCCTTTCACCCTCCTGCATGTTCAGGCCCCTATCACTCAAAATCTTTTTCGCTCCATCTTTCTACCTCCACTTTGGTCTCCCACTCCTCGTTCCCTCCACCTCTAACACATATATCCTCTTGGTCAATCTTTCCTCACTCATTCTCTCCATGTGACCAAACCATTTCAAAACACCCTCTTCTGCTCTCTCAACCACACTCTTTTCATTTCCACACATCTCTCTTACCCTTACATTACTTACTCGATCAAACCACCTCACACCACATATTGTCCTCAAACATCTCATTTCCAGCACCTCCACCCTCCTGCGCACAACTCTATCCATTGCCCACAACTCGTAGCCATACAACATTGTTGGAACCACTATTCCTTCAAACATACCCATTTTTGCTTTCCGCGATATGGTTCTCGACTTCCACACATTCTTCAAGGCTCCCAGAATTTTCGCCCCCTCCCCCACCCTATGATTCACTTCCGCTCCCATGGGTCCATCCGCTGCCAGATCCACTCCCACCTATATAAAACAATTTATTTCCTCCAGTTTTTCTCCAATCAAACTTACCTCCCAATTGATTTCACCCTCAACCCTACTGTAATAATAACCATGCTCTTATTCACATTTACTCTTAACTTTCTTCTCTCATACACTTTACCAAACTCAGTCACCAGCTTCTGCAGTTTCTTACATGAATACGCCACCAGCGCTGTATCATCTACGAGCAACAACTGACTCAGATCCCAAGATCTCTCATCCGCAACAGACTTCATACTTGCCCCTCTTTCCAAAACTCTTGCATTCACCTCACCAACAGCCCCATCCATAAACAAATTAAACAACCATGGAGACATTACACACCCCTGCCGCAAACCTACATTCACTGAGAACCAATCACTTTCCTCTCTTCCTACACGTACACATGCCTTACATCTTCGATAAAAACTTTTCACTGCTTCTAACAACTTGCCTCCCACACCATATATTCTTAATACCTTCCACAGAGCATCTCTATCAACTCTGTCATATGCCTTCTCCAGATCCATAAATGCTACATACAAATCCATTTGCTTTTCTAAGTATTTCTCACATACATTCTTTAAAGCAAGCACCTGATCCACACATCCTCTACCACTTCTGAAACCACACTTCTCTTCCCCAATCTGATGCTCTGTACATGCCTTCACCCTTTCAATAAATACCCTCCCATATAATTTATCAGGAATACTCAACAAACTTATACCTCTGTAATTTGGGCACTCATTCTTATCCCCTTTGCCTTTGTACAATATCACTATGCAAGCATTCCGCCAATTCACAGGCACCTCACCATGAATCATATATACATTAAATAACCTTACCAACCAGTCAACAATACAGTCACCCCCTGTTTTAATAAATTCCACTGCAATACCATCCAAACCTGCTGCCTTGTCAGCTTTCATCTACCTCAAAGCTTTTACTACCTCTTCTCTGTTTACCAAATCATTTTCCCCAACCCTCTCACTTTGCACACCACCTCGACCAAAAACCCTATATCTGCCACTCTATCATCAAACACATTCAACAAACCTTCAAAATACTCACTCCATTCCTTCTCACATCACCACTACTTGTTATCACCTCCCCATTAGCCCCCTTCACTGAAGTTCCCATTTGCTCCCTTACCTTACACACTTTATTTACCTCCTTCCAAAACATCTTTTTATTCTCCTTAAAATTTCATGATACTCTCTCTCCCTAACTCTCATTTGCCCTCTTTTTCACCTCTTGAACTTGCTCTTTCTCTTGACCTTCTGCCTTATTCTTTTATACATCTCCCTCTCATTTGCATTTTATTCCTATGAAAATCGTCGAAATGCCTCTCTCTTCTCTTTCACTAAAAATCTTACCTCTCCATCCCACCACTCACTAACACTTCTAATGAACCCACCTCCCACACTTCTCATGCCACAAGCATCTTTTGCGCATGCCATCACTGCTTCCCTAAATACATCCCGCTCCTCTCCCACTCCCCTTACCTCCTTTGTTCTCACCTTTTTCCATTCTGTACTCAGTCTCTCCTGGTCCTTCCTCACAAAAGTGTCCTTCCCAAGGTCACTTACTCTCACCACTCTCTTCATCACAACATTCTCTCTTCTTTTCTGAAAACCCCTACAAATCTTCACCTTCGCCTCCACAAGATGTTTTGGCTCTGAGTGAAACGAAGCTCGAGGGTGAAGGGGAAGAGTAGTTTGGGAATTTCTTGGGGGTAAAGTCAGGGGTTAGTGAGATGACAAGAGTAGGGGAAGGAGCAGCACTACTGAAACGGGAGTGATGGGAGTATGTGGTAGAGTGTAAGAAAGAAGACTCTAGATTGATATGGGTGAAATTGAAAGTTGATGGAGAGAGATGGGTGATTATTGGTGCATATGCACCTGGGCATGAGAAGAAAGCCAATGAGAGGCAATTGTTTTGGGAGCAGCTGAATGAGTGTGTTAGTAGTTTTGATGCACGACACCGGGTTATAGGGAAGGGGGATTTGAATGCAAAGGTGCGTAATGTGGCAGTTGACGGAATAATTGGTATACATGAGGAGTTCAGTGTTGTAAATGGAAATGGTGAAGAGCTTGTAGATTTATGTGCTAAAAAAGGACTGATGATTGGGAGTACCTGGTTTAAAAAGAGAGATATACATAACTATACGTATGTAAGTAGGAGGGATGGCCAAAGAGCGTTATTAATGGATTACGTGTTAATTGATATGCGCGCGAAAGAGAGACTTTTGGATGTTAATGTGCTGAGAGGTGCAAATGGAGGGATGTCTCATCATTATCTCGTGGAGGAGAAGGTGAAGTTTTGTAGAGGTTTTCAGAAAAGAAGAGATAATGTTGGGGTGAAGAGAGTAGTGAGAGTGAGATAGCTACGAAAGGAAACTTGTGTGAGGAAGTACCAGGAGAGACTGAATACAGAATGGAAAAGGGTGAGTACAAAGGAGGTATGGGGGGTGGGGGAGGAATGGGATGTATTTAGGGAAGCAGTGATGGCTTGCGCAAAAGATGCTTGTGGCATGAGAAGCGTGGGAGGTGGGCAGATTAGAAAGGAGAGTGGGTGGTGGGATGAAGAAGTAAGATTATTAGTTAAAGAGAAGACCGAGGCATTTGGAAAATTTTTGCAGGGAATTAATGCATATGAGTGGGAGATGTATAAAAGAAAGAGGCAGGAGGTCAAGAAAAAGGTACAAGAGGTGGAAAAGCGGGCAAATGAGAGTTAGGGTGACAGAGTATCATTAAATTTTAGGGAGAATGAAAAGATGTCTTTTAAAGGAGGTAAATAAAGTGTGTAAGGTAAGGGAACAAATGGGAACTTCAGTGAAGGGGGCTAATGGGGAGGTGATAACAAGTAGTGATGATGTGAGAAGGAGATGGAGTGAGTATTTTGAAGGTTTGTTGAATGTTTTTGATGATAGAGTGGCAGATATAGGGTGTTTTGTTCGAGGTGGTGTGCAAAGTGAGAGGGTTGGGGAAAATGATTTGGTAAACAGAAAAGAGGTAGTAAAATCTTTACGGAAGATGAAAACCGACTAGGCAGCGGGTTTGGATACAGTTGCTGTGGAATTCATCAAAAAAAGTGGATGACTGTATTGTTGGCTGGTTGGTAAGGTTATTTTATGTATGTATGATTCGTGCTGAGGTGCCTGAGGATTGGCGGAATGCTTGGAAAGTGCCATTGTACAAAGGCAAAGGGGATAAGAGTGAGTGCTCAAATTACAGAGGTATAAGATTGTTGAGTATTCCTGGGAAATTATGGGAGGGTATTGATTGAGAGGGTGAAGGCATGTACAGAGCATCAGATTGAGGAAGAGCATTGTGGTTTCAAAAGTGGTAGAGGATGTGCGGATCAGGTGTTTGCTTTGAAGAATATATGTGAGAAATACTTAGAAAAGCAAATGGATTTGTATGTCGTATTTATGGATCTGGAGAAGTCATCTGATAGAGTTGATAAAGATGCTCTGTGGAAGGTATTAAGAATATATGGTGTGGAAGGAAAGTTGTTAGAAGCAGTGAAAAGTTTTTGTCGAGGATATAAGGCATGTGTACGTGTAGGAAGAGAGGAAAGTGATTGGTTCTCAGTGAATGTAGGTTTGCGGCAGGGGTGTGTGATATCTCCATGGTTGTTTGATTTGCTTATGAATGGGGTTGATAGGGAGGTGAATGCAAGAGTTTTGGAAAGAAGTGCAAGTATGCAGTCTGTTGTGGATGAGAGAGCTTTTGAAGTGAGTCAGTTGTTGTTCGCTGATGATACAGCGCTGGTGGCTGATTCATATGAGAAACTGTAGAAGCTGGTGCATGAGTTTGGTAAAGTGTATGAAAAAGAAAGTTGAGAGTAAATGTGAATAACGATAAGGTTGTTAGGTACAGTAGGATTGAGGGTCAAGTGAACTGGGAGGTAAGTTTGAATGGAGAAAAACTGGAGGAAATGAAGTGTTTTAGATATCTGGGAGTGAATTTGGAAGCGGATGGAACCTTGGAAGCGGAAATGAATCATAGAATGGGAAGGGGGCGAAAACTCTCGGAGCCATGAAGAATGTTTGGAATTCGAGAACATTATCTCGGAAAGCAAAAATGGGTATGTTTGAAGGAATAGTGGTTCCAACAATGTTGTATGTGCTGGAAATGAGATGTTTGAGGACAATATATTGTGTGAGGTGGTTCGATCGAGTAAGTAATAATATGGTAAGAGAGATGTTTGGTAATAAAAAGTGTGTGGTTGAGAGAGCAGAAGAGGGTGTTTTGAGGTGGTTTGGTCACAAGGAGAGAATGAGTGAGGAAAGATTGACCAAGAGGATATATGAGTCAGAGGAGGAGGGAAGGAGGAGAAGTGGTAGACCAAAGTGGGAGTGGAAAGATGGATTGAAAAAGATTTTGTGTGATCGGGGCCTCAACTTGCAGGAGGGTGAAAGGCTTGCAAGGAATAGATTGAATTGGAACGATGTGGTACACCGGGGTCGACGTGCTGTTAATGGATTGAACCAGGGCATGTGAAGCGTCTGGGGTAAACCATGGAAAGTTCTGTGGGGCCTGGATGTGGAAAGGAAGCTGTCGTTTCGGTGCATTATTACATGGCAACTACAGACTAAGTGTGAACGAATGGGGCCTTTGTTGTCCTTTCCTAGCGCTACCTCGCACACATGAGGGGGGAGGGAGTTGTTATTCCATGTGTGGCGAGGTGGCGATGGAAATGAATAAAGGCAGACAGTATGAATTAAGTACATGTGTATATATGTTTATTTCTGTGTGTGTATATATATGCATACATTGAGATGTATAGGTATGTATATAAGGGTGTGTGGACGTGTATGTATATACATGTGTATGTGGGAGGGTTGGGCCATTCTTTCGTCTGTTTCCTTGCGCTACCTCGGTAACGCGGGAGACAGCGTCAAAGCAAAATAAAGAAAAAGAAAATATATATATATATATATATATATATATATATATATATATATATATATATATATATATATATATATATATATATATTTTTTTATTATTATTATACTTTGTCGCTGTCTCCCGCGTTTGCGAGGTAGCGCAAGGAAACAGACGAAAGAAATGGCCCAACCCCCCCCCCCCCATACACATGTATATACATACGTCCACACACGCAAATATACATACCTACACAGCTTTCCATGGTTTACCCCAGACGCTTCACATGCCTTGATTCAATCCACTGACAGCACGTCAACCACGGTATACCACATCGCTCCAATTCACTCTATTCCTTGCCCTCCTTTCACCCTCCTGCATGTTCAGGCCCCGATCACACAAAATCTTTTTCACTCCATCTTTCCACCTCCAATTTGGTCTCCCTCTTCTCCTCGTTCCCTCCACCTCCGACACATATATCCTCTTTCTCAATCTTTCCTCACTCATTCTCTCCATGTGCCCAAACCACTTCAAAACACCCTCTTCTGCTCTCTCAACCACGCTCTTTTTATTTCCACACATCTTTCTTACCCTTACGTTACTCACTCGATCAAACCACCTCACACCACACATTGTCCTCAAACATCTCATTTCCAGCACATCCATCCTCCTGCGCACAACTCTATCCATAGCCCACGCCTCGCAACCATACAACATTGTTGGAACCACTATTCCTTCAAACATACCCATTTTTGCTTTCCGAGATAATGTTCTCGACTTCCACACATTCTTCAAGGCCCCCAGAATTTTCGCCCCCTCCCCACCCTATGATCCACTTCCGCTTCCATGGTTCCATCCGCTGCCAGATCCACTCCCAGATATCTAAAACACTTCACTTCCTCCAGTTTTTCTCCATTCAAACTCACCTCCCAATTGACTTGACCCTCAACCCTACTGTACCTAATAACCTTGCTCTTATTCACATTTACTCTTAACTTTCTTCTTCCACACACTTTACCAAACTCAGTCACCAGCTTCTGCAGTTTCTCACATGAATCAGCAACCAGCGCTGTATCATCAGCGAACAACAACTGACTCACTTCCCAAGCTCTCTCATCCCCAACAGACTTCATACTTGCCCCTCTTTCCAAAACTCTTGCATTTACCTCCCTAACAACCCCATCCATAAACAAATTAAACAACCATGGAGACATCACACACCCTGCCGGAAACCTACATTCACTCAGAACCAATCACTTTCCTCTCTTCCTACACGTACACATGCCTTACATCCTCGATAAAAACTTTTCACTGCTTCTAACAACTTGCCTCCCACACCATATATTCTTAATACCTTCCACAGAGCATCTCTGTCAACTCTATCATATGCCTTCTCCAGATCCATAAATGCTACATACAAATCCATTTGCTTTTCTAAATATTTCTCACATACATTCTTCAAAGCAAACACCTGATCCACACATCCTCTACCACTTCTGAAACCACAGAATATAGATATAAATATAAAATATATATTATACTTTGTCGGTGCCTCCCGCGTTAGCGAGGTAGCGCAGGAAAACAGATTAGAGAATGGCTCAACCCACCCACATCCACATGTATATACATACACGTCCACACACAGCACATATACATATCTATATATATCTCACCATATCTCAATATATATATACACACACAGACATATGCACATACAGATATGTACATAATTCATACTGTCTGCCCTAACTCATTCCCGTCGCCACCCCACCACACAAGAAATGAAAAACCCCTGCCCTCGCATATGCGCGTGGTTGTGGTTGGTAAAGACAACAAAGGCCACATTCGTTCACACTCAGTCTCTAGCTGTCATGTATAATGCACCGAAACAACAGCTCCCTTTACACATCGAGGCCCCAAAAATCTTTCCATGGTTTACCCCCGACGCTTCATATGCCCTGGCTCAATCCAGTGACAGCACGTCGACACCAGAATACTACATCGTTCCAATTCACTCTATTCCTTGCACGCCTTTCACTCAATCTTTCCACCACTAATTTGGTCTCCTACTTCCCCTCGTTCCCTCCACCTCTGACACATATATCCTCTTGACAATCTTTCCTCACTCATTCTCTCCATGTGACCAAACCATTTCAAAACACCCTCTTCTGCTCTCTCAACCACACTCTTTTTATTACCAAACATCTCTCTTACCCTTTCATTTCTTACTCAATCAAACCACCTCACACCACATATTGTCCTCAAACATCTCATTTTCAGGACATCCACCCTCCTCCGCACAACTCGATCTATAGCCCACGCCTTGCACCCATATACAATTGTTGGAACCACTATTCCTTGAAAAATACCCATTTTTGCTTTCCAGGATAAAGTTCTCGACTTCCAAACGTTCTTCAACGCTCTCAGAACTTTCACCCCTCTCCCAACCTATGATTCACTTCCGCTTCCATGGTTCTATCCGCTGCCAAATCCACTCCCTGATATCTAAAACACTTCACTTTCTCCAGTTTTTCTCAGTTAAAACGTACCTCCAAATTGACTTGTCCCTCAACCCTACTATATGTAATAACCTTGCTCTCATTCACATTTACACTCAATTAAAAACTTTACACTGCTTCTAACAACTTACCTCACCCACCATATATTCTTAATACCTTCCACAGAGCACCTCCATCAGCTCTATCATATGGCTTCTCCAGATCCATAAATGTCACATAAAAATCCATTTGCTTTTCTAAGTATTTCTCACATACATTTTCCAAAGCAAGCACCTGATCCACACATCCTCTACCACTTCTGAAACCACACTGTTGTTCCCCAATCTGTTGCTCTGTACATGCCTTCACCCTCTAAGTCAATGCCCTCCCATATAATTTCCCAGGAATACTCAACAAACATTTACCTTTGTAATTTGAGCACCCACTCTTATGCCCTTTGCCTTTGTACAATGGCACTATGCAAGCATTCTACCAGTCTTCAGGCACCTCACCATGAGTCATACATATATTAAATAACCCTACCAACCAGTCAACAATAAAGTCACCCCCTTTTTTAATAAATTCCCCTGCAATACCATCCAAACTCGCTGCTTTCATCTTCCGCAAAGCTTTTACTACCTCTTCTCTGTTCACCAAATCATTTTCCCCAACCCTCTCACTGTGCGCACCACCTCGACCTAAACACCCTATATCTGCCACTCTATTATCAAACACAGTTAACCAACCTTCAAAATACTCACTCCCTCTACTTCTCACATCACCACTACTTGTTATCACCTCCTCATTAACCCACTTCATTGATGTTCCCGTTTGTTCCCTTGTCTTACGCACTTTACTTACCTCCCTCCAAAACATCTTTTTATTCTCCTTAAAATCTAATGATACTCTCTCACCCAAACTCTCATTTGCCCGGTTCTTCCCCTCTTGCTCCTTTCTTTTGACCTCCTGCCTCTTTCTTTCATACATCACCCAGTCATATGCATTATTTCCCTGCAAAAATCGTTCAAATGCCTCTCTCTTCTCTTTCACTAATAATTTTACTTCTTCATCCCACCACTCACTACCCTTTCTAATTAGTTCACCTCCAACGCTTCTCATGCCACAAGCATCTTTTGCCAAGAGATAACTGCTCCCCTAAATACATCCCATTCCTCCCGCACTCCCCTGACGTCCTTTGTTCTCACCTTTTTCCAACCTGCACTCAGTTTCTCCTGGTACTTCCTCACACAAGTCTCCTTTCTAAGCTCACCTACTCTCACCACTCTCTTCACCCCCAACATTCCCTCTTCTCTTCTGAAAACTTCTACAAATTTTCCCCTTCGCTTCCACAGGATAATGATCAGACATCCCTCCAGTTGCACCTCTCAGCACATTAATATCGAAAAATCCCTCTTCGCGCGCCTATCAGTTAACAAGTAATCCAATAATGCTCTCTGGCCATCTCTCCTACTTAAATATGTATGCTTCTGTATATCTCTCATTTTAAATCAGATATTCCTAATCACCAGTCCTTTATCAGCACATAAATCTACAAGCTCTTCACAATTTCAATTTGCAACACTGAACACCCCATGTACACCAATTATTCCCTCAACTGCCACATTACTCACCTTTGCATTCAAATTACCCATCACTATAACCCGGTCTCCTTCATCAAAACTAATAACACACTCACTCACCTGCTCCCAAATCACTTGTCTCTCATGGTCTTTCTTCTCATGCCCAAGTACATATGCACCAATAATCACCCATCTGTCTCCATCCACTCTTAGTTTTACCAATACCAATCTAGTGTTTACTTTTTTACACTAAATCACATACACCCACCACTCCTGTTTCCTTAGTGCTACTCCTTCACTTGCTTCTCTGAGGAAGTGACGGGAGAGACTGAGTACAGAATGGAAAAGGTGAGAACAAAGGACGTAAGGGAAATGGGGAAGGAATGGGATGCATTTAGGGAAGCAGTGATGGCTTGTGCAAAACATGCTTGTGGCATGAGAAGCGTGGGAGGTGAACAGATTAGAAAGGGTAGTGAGTGGTGGGATAAAGAAGTAAGATTATTAGCGAAAGAGAAGAGAGAGGGATTTGGACGATTTTTGCGGGCAAATAATGCGAATGACTGGTAGATGTATAAATGAAAGAGGCAGGAGGTCAAGAGAAAGGTGCAAGAGGTGAAAAAATGGGCAAATGAGAGTTGGGGTGAGAGAGTATCATTAAATTTTAGAAAGAGTAAAAAGATGCTTTCGAAGGAGGTAAAGTGCGTAAGACAAGGGAACAAATGGAAACATCAGTGAAGAGGCCTAATGGGGTGGTGATAACAATGAGTGGTGATGTGAGAAGGAGATGGAGTGAGTATTTTGAAGGTTTGTTGAATGTGTTTGATGATAGAGTGGCAGATATAGGGTGTTTTGGTCGAGGTGGTGTGCAAAGTGAGAGGGTTAGGGAGAATGATTTGGTAAACAGAGAAGAGGTAGTAAATATT
The DNA here is from genome assembly GCF_036320965.1 of Panulirus ornatus. NCBI lineage: Eukaryota > Metazoa > Arthropoda > Malacostraca > Decapoda > Palinuridae > Panulirus > Panulirus ornatus. Next base: position 25,716,726 of record NC_092237.1, on the reverse strand, counting down.
TTGCGGCAGGGGAAAGCCGGAAACGCAGCAGGATCGGAGGGTATTGCAGGGGAATTTATTAAAAAAGGGGTTGACTGTATTGTTGA
>NC_092237.1:25704603-25716540 GCF_036320965.1 Panulirus ornatus | reverse complement strand
ACACACTCAAATATACATACCTATACATCTCAACGTGTACATATATATACGCACACAGACATATTCATATATACAAATATGCATAATTCATACTATATGCCTTTATTCATTACCATCGCCACCTCGCCACACATTTAATAACAACACCTTCCCCCCTCATGTGTGCGAGGTAGTGCTAGGAAAAGACAACAACGACCCCATTCCTTCACTCTCAGTCTCTAGCTGTCATGTAATAATCCATCGAAACCACAGCTCCCTTTCCACATCCAGGCCCCACAGAAATTTCCATTGTTTACCCTAGACGCTTCACATATTCTGGTTCAATCCACTGACAGCACTTCATCCCAGGTATACCACATCGTTCCAATTCACTCTATTCCTTGCACGCCTTTCACCCTAATGCGTGTTCAGGCCCCGATAACTCAAAATCTTTTTCACTTCATCTTTCCACCTCCAATTTGGTCTCCCACTCCTCCTCGTTCCCTCCACCTCTGACACATATATCCACTTGGTCAATCTTTCCTCACTCGTTCTCTCCATGTGACCAAACCATGTCAAAATACCCTCTTCTGTTCTCTCAACCACACTCTTTTTATTTCCACACATCGCTCTTACCCTACTATTACTTACTCGATCAAACCACCTCACACCATGTATTGTCCTCAAACAACTCCTTTCCAGCACGTCCACCCTCCTGCGAACAATTCTATCCATAGCCCACGCCTCGCAACCATACAACATTCTTCAACGCTCCCAGAATTTTCGCCCCCTCCCCCACTCTATGACTCATTTCCGCTTCCATGGTTCCATCCGCTGCCAAATCAGGCATCTCACCATGAGTCATAAATACCTTAAATAACCTTACCAACAAGTCAATAATACAGTCACCCCCTTTTTTAATAAATTCCACTGCAATACCATCCAAACCTGCTGCCTTGCCGGCTTTCATCTTCCGCAAAGCTTTTACTACCTCTTCTCTGTCTACCAAATCATTTTCCGTAACCCTCTCACTTTGCACACCACCTCGACCAAAACACCCCTATATCTGCCACTCTATCATCAAACACATTCAACAAACCTATATATATATAAACATATACATATATATATATATATATATATATATATATATATATATATATATATATATATATATATATATGTATATATATATTTATATATATATATATATATATATATATATATATATATATATATATATATATATATATATATATATTTTTTTTTTTTTTTTTCTTTTTTTCATCCTATTCGCCATTTCCCACGTTAGCGAGGTTGCGTTAAGCACAGAGGACTGGGCCTTAGAGGGAATATCCTCACCTGGCCCCCTTCTCTGTTCCATCTTTGGAAAATCAAAAAAAGAAAACGAGAGGGGAGGATTTCCAGCCACCCGCTCCCTCCCCTTTTAGGCGCCTTCTACGATATATATATATATATATATATATATATATATATATATATATATATATATATATATATATATATATATATATATATATATATATATATATACATATATATAAATATATATATATATATTTATATATATTTATATTTATATATATATATATTTATATATATTTAGTAATTTTGATTCAGGAGAACCGATTATAGTGATGGTTAATTTGAATGCAATGGTTAGTAATTTGGCAGTTGACTGTATGTTTGGTGTTTTGGTCAGGTATTTGCTTTGATTTATATATGTGAGAAATACTTAGAAAACCAGATTGATTTGTATGTAGCATTTATGGATCTGGAGAAGGCCTACGATAAGGTTGATAGAGATGCTCCAAGGAAAGTTTTATGAGTATATGGTTTGGAAAGTAAGTTGTTAGAAGCATTGAAAAGTTTTTATTGAGGAGTTAAGACATGTGTACGAGTAGGAAGAGAAGAGAATGAAAAGTTCCCAGTGAATATCGGTTTAACGCAGGGGTGTGCGATGTCTCCATGGTTGTTTAATTTGTTTATGGATGGGGATGTTAGGGAGGCAAATATGCAATCTGTTGTTGATGATTTGGCTTGGGAAGTGAGTCAGTTGTTTTTCACTGATGATACCCCGGTGCTGGCTGATTCGTGTGAGAAACTGCAGAAGTTGGTGACTGAGTTTGGTAAAGCGTTTGAAAGAAGAAAGCTGAGAGTAAATGAGAGTAACAGTAAGATTATTATGTTCAGTATGATTGAGGGACGAGTTACTTTGGACGTAAGTTTGATTTCAGTAAAACTTGAGGACGTGAAGTTTTTAGATATCTGTGAGTGGACTTAACAGCAGATGGAACCATGGAATCAGAAGTGAGTCACAGGATGAGGAAGGGACCAAGGTTCTGGGAGCGCTGAAGAATGTGTGGGAGGCGAGAACGTTATCTCCGAAGACAAAAATGGATATGTTTGAAGGAGTCGTGGTTCCAACAATGTTATATGGTTGGAATATATATAGATAGGGTTGTACGGAGGAAGGTAGGTGTGTTGAAAATTCGATATTTCAGGACAATATGTAGTGTGAGGTAGCTTGATCGAGTAAGTAATGAAAGGTTATAAGAGATGTTTGGTAATGAAAAGAGTGTGGTTTAGAGAGCAGAAAAGGGTGTATTGAATTGCCTTGGTCTCATGGTGAGAATGAGAGAAGAAAGATTGACAGAGAGGATATATATGTCAGAGGTGGAGGGAACGAGAAGTGGGAGACGAAATTGGAGGTAGAATGATGGTGTTAAAAAGATATTGAACGATCGGTACCTGAACATAAGGTTGGGGGGAGGGGTGAAAGGCATGCAAGGAATACAATGAATTGGAACGATGTGGTATACCGGGGTAGACGTGCTGTCTATGGATTCAACCACGTCATGTGAAGCGTCCGGAGTAAACCATGGGAAGTTTTGTTTAGCCTTGATATGGAATGGGAGCTTTCGTTTTGGTGCATTACACATGACATATAGAATTTGAATGTGAACAAATGTGGCCTTTGTTGTCTTTTGCGAGAGCTAACTCGCGCGCGCGCACGGGTGGAAGGCCGGTTCCATATAATGTGTGGCAGTGTGGCGATGGGAATGGATGAAGGTAACATGTATGAATGTGTAAAAATGTATATACATATATGTGTGTTTATGTATATTTATGTATTCATTGAAATATGTAGGTATGTACATGTTCGCATGTTGGCATATATATACATACAAGTGTATGTGGGTGGGTTGGGCAATTCTTTCGTCTATTTCCTTGCATTACTTCGCTAGCGCGGGAGAGAAGAAATTATGATAAAAAGAACACACACACACACACACACACACACACACACATATATATATATATATATATATATATATATATATATATATATATATATATATATATATATATATATATATATATATATATATATATATATATATATATATACATTTTATCCTCATTCGTAGAAGGCGACTAAAGGGGACGGGAGCGGGGGGCTAAAAACATTCCCCTCCTTGTATTTTAACTTTCTAAAATGGGAAACACAGGAAGGAGTCACACGGGGAGTGCTCATCCTCCTCGAAGGCTAAGACTGGGGTGTCTAAATGTGTGTGGATGTAACCAAGATGAGAAAAAAGGAGAGATAGTTTGTATGTTTGAGGAAAGGAACCTGGATGTTTTGGCTCTGAGTGAAACGAAGCTCAAAGGTAAAGGGGAGGAGTGGTCTGAGAATGTCTTGGGAGTAAAGTCAGGGGTTAGTGAAAGGACAAGAGCAAGGGAAGGAGTAGCACAACTCCTGAAACACGAGTGGTGGGAGTATGTGATAGAGTGTAAGAAAGTAAACTCTAGATTAATATGGGTAAAATTCAAAGTTAATGGAGAGAGATGGGTGATTATTGGTGCATATGCACCTGGGCATGAGAAGAAAGATCATGAGAGGCAAGTGGTTTGGGAGCAGATGAATTAGCGTGTTAGTGGTTTTGATGCACGAGACCGGGTTATAGTGATGGGTGATTTGATTGCATAGGTGAGTAATGTGGCAGTTGAGGGAATAATTGGTATACATGGGGTGTTCAGTGTTGTAAATGGAAATGGTGAAGACCTTGTAGATTTATGTGCTGAAAAAGGAGTGGAGATTGGGAATACCTGGTTCAAAAAAAGTGATATGCATAAGTATACGTATGTAAGTGTAAAAGATGGCCAGAGTGCGTTATTGGATCACGTGTTAATTGACTGGCGCGCGAAAGAGAGTCATTTGGATGTTAATGTGCAGAGAGGGGCAACTGGAGGGATGTCTAGTGGAGGCGAAGGTGAAGATTTGTAGAGGTTTTCAGGAAAGAAGAGAAAATGTTAGGGTGAAGGCATAGGTGAGAGAAAGAGAGCTTGGGAAGGAGACTTGTGTGAGGAAGTACCAGGAGAGACTAAGTGCAGAATGGAAAAAAGTGAGAACAAAGGACGTAAGGGGAGTGGGGGAGGAATGGGATGTATTTAGTGGAGCAGTGATGGCCTGCGCAAAAGATGCTTGTGGCATAAGAAGCGTCGGAGGTAGGTAGTCAATGGTGGGATGAAGAAGTAAGATTATTAATAAGAGAGAAAAGAGAGGCATTTGGACGACTTTTGTAGAGAAATAATGCAAATGAGTGGGAGATGTATAAAAGAAAGATATAGGAGGTCAAGTGAAAGGTGCAAGAGGTGAGAAAAAGGGGCAAAATAGAGTTGGGATGAGAGAGTATCATTAAATTTTAGGGAGAATAAAAAGAAGTTTTGGAAGGAGGTAAATAAAGTGCGTAAGACAAGGAAACAAATGGGAACTTCAGTGAAGGGGGCTAATGGGGAGGTGATAACAAGTAGTAGTGATGTGAGAAGGAGATGGAGTGAGTATTTGGAAGATTTGTTGAATGTGTTTCATAATACAGTGGCAGATATAGGGTGTTTTGGTCGAGGTGGTGTGCAAAGTGAGAGGGTTAGGGAGGATGATTTGGTGAACAGAGAAGAGGTAGTAAAAGCTTTGCGGAAGATGAAAGCCGGCAAGGCAGCGGGTTTGGATGGTATTGCAGAGGAATTTATTAAAAAAGGGGGTGAATGTATTGTTGACTGGTTGGTAAAGTTATTTAATGTATGCATGATTCATGGTGAGGTGCCTGAGGACTGGCGGACTGCTTCCACAGTGCCATTGTACAAAGACAAAGGGGACAAAGGTGAGTGCTCAAATTAAAGAGGTATAAGTTTGTTGAGTATTCCTGGTAAATCATATGGGAGGGTATTGATTGAGAGAGTGAAGGCATGTACAGAGCATAAGATTGGAGAAGAGCAGTGTGGTTTCAGATGTGATAGAGGATGTGTGGATCAGGTGTTTGCTTTGAAGAATGTATATGAAAAATACTTAGAAAAGCAAATGGATTTGTATGTAGCATTTATGGATCTGGAGAAGGCATATGACAGAGTTGATAGCGATGCTCTGTGGAAGGTATTAAGAATATATGGTGTGGGAGGCAAGTTGTTAGAAGCAGTGAAAAGTTTGTATCGAGGATGTAAGGCATGTGTACGTGTAGGAATAGAGGAAAGTGATTGGTTCTCAGTGAATGTAGGTGTGCGGCAGGGGTGTGTGATGTCTCCATGGTTGTTTAATTTGTTAATGGATGGGGTAGTCAGGGAAGTTAGGGTAGTTATGGTAGTCAGGGAAGAGTGGTTTGGGAATATCTTGAGAGTAAAGTCAGGAGTTAATGAGAGGACAAGTGCAAGGGAAGGAGTAGCACTGCTCCTGAAATAGGAGTGGTGGAAGTATGTGATAGATTGTAAGAAAATGAACTCTGGATTGATATTGGTGAAACTGGAAGATGATGGAGAGAGATGGGTGATTATTGGTGGATACGCACCTGGGCATGAGAAGAAAGATCATGAGAGGCAAGTGTTTCGGGACCAGCTGAAAGAGTGTGTTAGTACTTTTCATGCACGAGACGGGGTTATAGTGATGGGTGATTTGAATGCAAAAGTGAGTAATGTGGTAGTTGAGGGAATAACTTGTATACATGGGGTGTTCAGCATTGTAAATAGAAATGGTGAAGAGCTTGTATATTTATGTGCTGAAAAATGAATGGTGATTGGGAATACCTGGTTTAAAAAGCGAGAGATACATAAGTATACGTATGTTAGTAGGAGGGATGGCCAGAGAGCGTTATTCGATTAGGTGTTAATAGATAGGCGCGCGAAAGGGAGACTTTTTGGACGTTAATGTGCTGAGAAGTGCAACTGGAGGGATGTCTGATCATTATCTTGTGGAGGCGAAGGTGAAGGATTGTAGACGTTTTCAGAAAAGAAGAGAGAATGTTGGAGTGAAGAGAGTGGTGAGAGTAAGTGTGCTTGGGAAGGAGACTTGTGTGAGAAGGTACCAGGAGAGACTGAGTATAGAATGGAAAAATGTAAGAAGAAAGGAGGTAAGGTGAGTGGGGCAGGATTGGAATGCATTTAGAGGAGCAGTGATGGCTTGCGCAAAAGATGCTTGTGGCATGAGAAGCGTGGGAGGTGGACAGATTAGAAAAGGTAGTGAGTGGTGGGATGAAGAAGTAAGATTATAAGTGAAAGAGAAGAGAGAAGCATTTGGACGATTTTTGCAGGGAAATAAAGGAAATGACTGGGATATGTATAAAAGAAGGAGGCAGGAGGTCACAAGAAAGGTTCAAGAGGTTAAAAAGAAGGCAAATGAGAGTTGGGGTGAGAGAGTATCATTAAATTTTAGGGAGAATAAAAAGATGTTTTGGAAGGAGGTAGATTAAGTGCGAAAGACAAGGGAACAAATGGAAACTTCAATGAAGGGGGCTAATGGACAGGTGATAAGTATTTGTGATGTGAAAAGGAGATAGAGTGAGTATTTTGAAGGCTTGTTGAATGTGTTTGATGATAGAGTGGCAGATATAGGGTGTTTTGGTCGGGGTGGTGTGCAGAGTGAGAGGGTTAGGGAGGATGATATGGTAAACAGAGAAGAGGTAGTAAAAGCTTTGCGGAAGATGAAAGCAGGCAAGGCATCGGGTTTGGATGGTATAGCTGTGGAATTTATTTAAAAAGGGGGTGACTGTATTGTTGACTGGTTGGTAAGGTTATTTAATGTATGTACGACTCATGGTGAGGTGCCTGAGGATGGGCGGAATGCTTGTATAGCGCCATTGTACAAAGGGAAAGGGGATAAGAGTGAGTGTTCAAATTACAGAGGTATAAGTTTGTTGAGTATTCCTGGTAAATTATATGAAAGGGTATTGATTGAGAGGGTGAAGGCATGTACAGAGCATCAGATTGGGGAAGAGCAGTATGGTTTCAGAAGTGGTAGAGGATGTGTGGATCAGGTGTTTGCTTTGAAGAATGTATGTGAGAAATACTTAGAAAAGCAAATGAATTTGTATGTAGCATTTATGGATATGGAGAAGGCATATGATAGAGTTGATAGAGATGCTCTGTGGAAGGTTTTAAGAATATATGGTGTGGGAGGCAAGTTGTTAGAAGCAGTAAAAAGTTTTTATCGAGGATGTAAGGCATGTGAACGTGTAGGAAAAGAGGAATGTGATTTGCTCCCAGTGAATGTAGGTTTACGACAAGGGTGTGTGATGTCTCCATGGTTGTTTAATTGGTTTATGGATTGGGTTGTTAGAGAGGTGAATGCAAGAGTTTTGCAAAGAGGGGTAAGTATGCAGTCTGTTGTGGATGAGAGAGCTTGGGAAGTGAGTGAGTTGTTGTTCGCTGATGATACAGCGCTGGTGGCTGATTCATGTGAGAAATTGCAGAAGCTGGTGACTGAGTTTGGTAAGGTGTGTGAAAGAAGAAAATTGAGAGTAAATGTGAATTAGAGCAAGGTTATTAGGTACTGTAGGGTTGAGGGTCAAGTCAATTGGTAGGCAAATTTGAATGGAGAAAAACTGGAGTAAGTGAAGTGCTTTAGATATCTTGGAGTGGATTGGGCAGCGGATGGAACCATGGAAGCGAAAGTTAATCATTGGGTTGGGGAGGGGGCGAAAGTTTTGGGAGCGTTGAAGAATGTGTGGAAGTCGAGATAATTATCTCGGAAAGCAAAAATGGGTATGTTTGAAGGAATAGTGGTTCCAACAATGTTATATGGTTGCGAGGCATGGGCTATGGATAGTTTTGTACGCAGGAGAGTGTATGTGCTGGAAATGATATGTTTGAGTACAAATATGGTGTGAGGTGGTTTGATCGAGTAATTAATATTTGGGTAAGAGAGATGTGTGGTAATAAAAAGAGTGTGGTTGATAGAGCAGAAGAGGGTGTTTTGAAATGGTTTGGTCACATGGAGAGAATGAGTGATGAAAGATTGACCAAGAGGATATATGTGTCAGAGGTGGAGGGAACGAGGAGAAGTAGGAGACCAAATTGGAGGTGGAAAGATGGAGTGAAAAAGATTTTGAGTGATCGTGGCCTGAACATGCAGGAGGGTGAAAGGAGGGCAAGGAATAGAGTGAATTGGATCGATGTGTTATACCGGGGTTGACGTGCTGTCAGTGGATTGAATCAAGGCATGTGAAGCGTCTGGGGTAGACCATGTAAAGTTGTGTGGGGCCTGGATGTGGAAAGGGAGATGTGGTTTCGGGCATTATTGCATGACAGCTAGAGACTGAGTGTGAAAGAATGGGGCCTTTGTTTTCTTTTCCTAGTGCTTCCTCGCACACATGTGTGGCGAGGTGGCGGTGGGAATGAATAAAGGCAGACAGTGTGAATTGTGTGCATGGGTATATATGTATGTGTCTGTGTGTGTATATATATGTGTATATTGAGATGTATAGGTATGTATATTTGCGTGTGTGGACGTGTATGTATGTACATTGTGTATGGGGGTGGGTTGGGCCATTTCTTTCGTCTGTTTTCTTGCGCTACCTCGCAAACGCGGGAGACAGCGACAAAGCAAATAAAGATATATATATATATATATATATATATATATATATATATATATATATATATATATATATATATATATATATGTACATATATATATATATATATATATATATATATATATATATATATATATATATATATAGATATATATATATATATATATATATATATATATATATATATATATATATATATATATATATATATATATATATATATATATATATATATATATATATATATATATATATATATATATAAGTATATATACATATATATACATATATATATATATATATATATATATATATATATATATATATATATATATATATATATATATATATATATATATATATATATATATATATATATATATATATATATATATATATATATATATATATATATATATATATATTTCTTTCATTCAAACTATTCGCCATTTCCCTTGTTAGCGAGGTAGCGTTAAGAACAGAGGACTGGGCCTTTGAGGGAATATCCTCACCTGGCGCCCTTCTCCGTTTCTTCTTTTGGAAAATTATAAAAAAGAACGAGAGGGGAGGATTTCCAGCCCCTCGCTCCCTCCCCTTTTAGTCGCCTTCTACGACACGCAGGGAATACGTGGGAAGTATTCTTTCTCCCCTATCCCCAGAGAAGAGAGAGGCATTTGGACGATTTTTGCAGGGAAAAAATGCAGTTGAGTGGGAGACGTATAAAAGAAAGAGACAGGAGGTCAAGAGAAAGGTGCAAGAGGTGAAAAAAAAGGGCAAATGAGAGTTGGGGTGAGAGAGTATCATTAAGTTTTAGGGAGAATAAAAAGATGTTCTGGAAGGAGGTAAATAAAGTGCGTAAGACAAGGGAGCAAATGGGAACCTCAGTGAAGGGTGCAAATGGGGAGGTGATAACAAGTAGTGGTGATGTGAGAAGGAGATGGAGTGAGTATATTGAAGGTTTGTTGAATGTGATTGATGATAGAGTGGCAGATATAGGGTGTTTTGGTCGAGGTGGTGTGCAAAGTGAGAGGGTTAGGGAAAATGATTTGGCAAACAGAGAAGAGGTAGTAAAAGCTTTGCGGAAGATGAAAGCCGGCAAGGCAGCAGGTTTGGATGTTATTGCAGTGGAATTTATTAAAAAAGGGGGTGACTGTATTGTTGACTGGTTGGTAAGGTTATTTAATGTATGTATGACTCACGGTGAGGTGCCTGAGGATTGGCGGAATGCGTGCATAGTGCCATTGTACAAAGGCAAAGGGGATAAGAGTGAGTGCTCAAATTACAGAGGTGTAAGTTTGTTGAGTATTCCTGGTAAATTATATGGGAGGGTATTGATTGAGAGGGTGAAGGCATGTACAGAGCATCAGATTGGGGAAGAGCAGTGTGGTTTCAGAAGTATTAGAGGATGTGTGGATCAGGTGTTTGCTTTGAAGAATGTATGTGAGAAATACTTAGAAAAGCAAATGGATTTGTATGTAGCTTTTATGGATCTGGAGAAGGCATATGATAGAGTTGATAGAGATGCTCTGTGGAAGGTATTAAGAATATATGGTGTGGGAGGCAAGTTGTTAGAAGCAGTGAAAAGTTTTTATCGAGGATGTAAGGCATGTGTACGTGTAGGAAGAGAGGAAAGTGATTGGTTCTCAGTGAATGTAGGTTTGCGGCAGGGGTGTGTGATGTCTCCATGGTTGTTTAATTTGTTTATGGATGGGGTTGTTGGGGAGGTGAATGCAAGAGTTTTGGAAAGAGGGGCAAGTATGAAGGCTGTTGGGGATGAGGTTTGAGGGTCAAGTCAACTGGGAGGTGAGTTTGAATGGAGAAAAACTGGCGGAAGTGAACTGTTTTAGATATCTGGGAGTGGATCTGGCAGCGGATGGAACCATGGAAGCGGAAGTGGATCATAGGGTGGGGGAGGGGGCGAAAATTTTGGGAGCCTTGAAGAATGTTTGGAAGTCGAGAACATTATCTCGGAAAGCAAAAATGGGTATGTTTGAAGGAATAGTGGTTCCAACAATGTTGTATGGTTGCGAGGCGTGGGCTATGGATAGAGTTGTGCGCAGGAGGATGGATGTGCTGGAAATGAGATGTTTGAGGACAATGTGTTTGGGGTGAGGTGGTTTGATGAGTAAGTAAAAGTAAGGGTAAGAGAGATGTGTGGAAAAAAAAGAGGTGGTTGAGAGAGCAGAAGGGGTTTTTTTTTGAAAAGGGTTTTTTGGGACATTGGGAGGAATGAATGAGGAAAGATTGACCAAGGGGATTTAGGGGTCGGAGGTGGAGGGAAAGGGGAAGAGGGGACCAAATTGGAGGTGGAAAGTGGAGTGGAAAAAAATTTTGGTGATTGGGGGGCCCGGAAAAAATGCGGAGGGTGAAAGGAGGGCAAGGGGGAGAGTGAATTGGACCGATGTTGGGTTACCGGGGGGTTTACCCTGCTGTCAGGGGATTGAATCGGGGCATGTGAAGGGGGGGTTTTGGGGGAAACCATGGAAAGTGTGTAGGTAGGGTTTTTTTGCGGTGTGGCGTATGTTTTCATGTTTTTATGGGGGTGGGTTTTGGGGCCCTTTCTTTCGTCTGTTTTTTGGACCCGCCCAAAAGCGGGGACACCCCCCAAAGCCCCAAAAAAAAAAAAAAAAAAAAATATTTTTTATGAAAATATATATTATATATATATTATATATATTTTATAATTTTTATATTTATTATCAATATAAAATTTTATATATATGTTGCACCCGGTATGGAAAAAAGATCACGGTGGGGGTTGTTTTGGTGCAGTCTTGATGTTTTAGCAGATTGAGCCGGGGGAACCCCTTTGTGATGGGGGGATTTGAATGAAGGTCCAGTAATGTGGGGAGTTGAGGGTATAACTAGTTTTTTGGGGCAGGTGTTTCTTTTTAACTATGTATGAGGGGGAAAAAACTTATAGATGATTTGTATTTGATTTATGGGGTCTGGGGAGGCATATGATACGGTTTAAAGATGGGTTTTGGAAGGCCTTAAGGTATATGGTTTTGGGAGGTTAAATTCCCAAAAGTAGTAGAAAATTTTATCAAAGATGTTGGGCATGTGGACGGTGACA
>NC_092237.1:25688884-25704503 GCF_036320965.1 Panulirus ornatus | reverse complement strand
TCTAGCGCTCTCTCGCGGGAGTGCAAGGGGAGGGGCTGTTATATCATGAATGCTCTTATTCGCATCTACTCTCGGCTTTCTTATTTCACACACTTTACCAAACTCAGTCACCAGCTTCTGCAGTTTCTTACACGAATCAGCCACCAGCGCTGTATCATCAGCGGGGAAGAACTTATTCAGTTTCTAAGTTCTCTCATCCAAAACAGACTGCATATTGCCTCTCTTTCCGAAACTCTAGCATTTACCTCCCTAACAACGCCATCCATAAACAAATTAAACAACCATGGAGACATCACACATCCCTGCCGCATAGCAACATTCACTGAGAACCAATCACTCTCCTCTCTTCCTACACGTACACAAGCCTTATATCCTCGATAAAAACTTTTCACTGCTTCTAACAACTTAACCCACCACACCGTATATTCTTAATACCTTCCACAGAGCATCGCTATTAACTCTATCATATGCCTTCTCCAGATCCGTAAATGCTACACATAAATCCATATGCTTTTTGTAAGTATTTCTCGCATGCAATCTTCAATGCAAACACCTGATCCACACATCCTCTACCACTTCTGACACCACACTGCTCTTCCCCAATCTGATGCTCTGTACATGTCTTCACCCACTTCATCAATACCTCCCATATAATTCCCCAGGAATACTCAACAAACTTATACCTCTGTAATTTGAGCACTCACTTTATCCACTGTCCTTTGTATAATGGCATTATGCAACCATTCCGCCAGTCCTCAGGCACCTCACCTTGAGTGATACATGCGTCAAATAAACTTACCGACCTTTTTCAATGAATTCCACTGCAATACCATCCAAACCCGCTGCCATGCTGGCTTTCATCTTCCGCAAAGCTTTTACTACCTCTTCTCTGTTTACCAAATCATTCGTTCTAACCCTCTCACTTTGCACACCACCTAAACCAAAACACCCTATATCTGCAACTCTATCATCAAACACATTCAGCAGACCTTCAAAATATTCAGTCCATCTTCTCACATCCTCAATACTTGTCATCACCTCCCCATTAGCTCCATTCACTGATGTTCCCATTTGTTCCCTTGTCTTAAGCACTTTATTTACCTCCTTCCAAAACATATTTCTATTCTACCTAAAATTTAATGATACTCTCTGACCACACTCTCATTTGCCCTCTTTTTGACCTCTTGCACCTTTCTCTTGACCTCCTGCCTCTTTATTTTATACATCTCCCAATCATTTGCAACATTTCCTTGCAAAATCGTCCAAATGCCCCTCTCTTCTCTTTGACTAACAATATGACTTCTTCATCCCACCACTCCCTACCCTTTCCAATATGCACACCTCCCACGCTTTTCATGCCACAAGCATCTTTTGTGCAAGACATAACTGCTTCCCTAAATACATCCCATTCCTCCCACACTACCCTTACGTCCGTTCTTCTCACCTTTTTCCATTTTGTTATCAATCTCTCTTGATACTTCCTCACACAAGTCTCCTTCTCGAGCTCACTTACTCTCACCACTCTCTTCACCCCAACATTCTTTCTTCTTTTCTGAAATCCTTTACAAATCTTCCCCTTCGCCTCCACAAGATGATAGTCAGACATCCCTCCAGTTGCACCTCGCATCACATTAACATCCAAAAGTCTCTCTTTCGCGCGCTTATCAATTAAAATGTAATCCAATTTGGCTTTCTGGCCATATCTCCCACTTACATATGTATACTTATGTATATCTTTCTTTTCAAACCAGGTATTCCCCGTCACCAATCCTTTTTCTGCATATAAATCTAGAACCTCTTCACCATTTCTATTTACAGCACTGGATTAGTGTTAATTCATAGCGCGCAAAAGAGAGACTTTTGGATGTTAATGTACTAAGAGGTGCAACTGGAGTGATGTCTGATCATTATCTGGTGGAGTCGAAGGTGAAGATTTGTAGGGGTTTTCAGAAAAGAAGAGAGAATGTTGGGGTGAAGAGAGTGGTGAGAGTAAGTGAGCTTAGGAAGGAGATTTGTGTGAGGAAGTACCAGGAGAGAAAGAGTACAGAATTGAGAAAGGCGAGAACAAAAGAGGTAAAGGGAGTGGGGGAGGAATGGGATGTATTAAGGGAAGCAGTGATGGCTTGGGCAAAAGATACTTGTGGCATGAGAAGCGTGGGAGGTGTGTTGATTAGAAAGGGTAGTGAGTGGTGGGATGAAGAAGTAAGATTATTAGTGAAAGAGAAGAGAGAGGCATTTGGACGATTTTTGCAGGAAAAAAATGCAATTGAATGGGAGATGTATAAAAGAAAGAGGCAAGAGGTTAAGAAAAAGGTGCAAGAGGTGAAAAAGAGGGCAAAATGAGAGTTGGGGGAGAGAGTATCATTAAATTTTAGGGAGAATTAAAAGATGTTTTGGAAGGAGGTAAGTAAAGTGCGCAAGACAAGGGAGCAATTGGGAACTTCAGTGAAGGGGGCTAATGGGGAGGTGATATCAAGTAGTGGTGATGTGGGAAGGAGATGGAGTGAGTATTTTGAAGGTTTGTTGAATGTGTTTGATGATAGAGTGGCAGATATAGGGTGTTTTGGTCGAGGTGGTGTGCAAAGTGAGAGGGTTAGGGAAAATGATTTGGTAAACAGAGAGGAGATAGTATATTCTTTACGGAAGATGAAAGCCGGCAAGGTAGAAGGTTTGAATGGTATATCAGTGGAATTTATTAAAAAAAAGGGGGTTACTGTATTGTTGACTGGTTTGTAAGGTTATTTAATGTATTTATGATTCAGGGTGAGGTGCCTGAGAATTGGCGGAATGCCTGCATAGTGCCATTGTACAAAGGCAAAGGGGATAAGAGTGAGTGCTCAAATTACAGAGGTATAAGTTTGTTGAGTATTCCTGGTAGATTATATGGGAGGGTATTGATTGAGAGTGTGAAGATGTGTACAGAGCATCAGATTGGGGAAGAGCAGTGTGGTTTCAGAAGTGGTAGAGGATATGTGGATCAGGTGTTTGCTTTGAAGAATGTGTGTGAAAAATAGTTAGAAAAGCAAATGGAATTGTATGTAGCATTTATGGATCTGGAGAAGGCATACGATAGAGTTGATAGAGATGCTCTGTGGAAGGTATTAATACCATAAGGTGTGGGAGGTAAGTTGTTAGAAGCAGTGAAAAGTTTTTATCGAGGATGCAAGGCATGTGTACGTGTAGAAGGAGAGGAAAGTGATTGGTTCTCAGTGAAAGTAGGTTTGCGGCAGGAGTGTGTGATGTCCCCATGGTTGTTTAATTTGTTTATGGTTGGGGTTGTTAGGGAGGTGAATACAAGAGTTTTGGAAAGAGGGGCAAGAATGCAGTCTGTTTTGGATGAGGGAGCTTGGGAAGTGAGTCAGTTGTTCGCTGATGATACAGCACTGGTGGCCGAATCATGTGAGAAACTGTAGAAGCTGGTGACTGAGTTTGGTAAAGTGTGTGAAAGAAGAAAGTTAAGAGTAAATGTGAATAAGAGCAAGGTTATTAGGTACAGTAGGTTTGATGGTCAAGTCAATTGGGAGGTAAGATTGAATGGAGAAAAAGTGGAGGAAATAAAGTGTTTTGGATATCTGGGGGTGGATCTGGCAGCGGATGGAAACATGGAAGCGGAAGTGAATCATAAGGTGGGGGAGAGGGCGAAAACTCTGGGAGCGTTGAAGAATGTTTGGAAGCCGAGAACATTATCTCGGAAAGCAAAAATGGGTATGTTTGAAGGAATAGTGGTTCCAACAATGTTGTATGGTTGCGAGGCGTGGGCTATGGATAGAGTTGTGCGCTGGAGAGTGGATGTGCTGGAAATGAGATGTTTCAGGACAATATGTAGTGTGAGGTGGTTTGATCGAGTAAGTAACGTAAGGGTAAGAGAGATGTGTGGGAATAAAAAGAGTCTGGTTGAGAGAGCAGGAGAGGGTGCTTTAAAATGGTTTGGTGACATGGAGAGAATGATTGAGGAAAGATTGATCGAGAGTATATATGTGTCAAAGGTGTAGGGAACGAGGAGAAGTGGGAGACCAAGTTGGAGGTGGAAAGATGGAGTAAAGATTATCTATATATATAATTATATATATATATATATATATATATATATATATATATATATATATATATATATATATATATATATATATATATATATATATATATATATATATATATATATATATATATATATATATATATATATATGGGAACTTCAGTGAAGGGAGCAGATGGGAAGGTGATAACAAGTAGTGGTGATGTGAGAAGGAGATGGAGTGAGTATTTTGAAGGTTTGTTGAATGTGTTTGATGATAGAGTGGCAGATATAGGGTGTTTTGGTCGAGGTGGTGTGCAAAGTGAGAGGGTTAGGGAAAATGATTTGGTAAACAGAGAAGAGGTAGTAAAAGCTTTGCGGAAGATGAATGCCGGCAAGGCAGTAGGTTTGGATGGTATTGCAGTGGAATTTATTTAAAAAGGGGGTGATTGTATCATTGACTGGTTGGTAAGGTTATTTAATGTATGTATGACTCATGGTGAGGTGCCTGAGGATTGGCGGAATGCCTGCATAGTGCCATTGTACAAAGGCAAAGGGGATAAGAGTGAGTGCTCAAATTACAGAGGTATAAGTTTGTTGAGTATTCCTGGTAAATTCAATGGGAGGGTATTGATTGAGAATGGTGAAGGCATGTACAGAGCATCAGATTGGGGAAGAGCAGTGTGGTTTGAGAAGTGGTAGAGGATGTGTGGATCAGGTGTTTGCTTTGAAGAATATATGTGAAAAATACTTAGAAAAGCAAATGGATTTGTGTGTAGCATTTATGGATCTGAAGAAGGCATATGATAGAGTTGATAGAGATGCTCTGTGGAAGGTATTAAGAATATATGGTGTGGGCGGCAAGTTGTTAGAAGCAGTGAAAAGTTTTTATCGAGGATGTAAGGCATGTGTACGTGTAGGAAGAGAGGAAAGTGATTGGTTCTCAGTGAATGTAGATTTTTGGCAGGGGTGTGTGATGTCTCCATGGTTGTTTAATTTGTTTATGGATGGGGTTGTTAGGGAGGTGAATGCAAGAGTTTTGGAAAGAGGGGCAAGTATGAAGTCTGTTGGGGATGAGAGAGCTTGGGAAATGAGTCAGTTGTATTGTTCGCTGATGATACATCGCTGGTGGCTGATTCATGTGAGAAACTGCAGAAGCTGGTGACTGAGTTTGGTAAAGTGTGTGAAAGAAGAAAGTTAAGAGTAAATGTGAATTAGAGCAAGGTTATTAGGTACAGTAGTGTTGATGGTCAAGTCAATTGGGAGGTAAGTTTGAATTGAGAAAAACTGGAGGAAGTAAAGTGTTTTAGATATCTGGGAGTGGATCTGGCAGCGGATGGAACCATGGAAGCGGAAGTGGATCATTGGATGGGGGAGGGGGCGAAAATTCTGGGAGCCTTGAAGAATGTGTGGAAGTCGAGAACATTATCTCGGAAAGCAAAAATGGGTATGTTTGAAGGAATAGTGGTTCCAACAATGTTGTATGGTTGCGAGGCGTGGGCTATGGATAGAGTTGTGCGCAGGAGGATGGATGTGCTGGAAATGAGATGTTTGAGGACAATGTGTGATGTGAGGTTGTTTGATCGAGTAAGTAACGTAAGGGTAAGAGAGATGTGTGGAAATAAAAAGAGCGTGGTTGAGAGAGCTGAAGAGGGTGTTTTGAAATGGTTTGGGCACATGGAGAGAATGAGTGAGGAAAGATTGACCAAGAGGATAGATGTGTCGGAGGTGGAGGGAACGAGGAGAAGTGGGAGACCAAATTGGAGTTGGAGAGATGGAGTGAAAAAGGTTCTGTGTGATCGGGGCCTGAACATGTAGGAGGGTGAAAGGAGGGCAAGGAATAGAGTGAATTGGATCGATGTGGTATACCGGGGTTGACGTGCTGTCAGTGGGTTGAATCAGGGCATGTAAAGCGTCTTGGGTAAACCATGGAAAGCTGTGTAGGTATGTATATTTGCGTGTGTGGACGTATGTATATACATGTGTATGGGGGTGGGTTTGGCCATTTCTTTCGTCTGTTTCCTTGCGCTACCTCGCAAACGCGGGAGACAGCGACAAAGCGAAAAAAAAAAAAAAAATATATATATATATATATATATATATATATATATATATATATATATATATATATTTTTTTTTTTTTTCCAAAAGAAGGAACAGAGAAGGGGGCCAGGTGAGGATGTTCCCTCAAAGGCCCAGTCCTCTGTTCTTAACGCTACCTCGCTATCGCGGGAAATGGCGAATAGTATGAAAAAAAAAAAAAAAAAAAATATATATATATATATATATATATATATATATATATATATATATATATATATATATATATATATCTTTTGCTTTGTCGCTGTCTTCCGCGTTAGCGAGGTAGCACAAGGAAACACACGAAAGAATGGCCCACACACATACACATGTATATACATACACGTCCACACGCGCAAATATAGATACCTATACATCTCAACGTATACATATATATACACACACACAGACATATACATATATACACATGTACATAATTCATACTGTATGCCTTTATTCATTCCCATCGCCACATCGCCAAAATTAAATAACAACCCCCTCCCACCTGATGCTTGCGAGGTACCACTAGGAAAAGACAGCAAAGGCCACATTTCGTTCCCACTCATTTTCTAGCTGTCATGTAATAATGCACCGAAACCACAGCTCCCTTTCCACATCCAGGCACCACAGAACTTTCTATGGTTTACCCCAGACGCTTCACATGCTCTGGTTCAATCAATTGACAGCACGTCGATTCCGGTATACCACACAGTTCCAATTCACTCTATTCCTTGCACGCCTTTCACCCACCTGCATGTTCAGGCCACGACCCCCTGATGAAATTAATATCTGTAAGGGTTTAATGTATGCCAGTTTGTCAAAACCAGTGGAACCTAATTGCCCTAAAAGATTTTTGATAGCTATTAACACCTTAAAAAAAGACAAGGACATACATATTACTAAAGCATAAAAGGCTAACACTGTAGTGATTTTAGAAAAAAATAACTACTTATCTAAAATGAATGATTTTCTAAATGATGACACAACATATTCAAAACTTAGTAAAAATCCCTTAGAAGCAGTGAAAGAAGAAAGTTAAGAGTAAATGTGAATAAGAGCAAAGTTATTAGGTACAGTAGGGTTGAGGGTCAAGTTAATTGGGAGGTAAGTTTGAATGGAGAATAACTGGAGGAAGTAAAGTGTTTTAGGTATCTGGGGGTGGATCTGGCAGCGGATGGAACCATGGAAGCGGAAGTGAATCATAGGGTGGGGGAGGGGGCGAAAATCCTGTGAGCCTTGAAGAATGTGTGGAAGTCGAGAGCATTATCTCGGAAAGCAAAAATGTGTATGTTTGAAGGAATAGTGGTTCCAACAATGTTGTATGGTTGCGAGGCGTGGGCTATGGATAGAGATGTGCGCAGGAGGATGGATGTGCTGGAAATGAGATGTTTGAGGACAATGTGTGGTGTGAGGTGGTTTGATCAAGTAAGTAATGTAACGGTAAGAGAGATGTGTGGAAATAAAAAGAGCGTGGTTGAGACAGCAGAGGAGGGTGTTTTGAAATGGTTTCGACACATGGAGAGAATGAGTGAGGAAAGATTGACCAAGTGGATATATGTGTGTGAGGTGGAGGGAACGAGGAGAAGTGGGAGACTAAATTGGAGGTGGAAAGATGGAGTGAAAAAGATTTTGAGTGATCGGGGCCTGAACATGCAGGAGTGTGAAAGGCGGGCAAGGAATAGAGTGAATTGGATCGATGTGGTATACCGGGGTTGACGTGCTGTCAGTGGATCGAATCAGGGCATGTGAAGCGTCTGGGGTAAACCATGGAAAGTTGTGTGGGGCCTTGATGTGGAAAGGGAGCTGTGGTTTCGGGCATTATTGCATGACAGCTAGAGGCTGAGTGTGAACGAATGGGGCCTTTGTTGTCTTTTCCTAGCGCTACCTCGCACACATGAGGGGGGAGGGGGATGGTATTCCATGTGTGGCGAGGTGGCGATGGGAATGAATAAAGGCAGACAGTGTGAATTGTGTGCATGGGTATATATATATGTGTCTCTGTGTGTATATATATGTGTACATTGAGATGTATAGGTATGTATATTTGCGTGTGTGGACGTGTATGTATATACATGTGTATGGGTGTGGGTTGGGCCATTTCTTTCGTCTGTTTCCTTGCGCTACCTCGCAAACGCGGGAGACAGCGACAAAGCAAAATAAATAATAAATAATATATATATATATATATATATATATATATATATATATATATATATATATATATATATATATATATATTTATACTATTCGCCATTTCCCGCAATAACGAGGTAGCGTTAAGAGCAGAGGACTGAGCCTTTGAGGGAATATCCTCACCTGGCCCCCTTCTCTGTTCCTTCTTTTGGAAAATTAAAAAAGAAAGAAAAAAAAACGAGAGGGGAGGATTTCCAGCCCCCCCGCTCCCTTCCCTTTTAGTCGCCTTCTATGACACGCAGGGAATACGTGGGAAGTATTCTTTCTCCCCTATCCCCAGGGATATAAAAACAATTTTAAACAATCTTAAACAATTTTACAATCCTTACAATTCAAAATGGCATCAAGTGATAAAGGAGTTAAAAGAAAGCATGTCAACTCTATACTGTATTACTGTATATAGTATATTTTGGCATTAATGGACCCCCCCACCCCCCGAATAGTCTGTTAAACCAAGGGTTTACTGTATATCTGTCTCACTCTCTCTCGATAATGCTGCAATCAATTTTGCATAATACTCCTTGACTAGCTGTAGTCATTTATCTATCTATTTATCTACATAGTGGTATGTCTGATACCTGTTTCCCTCCGCAGTACCCTCAAGGGGGTAGCCATAACAATTGAGTCTCCATAACTAGTGAACTCCAGTTCCGCTTCTTAGCCTTTACTGCCTCACCCTTAAGAGGCCACGGGCAGTGGCAAGTCTAGTGCAGTGTTTGTATAGGCTCCTACCTAATATTCCTACTGAATAATTCTACCTAACGATCCCACCCAATGTTCTTAACAACTACCTATACTGGATGTTTCTCCCTAAAGCTCCTCCATCAGATTGGGAAGAGCAGTGTGGTTTCAGAAGTGATGGAGGATGTATGGATGAGGTGTTTGCTTTGAAGAATGTATTTGAGAAATACTTAGAAAAACAAATGGATTTGTATGTAGCATTCATGCTTCTGGAGAAGGCATGTGACAGAGTTGATAAATATGCTTTGTGGAAGGTTTCAAGAGTATATTATGTGGGAGTAAGTTGGTAGAAGCAGTGAAATGTTTTTATCGAGGATGTAAGGTATGTGTAGGAGTGAGAAGAAAGTGATTTGTTCCCAGTGAATGTTTGTTTGCGGCAAGGGTTCGTGATGTCTCTATGGTTGTTTAATTTCTTTATCGATGGGGTTATTAGGGAGGTGAATGCAAAAGTTTTGGAGAGAGGGGCAAGTATGCTGTCTGTTGTGGATGAGAGCGCTTGGGAAGGGCGTCAGCTGTTGTTCGCTGAGAACACAGCACCGTTGGTTGATTCGGGTGTGAAACTGCAAAAGCTGGTGATTGAGTTTGGTAAAGTGTGTGAAAAAAGAAAGGTGAGATTGAATGTGAATAAGAGCAAGTTTATAAGGTAATATATGGTTGAGGGACAAGTCAATTGGAAGGTAAAATTTAATGGAGAATAATTGTAGGAAGTGTAGTTTTTTGATATATTGAAGTAAATTGCAGTGATACCTATGGCTCAATGTAAACAACAATTACAGTATAAACATTGATTTCTGAAATGTGGCTTCACTGAGCTGAGAGGGAGATCGGGGATTGTCCGTATTTTGTGTGTCCAGTTCCTGCAAGTCCTCGCCAATAAATCTATGAAAGAAAACAAAATGAAACGTCACATTTGTTCAGTTCATCCAAACTTGATTGAAAAGCCTGCAAAATTTAGAAGGATAAGGAAGAACAGGTTAAAGAATTCGGATTGATGCTCCTTCTGGCTCAGCATTTTCTTTGAATTGGTGCCACTTTCTAACTACTGCATCAACTAATTGTGGCACGGAAAAAAATTGGAAATTTTCATTATAGATAGATGAATCTGTGGACATTTGTGGCGAGCCTCATCTCATGGTTTATTTCAGGCAAAGAGGAGATGAGATAACTCTGGAGGATTTTCTGTTCTGTAGTCCCTTGTCAGTAAACATCACCGGAGGAGACATCTTTGTTATGGTGGACAATTGTTTGAAAACACACAACTTAGACTAGTTGAATTGTTTGTCACTATGTGACAAATATTATATATAGTGTATAGACAGGGTTACGTATCAGTACTGCCAACATACAAAGGTATCATAAACCAGCACTCAAAATATCGAACTGGGTTATGCACCAGCACACAATATATGTCAACCGGCCACCATACCAGTACTTATTATATCTTGGCTGTGACAAAGTACAAGGACGCACATCATACGTGTCTTGGCCATGTATTATATGGAGAGGGATTATCCATTTGATTTCATCATATCAAGCACCAGTTCTCTTAATTACGGATTAGGGCAACTACAACTTTAAAAGTCTAATCAGGGACGATACACCATAGCCCAATGTATGAGCAAAAGCCATGCACCATCAGTCATTGTCAACATTACTCAAAACGAAAGCACTAAGGCCACACACCATAACACAGAATATGTAAGCAAGGGACTACATATAAATCCTTATTATATACAAACAAGAGCCGCACAACATTTCTCACAGTACATAAACAAGGTGCACAAACTCACACACACTCACACACACACACACACACACACACACACACACACACACACACACACACACACACACACACACACACACACACACACACACACACACACACACACACACACACACACACACACACACACACACACACCATTCCTCACAATATACAACAAAAACCAGGCACCATTCTTCATGATACATAAGTAAGGACCATACATAATTTCTCACTGTAAACAAACAAGGACCATACATCATTTTTCACATTACACAAGCAAGGACCACACAGCATTCCTTACAATACATAAGATTTGACCACACACCATTCCTCACTAGCTGCTCATCACACAACAGCCCACGATGTTTGAGCTGTAAATCTGCAATATTACTGGCAACATGGGCACCAAGCATACATATAACAATCCGGAACACACAACAGACACGCAGTAAATCTCACAATACAGAGGCTGGAATCACATGACATAACTCACAGGAAGTACATACAAGTGCTTACAAAATACCCGCCTCGTGACATATGAGTTGATCCTACGTGCCATACTTCAAAACATACACTCCAGGAGCACGCAGGAAAACCCACAATCTGTGCTGGGACCAGGAATCATTATTTCCAATGTATTTGGACCGGGAAATGACGTGCAGGCATCCTATAAATCCCTTACCTTAAGTACATAACAGGAAGAGATCTGTGCACATGCCTCAGAATTCTTGTATTTCCTTCAAGTTATTCATCTTATTTCACGATGCAGAAACGACAGGAAGACGCTGTTGTATAACTGCTGAAATTGCATTGATAGAACTGATGGTTATGGCAGGAAAGTGGTTCTAAACCATTATGGTGATGGAGATCTTTGGAACAGGGATACTGTATACCCTCACATGGGTGAACATAGTTTTGTCATTGGTTTGGGTTGTGATGGTTGAGAAAAGTGAGGCATTATGCATTTACCGAAATACGTGAGACTATGCAAACGTTGATAATGGAAGGCATGACTCTGGACACTTTAAGAGGTAAGTTTAGATCAGTAATAGTTAGAAACGCTGTGACTTGACATACATAAGGGGACTTGGAACTATATGCTGACAAATATAAGTTGATCTAAACTTTTGTACTGACATATACGTGGAATTAAACCTGTGCATTCACACATGTAAATTGATCTTGACTGTCTACTTATATGTGGACCTGGACCTATGTATTGACACATATAAGTCGACCTGGATCTGTATTTGATGCATGTATATGGATCTGGATCTGTTCACTTAGACGTAAAAGTACACTGTAAGACTCACGCACACTACCATTAATTTTTCATTAACTATTTGTTATTATCATTTTACTGTAAGTTACATAGAGTTAGATGCATGTTCCCACGGGCCCACTGTTCCCACGGGCTACTGTTACTCAGGATGTTTGAACACGTAAGATCTGATCTGTTATTTGAACACGTTGTTGAATGGGTGTTGACGGGCTCCCATATAACTCCTGTCAGTGTGACCTGAGGGGATACACTGGCCAGCATCGTCACACTGTTCACTAAGGTGTGTCGTAGTGTGTCATAAGACTATAGCTCAGAGTACTACAGATGTACGTACATATTCTTTTGTAATAAATCTACAAAGGCCGCCTGATCTTCATTGACTACCATCCACGAAGAAGACCTGTATTCATTCCTGACAACTCAACCTTACATACACCAGGAACTATGAACTGATACGTAAGTGGACCTAGACTTGCGTACTGCAATATATACAGTGAGCCTGGATCTTTATTTCAACATACGTAAACGGACCTGGACTAGTGTACTGATACATACAAGTATTGACACATGAGTGGACCTGAAGCTACGTACTGACTCATATCAGTGGACTTAAAACTATATACTGACATGTATGAGTGAACCTCGACCGTGACACACAGAAGTAGACTTGGACCTATGCTGTGACACATAAAGGTGGACCAAGGTCTATGTAGAGATATATGTAAGGAGACCTGAAAGTAGACCTGGACCTTTGTAGTGCTCTTACTCAAATAAATGAACTTTGATCACAGATATTTATGGTAGATAGGACGTTATATTTTTTAGAGTAGATGGTAGTAATGGTAGGCAAGCCATTGTTTACGTAGAGGCTACATGTAAGTGGACATAAATCAGTGGGAGTGGTGATAGGCTGGACCCTACTACAATGGCAAGTAAGTGCACAGGTGGAGGTGGCAGACAGGGCCTGTACTTCTGCAGTGATATATGGCGCATGACCCTTGGTAACGATTGTAGACAAGATCTTGTTCTACTAAACAATGCAGAGGATTTAAACCACTGGTGTAGGTGGCAGCTAGGACACAGTGCCATTTTGTAGAGGGGAACCTGAACTTGTTGGTGGTGGCGGCAGAAATGGACCTGGACCACAGATAGAGTTGGGAGGAAGTACAGACAACCTACACACATACGAGGATCGGGTATATCGTTGATGGTAGTGGTGGTAGTGGTGGGTAGGATCCTGTACATATCAACATAGAAAAGTCACTGCGGCTTGCTTTTGGACTGAATACAAGCAGCGTAAGTGTCTGTGAGACACTATGACATGTGAGGCAGTTTGGATAGTAAGTCTGGTAATGAGACATTACTATAGGCAGTACAATGCTTCGTTTGTGGCATTATACTGTCTCTTTTAAAGCA
Organism: Panulirus ornatus; assembly: GCF_036320965.1. Lineage (NCBI taxonomy): Eukaryota > Metazoa > Arthropoda > Malacostraca > Decapoda > Palinuridae > Panulirus > Panulirus ornatus. The sequence continues at coordinate 25,691,006 of NC_092237.1, read as the reverse complement.
ATGTGTTGTTAGATACCTTCTAATACATGAAGCATCATGATTTATGACGTATAGAGACTGTGTAACTAGTTTCATATGGGGTGTTACATGTTGGACATTTTAGGACGCGTGCCAACTCGCTGTATGACTTCGCAGTAGCTAGGATACTCTAGAATATGAAATGAAACAATGTTGGATGATATATGAGAATGAGTAAGGCAGTGTGAAGTGTCCAACATGACGTGAGATGTTAGTAACATATAATATTTGGTGGAGGTTATGCTATGTACAGCTTCCTGTGATTAGTAAAACGTTTGGTTGTGAGAGATTTTGTGAGGGGTTGGGGCAATGTTTCGTGTGACACTTTCAGGTTATGTAAGATTTTGTCATGGTTATGGCGCGTATCCAAACTCCCGTTGGATGTCTCCGTTTTGTCACTAATGAGTACTGTAAATACTTGCTAAGCTGCCCAATACCTCTCAAGGAAGGGAAGAATCTGTTTTGTACAGGAGGCATTACACTGTGAAATGAGCATCTGCAGTCTCGCAAGTTAATGGTGGTGCAAGAACGCGATACCACATCGCAATCAAATTTACATAGCTTCCTATCATGAGAGAGAGAGAGAGAGAGAGAGAGAGAGAGAGAGAGAGAGAGAGAGAGAGAGAGAGAGAGAGAGAGAGAGAGAGAGAGAGAGAGAGAGAGGTAACTACTGCAAGTATGAAGAAGAAGATCACCTGGCTCCCTACACAGGAGATCAAGCTCTTACCTTGGCTCCTCAATGCTGCCGTGAGTCCGTTATGAAAATACTTGCAGTATACGTCACTTTAAAGATGGGGCGTATTATTTATGCATGGCAAGAGACACTGAAAACTTCATTTGACTTCTTTATGGTTACGTTCAAGTTGAAGAGGACCTGTGTCCATATGATGCTTGAGACTTATCGCTTTATCGCCATAATAATGCCTAACTGGGTTTGGGATTCTTGGCTCATGAAATGATATGCTATTGACTGATGATATATTGGAGGTTACCACACCTTACCTATATGCTTCTATCATTTATGCATATCACAAACTTGTTTAATGTCAAATCTTAATATACTTCAAGTTTAGAAGGTAAGATATGCAAATATTTATCAAATCTACGGAGCTGGAATCTTTAAGAATAGAAAACTTTACCGAAATAATGGTTTTTATCGTAATACAATACAGCAAATCTCAAAAAGCCATTAGTGTAGAGTTAAAATAACTAAACGTATTTTCTACGCACAGTTTTGCCATCTATAGAGTGTTCAACACATCACTGTTATTCACACAATCTCTGCTCCGTTTTCTACCTTTATTAGCAGCAACAAACACAAACCATATCTTTCGGCATTTGTAGTTTATCAATCTACAACCTGATACATTACAGATAACCTCTTGTTATATACTGCAGGACTGTGCATGATTTAAAGAATCATGACATGATGGAAGCAGTGTGACCCTCGCTGGAGCATAACTTGTCACGAGCTCTCATCATGCTTTGGTAGTGGATGTTAACCCATCTAGAGGAGTCGTATATCTAGAGTTGGATACAGTGACCACGTACCTGGTCGGTGCTGGGAATTCGTCTCATATGCTCTTTAGTTAAGAAAATCTTGGATAACTTAGGAAGTGATACTGTGCAGTTTAATAGTAGGTGGATCACAGAGGAAAGAATTTACTGTTCTTCAAGTGTAACGCTGTGTGTGTCTTCAGCCTGATGGTCGTGTTGTGTGTACTCAGAGAGGATAAGATGCTAATTACCACCAGTAAGAAACATCCTCCCGAAATACAAAGAAGACAGTTTTTCTCAATATCTGTTTCCCTGATATGCGTTTAAAAATATTTAGCTATTAACCTTCGTAGTTTAAATTCGCATAAAATCAAACATTTTTTCTCTGGTGAAATTAGGAAAACAATGAAATAGTAATCCTCTAATTATCATTACTATTTTCATTACTACTATGATTATCGTTATTATTACCATTATTGTTATTATTATTATTATTATTATCATTATTATTATTATTATTATTATTATTATTATTATTATTATTATTATTATTATTATTAGTATTTTTTTTTTTTTTTTTTTTTTTTTTTACTTTGTCGCTGTCTCC
>NC_092237.1:25673015-25688784 GCF_036320965.1 Panulirus ornatus | reverse complement strand
CACTTCTGAAACCACACTGCTCATCCCCAATCTGATGCTGTGTACATGCCTTCACCCTCTCAATTAATACTCTCCTATATAATTTCCCAGGAATACTCAACAAACTTATACTTCAGTAATTTGAGCACTCACTCTTATCCCCTTAGCCTTTGTACAATGGCACTATGCAAGCATTCCGCCAGTCCTCAGGCACCTCACCATGAGTCATATATACATCAAATAACCTTACCAACCAGTCAACAATACAGTCATCCCCCTTTTAATAAATTCCACAGCAATATCATCCAATCCCGCTGCCATGCCGGTTTTCATCTTCCGCAAAGCTTTTACTACCACTTTTCTCTTTACCAAATCATTCTCCCTAACCCCCTCACTTTGCACACCACCTCGACGAAAACACCCTATATCTGCCACTCTATCATCAAACACATTCAATAAGCCCTCAAAATACTCATTCCATCTCCTTCTAACATCACCACTACTTTTTATCACCTCACCATTAGTCCCCTTCACTGATGTTCCCATTTCTTCGCTTATCTTACGCACTTTGTTTATCTCCTTCCAAAACATCTTTTTATTCCCCCTGAAAATGAATGATTCTCTCTCAGCCCAACTCTCATTTGCCCTCTTTTTCGCCTGTTGCACCTTTCTATTGACCTCCATGCCTCTTTCTTTTATAGATTTCCCAGTCATTTGAAGTTATTTCCCTGGAAAAATCGCCCTCTCTTCTCTTTCACTAATAATCTTACTTCTTTACCCCATCACTTACTACTCTTTCTAATCTGTCCACCTCCCACGCTTCTCATGCCACAAGCATCTTTTACATAAGCCATCACTGCTTTTGTAAATACATCCCATTCCTCCAACATTCCCCTTACGTCCTTTCTTCTCACCTTTTTCCATTCTGTACTCAGTCTTTACTGACACTTCCCTCACACAAATCTCCTTACCAAGCTCATTTACTATCACCAATCTCTTAACCCAAACAATCTCTCTTCTTTTCTGAAAACCTCTATAAATCTACACCTTCGCCTCCATAAGATAATGATCAAACATCCCTTTAGTTGCACGTCTCAGCACATTAACATCGAAAACTCTCTCTTTCGCGTGACTATCAATTAACAGTTAACCCATTAACGCTCTCTGGCCATCTCTCCTACTTACATACGTTAACTTATGTATATCTCTCTTTTTATACCAGGTATTCCCAATCAACAGTCCTTTTTCAACACATAAATCTACAAGCTCTTCAACATTTCAATTTCCATTTCCATATATATATATATATATATATATATATATATATATATATATATATATATATATATATATATATATATATATATATATATATATATATATATATATATATATATATATATATATATATATATATATATATATACATATGTGTGTGTGTGTGTGTGTGTGTGTATATCTTATTTATCTATATTTTGCTTTGTCGCTGTCTCCCGCGTTAGCGAGGTAGCGCAAGGAAACAGACGAAAGAATGGTCCAGCCCATCCACATACACATGTATATACATACACGTCCACACACGCAAATATACATCCCTATACACCTCAATGTACACATAGATATATACACACACAGACATATACATATATACACATGTACATAATTCATACTGTCTGCCTTTATTCATTCCCACCGCCACCTCGCCACACATGAAATAACAACCCACTCCCCCATCATGTGTGCGAGGTAGCGCAAGGAAAAGACAACAAAGGCCCAATTCGTTCACACTCAGTCTCTAGCTGCCATGAAATAATGCACCGAAACCACACCTCGCTTTCCACATCCAGGCGCCACAGAACTTTCCATGGTTTACCCCAGACGCTTCACATGCCCTGGTTCAATCCATTGAAAGAACGTCGACCCCGGTATACCATATCGTTCCAATTCAATCCTAAATTTTGATGATACTCTCTCACCCCAACTCTCATTTGCCCTCTTTTTCACCGTCTAGCACCTTCCTCTTGACCTCCTGCCTCTTTCTTTTATACATCTTCCAGTCATTTATATTATTTTCTTTGATGTATATCAACAGACTATTACATTTCTCTCTTGTGTCTCCCCTGATGACATGATTATTACCCGAAAGTGCACTTGGGGGCTTATCGGGTTTCATTTTCCCCGTGGACTCATAGAAATTTATATATATATATATATATATATATATATATATATATATATATATATATATATATATATTTTTTTTTTTTTTTTTTTTACTTTGTCGCTGTCTCCCGCGTTTGCGAGGTAGCGCAAGGAAACAGACGAAAGAAATGGCCCAACCCCCCCCCATACACATGTACATACACACGTCCACACACGCAAATATACATACCTACACAGCTTTCCATGGTTTACACCGGACGCTTCACATGCCTTGATTCAATCCACTGACAGCACGTCAACCCCTGTATACCACATCGCTCCAATTCACTCTATTCCTTGCCCTCCTTTCACCCTCCTGCATGTTCAGGCCCCGATCACACAAAATCCTTTTCACTCCATCTTTCCACCGCCAATTTGGTCTCCCTCTTCTCCTCGTTCCCTCCACCTCTGACACATATATCCTCTTGGTCAATCTTTCCTCACTCATTCTCTCCATGTGCCCAAACCATTTCAAAACACCCTCTTCTGCTCTCTCAACCACGCTCTTTTTATTTCCACACATCTCTCTTACCCTTACGTTACTTACTCGATCAAACCACCTCACACCACACATTGTCCTCAAACATCTCATTTCCAGCACATCCATCCTCCTGCGCACAACTCTATCCATAGCCCACGCCTCGCAACCATACAACATTGTTGGAACTACTATTCCTTCAAACATACCCATTTTTGCTTTCCGGGATAATGTTCTCGACTTCCACACATTTTTCAAGGCTCCCAAAATTTTCGCCCCCTCCCCCACCCTATGATCCACTTCCGCTTCCATGGTTCCATCCGCTGACAGATCCACTCCCAGATATCTAAAACACTTCACTTCCTCCAGTTTTTCTCCATTCAAACTTACCTCCCAATTGACTTGACCCTCAACCCTACTGTACCTAATAACCTTGCTCTTATTCACATTTACTCTTAACTTTCTTCTTCCACACACTTTACCAAACTCCGTCACCATATATATATACTCTATACTCTATTCATAGCCCACGTCTCGCAACCATACAACATTGTTGGAACCACTATTCCTTCAAACATTTTTGCTTTCCGAGATAATGTTCTCGACTACCACACATTCTACAACGCTCCAAGGATTTTCGCCCCCTCCCCACCCTATGATTCACTTCCGCTTCCATGGTTCCATCCGCTGCCAGATCCACTCCCAGATATCTAAAACACTTTACTTCCTCCAGTTTTTCTCCATTTAAGCTTACCTCAAAACTGACTTGACCCTCAACCCTACTGTACCTAATAACCTTACTCTAATTCACATTTACTCTTATCTTTCTTCTTTCACACACTTTACCAAACTCAGTCACCAGCTTCTGCAGTTTCTCACATAAATCACCCACCAGCGCTGTGTTATCAGCGAACAACAACTGACTCACTTCCCAAGCTCTCTCATCCCCAACAGACTGCATACTTGCCCCTCTTTCCAAAACTCTTGCATTCACCTACCTAACAACCCGATCCATAAACAAAATAAACGACCATGGAGACATCACATACCCCTGCAGCAAACCTACATTCACTGAGAACCAATCACTTTCCTCTCTTCCTACAGGTACACATGCCTTACATCCTCGATATAAACTTTTCACTGCTTCGAACAACTTGCCTCCCACACAATATATTCTTAGTACCTTCAACAGAGCATCTCTATCAACTCTATCATATGCCTTCTCCAGATCCATAAATGCTACATACAAATCCATTTGTTTTTCCAATTATATCTCACAATCATACTTCAAAGCAAACACCTGATCCACACATCCTCTACAACCACACTGCTGTTCACCAATCTAATGCTCTGTACATGCCTTCACCCTCTAGATCAATACCCTACCATATAATTTACCAGGAATACTCAACAAACTCATACCTCTGAAATTTGAGCACTCACTCTTATACCCTTTGCCTTTATACAATGGCACTATGCACACATTCCGCCAATCCTCAGGCACCTCACCATGAATCACACATACATTAAATAACCTTACCAACTAGTCAACAACACAGTTACCCCCTTTTTTAATAAATTCCATTGCAATACCATCCAAACCTTCTGGCTTGCCGGCTTTCATCTTCCGCAAAGCTTTTACTACATCCTCTCTGTTTACCAAATCATTTTCCCTAACCCTCTCACTTTGCACACCACCTCGACCAAAACACCCTATATCTGCCACTCTATCATCAAACACATTGAACAAACCTTCAAAATACTCACTCCATCTCCTTCCCACATCACCACTACTTGTTATCACCTCCCCATTATATATCTATATATATAATTATATATATATATATATATATATATATATATATATATATATATATATATATATATATATATATATATATATATATATATATATATATATATATTTTTTTTTTTTTTTTTTGCTTTCTCGCTGTCTCCCGCGTTTGCGAGGTAGCGCAAGGAAACAGACGAAAGAAATGGCCCAACCCACCCCCATACACATGTATATGCATACGTCCACACACGCAAATAAACATACCTACACAGCTTTCCATGGTTTACCCCAGACGCTTCACATGCCCTGATTCAATCCACTGACAGCACGTCAACCCCGGTATACAACATCGCTCCAATTCACTCTATTCCTTGCCCTCCTTTCATCCTCCTGCATGTTCAGGCCCCGATCACACAAAATCTTTTTCACTCCATCTTTCCACCTCCGATTTGGTCTCCCACTTCTCCTCGTTCCCTCCACCTCCGACACATATATCCTCTTGGTCAACCTTTCCTCACTCATTCTCTCCATGTGCCCAAACCATTTCAAAACACCCTCTTCTGCTCTCTCAACCACGCTCTTTTTATTTCCACACATATCTCTTACCCTTACGTTACTTACTCGATCAAACCACCTCACACCACACATTGTCCTCAAACATCTCATTTCCAGCACATCCATCCTCCTGCGCACAACTCTATCCATAGACCACGCCTCGCAACCATACAACATTGTTGGAACCACTATTCCTTCAAACATACCCATTTTTGCTTTCCGAGATAATGTTCTCGACTTCCACACATTCTTCAAGGCTCCCAAAATTTTCGCTCCCTCCCCCACCCTATGATCCACTTCCGCTTCCATGGTTCCATCCTCTGCCAGATCCATTCCCAGAAATCTAAAACACTTTACTTTCTCCAGTTTTTCTCCATTCAAACTCACCTCCCAATTGACTTGACCCTCAACCCTACTGTACCTAATAACCTTGCTCTTATTCACATTTACTCTTAACTTTCTTCTTTCACACACTTTACCAAACTCAGTCACCAGCTTCTGCAGTTTCTCACATGAATCAGCCACCAGCGCTGTATCATCAGCGAACAACAACTGACTCACTTCCCAAGCTCTCTCATCCCCAACAGACTTCATACTTGCCCCTCTTTCCAAAACTCTTGCATTTACCTCCCTAACAACCCCATCCATAAATAAATTAAACAACCATGGAGACATCACACACCCCTGCCGCAAACCTACATTCACTGAGAACCAATCACTTTACTCTCTTCCTACACGTACACATGCCTTACATCCTCAATAAAAACTTTTCACTGCTTCTAACAACTTGCCTCCCACACCATATATTCTTAATACCTTCCACAAAGCATCTCTATCAACTCTATCATATGCCTTCTCCAGATGCATAAATGCTACATAGAAATCCATTTGCTTTTCTAAGTATTTCTCACATACATTCTTCAAAGCAAACACCTGGTCCACACATCCTTTACCACTTCTGAAACCACACTGCTCTTCCCCAATCTGATGCTCTGTACATGCCTTCACGCTCTCAATCAATACACTCCCATATAATTTACCAGGAATACTCAACAAACTTATACCTCTGTAATACATATATATATATATATATATATATATATATATATATATATATATATATATATATATATATGTATATATATATATATATATATATATATATATATATATATATATATATATATATATACATATATATATATATATATATATATATATATATATATATATATATATATATATATACATATATATATATATATCATATTATCATTTTTTATTATACTTTGTCGCTGTCTCCCGCGTTTGCGAGGTAGCGCAAGGAAACAGACGAAAGAAATGGCCCAACCCCCCCCCATACACATGTATATACATACGTCCACACACGCAAATATACATACCTACACAGCTTTCCATGGTTTACCCCAGACGCTTCACATGCCTTGATTCAATCCACTGACAGCACGTCAACCCCGGTATACCACATCGCTCCAATTCACTCTATTCCTTGCCCTCCTTTCACCCTCCTGCATGTTCAGGCCCCGATCACACAAAATCTTTTTCACTCCATTTTTCCACCTCCAATTTGGTCTCCCTCTTCTCCTCGTTCCCTCCACCTCCGACACATTTATCCTCTTGGTCAATCTTTCCTCACTCATCCTCTCCATGTGCCCAAACCACTTCAAAACACCCTCTTCTGCTCTTTCAACCACGCTCTTTTTATTTCCACACATCTCTCTTACCCTTACGTTACTCACTCGATCAAACCACCTCACACCACACATTGTCCTCAAACATCTCATTTCCAGCACATCCATCCTCCTGCGCACAACTCTACCCATAGCCCACGCCTCGCAACCATACAACATTGTTGGAACCACTATTCCTTCAAACATACCCATTTTTACTTTCCGAGATAATGTTCTCGACTTCCACACATTCTTCAAGGCCCCCAGAATTTTCGCCCTCTCCCCCACCCTATGATCCACTTCCGCTTCCATGGTTCCATCCGCTGCCAGATCCACTCCCAGATATCTAAAACACTTCACTTCCTCCAGTTTTTCTCCATTCAAACTCACCTCCCAATTGACTTGACCCTCAACCCTACTGTACCTAATAACCTTGCTCTTATTCACATTCACTCTTAACTTTCTTCTTCCACACACTTTACCAAACTCAGTCACCAGCTTCTGCAGTTTCTCACATGAATCAGCCACCAGCGCTGTATCATCAGCGAACAACAACTGACTCACTTCCCAAGCTCTCTCATCCCCAACAGACTTCATACTTGCCCCTCTTTCCAAAACTCTTGCATTTACCTCCCTAACAACCCCATCCATAAACAAATTAAACAACCATGGAGACATCACACACCCCTGCCGCAAACCTACATTCACTGAGAACCAATCACTTTCCTCTCTTCCTACACGTACACATGCCTTACATCCTCGATAAAAACTTTTCACTGCTTCTAACAACTTTCCTCCCACACCATATATTCTTAATACCTTCCACAGAGCATCTCTATCAACTCTATCATATGCCTTCTCCAGATCCATAAATGCTACATACAAATCCATTTGCTTTTCTAAGTATTTCTCACATACATTCTTCAAAGCAAACACCTGATCCACACATCCTCTACCACTTCTGAAACCACACTGCTCTTCCCCAATCTGATGCTCTGTACATGCCTTCACCCTCTCAATCAATACCCTCCCATATAGTTTACCAGGAATACTCAACAAACTTATACCTCTGTAATTTGAGCACTCACTCTTATCCCCTTTGCCTTTGTACAATGGCACTATGCACGCATTCCGCCAATCCTCAGGCACCTCACCATGAGTCATACATACATTAAATAACCTTACCAACCAGTCAACAAATCAGTCACCCCCTTTTTTAATAAATTCCACTGCAATACCATCCAAACCTGCTGCCTTGCCGGCTTTCATCTTCCGCAAAGCTTTCACTACCTCTTCTCTGTTTACCAAATCATTTTCCCTAACCCTCTCACTTTGCACACCACCTCGACCAAGACACCCTATATCTGCCACTCTATCATCAAACACATTCAACAAACCTTCAAAATACTCACTCCATCTCCTTCTCACATCACCAGTACTTGTTATCACCTCCCCATTTGCGCCCTTCACTGAAGTTCCCATTTGCTCCCTTGTCTTACGCACTTTATTTACCTCCTTCCAGAACATCTTTTTATTCTCCCTAAAATTTAATGATACTCTCTCACCCCAACTCTCATTTGCCCTTTTTTTCACCTCTTGCACCTTTCTCTTGACCTCCTGTCTCTTTCTTTTATACATCTCCCACTCAATTGCATTTTTTCCCTGCAAAAATCGTCCAATTTCCTCTCTCTTCTCTTTCACTAATACTCTTACTTCTTCATCCCACCACTCACTACCCTTTCTAATCAACCCACCTCCCACTCTTCTCATGCCACAAGCATCTTAGGAGTAGCAATACTCCTGAAACAGGAGTTGTGGGAGTATGTGATAGAGTGTAAGAAAGTAAATTCTCGATTAATATGGGTAAAACTGAAAGTTGATGGGAGAGAGGTGGGTGATTATTGGTGCATATGCACCTGAGCATGAGAAGAAAGATCAAGAGAGGCAAGTGTTTTGGGAGCAGCTGAATGAGTGTGTCAGTGGTTTTGATGCACGAGACCGGGTTATAGTGATGAGTGATTTGAATGCAAAGGTGAGTAAAGTGGCAGTTGAGGGAATAATTGGTATAAATGGGGTGTTCAGTGTTGTAAATGGAAATGGTGAAGAGCTTGTAGATTTATGTGCTGAAAAAGGACTGATGATTGGGAATACCTGGTCAAAAAGCGAGATATACATAAGTATACTTATGTAAGTAGGAGAGATGGCCAGAGAGCGTTATTGGATTACGTGTTAATTGACAGGCGTGCGAAAGAGAGACTTTTGGATGTTAATGTGCTGAGAGGTGCAACTGGAGGGATGTCTGATCATTATCTTGTGGAGGCTATGGTGAAGATTTGTATGGGTTTTCAGAAAAAAAGAGTGAATGTTGGGTGAAGAGGGTGGTGAGAGTAAGAGAGCTTGGGAAGGAGACCTGTGTGAGGAAGTACCAGGAGAGACTGAGTACAGAATGGAAAAAGGTGAGAACAATGGAAGTAAGGGGAGTGGGGGAGGAATGGGATGTATTTAGGGAATCAGTGATGGATATATATATATATATATATATATATATATATATATATATATATATATATATATATATATATATATATATATATCATCCCTGGGGATAGGGGAGAAAGAATACTTCCCACGTATTCCCTGCGTGTCGTAGAAGGCGACTAAAAGGGAAGGGGGCGGGGGGCTGGAAATCCTCCCCTCTGTTTTTTTTTATTTTTCCAAAGAAGGAACAGAGAAGGGGGCCAGATGAGGATATTCCCTCAAAGGCCCAGTCCTCTGTTCTTAACGCTACCTCGCTAACGCGGGAAATGGCGAATAGTATGAAAGAAGAAAAAGATTTGTGTATGTATATATATATATATATATATATATATATATATATATATATATATATATATATATATATATATATATATATATGTATATATATATATATATATATATATATATATATATATATATATATATATATATATATATATATATATATGTATATATATATATATATATATATATATATATATATATATATATATATATGTATATATATATATATATATATATATATATATATATATATATATATATATATAAATATATATATATATATATATATATATATATATATATATATATATATATATATATATATATATATATATATATATATATATATATATATATATATATATATATATATATTATATATATATATATATATATATATATATATATATATATATATATATATATATATATATATATATATATATATATATATATATATATATATATATATATATATATATATATATATGTTGACGTCATGAAGACTTTTTGTAATTTACAGAAATACAGTAATTTAACTAATGATGAAATTAATATCAGTAAGGGTTTAGTGTCTGCCACTTTGCCAAACCAGTGGAACCTAATTGCCCTCAAAGACTTATAAGAACTATTAATACCTTAAAAATAGAGAAGTATATACAAATTACTAAAGTAGATAAGGATAACAATATTATGATTTTAGACAAAAATACAATTAATCTAAAATGAATGATCTTTTGAATTATGACACAACATATGCTAAATTCAGTAAAAATCCCTTAGAAGCAGGTAATTCCCATTTCAATAGCGAAATGAACTTGTTGTTGAAAGATAATGGTTCTCCTGTCAAAAGCTTGTCATCTTTGTCCCCTTCATTGACATATATGTACGAACTTATCAAAACACATAAACAGCTTTTCTAGCAAGACCTATGGTAAGTTCAATACACTCCATTACATATAAATTTTCAGAGTAGGTAGTCTCTTTATTAAGCCCTTAAAGGGTAAAGTATCAAATTCTAATATCATTAACGATGTTGATTTAGTCAACAAGCTGAACAATATCAATGATGATTTTCACTTCAAACTATTTAGCTTTGATGTTTCCTCACTTTTCACAGAAGTCCCAATTGATGACCTTTCAAAATATCTATTTGATGACTTGGATGATATTCTTTTACCTGTTTCAAAGCATGTTTTCATTTAACTGATAAAATTATTTATAAAAGACTGTGTATTTCAATTCAATAGAGATTTTCATGCTCAAAAATTTGGTATACCAATATGTAACCCTCTTTTCCTTGTACTAATCAATCTTTACATGTTGTGTTTTGAAACAAAATTAATAAAGGATATCTTACACTCTATTGCAATTTGGTTTAGGTATGTAGATGATGTTCTTTGTGTTTCGGCAAGAAAATAAAAATTTACAAATATTTCTCACCTTACTTGACAATTTAGTACCTTCCACCAAATCTACTCTAAAAAATGAAAATAATGGTATGTTACCATTTTTAGATTCCATGATCCATAGGCAAGGAAACATGATTTAGTTTAGCTTATACAGAAAACCTAGCAATCCATGCTCATATTTTCTTCATTTCGCATCTCAACATGACAGAGTTAAATCATCATCATTTCAATATCTGTCCCTTAGGGCATTACGTATTTGCCAGTCTAGAGTTTATGGAAGATGAGTGTTTGAAGATATATTCTATTAGATGTAAGTTTAAGTACCCTAGAACTTTCACTTATAAATCCCAAAAGTTAGCAATTAAATCATTTCATGGAGTTAAGCCCAAACCTCCCATTGACACCAAGAATGTTTCAGCTCTCACTTTTGATAATAATTTTACTTTATTTCCCGTATTGTCCAAAGCCTCTAATGCAAATGCTTCCATCAGCAACAATAGTACTATAAAGAATATCTTAATCAGGAATTCACCAGATTATTCTGCTGGATGCATCTATAAAGTTCCTTGTGGAAACTGTGATAAATTTCATGTTGGGCAGACTGGTAATGATCTTTCTGTTAGACCTAAGCAACATAAATATAGTATAAGAACGTGACAAGAATCAAATGCCTTGTTTTATCACGTTAAAAACTATAATCATTGTATTGATTGGAGTAATGCCATCTCAGTTATTAACTCTCACTCAGTTAACTGTAAATCTATGAATCTCCTATTATCAAATACACAAAGAAATATAATCTTGATATCAGTGATGGTCTCTGCAAATTAGATAGCTTTACTGTTGATAAAATTTGTAAAATGATAAGTTTATGAACGCTCGTTGTCTGTCATGGACAATCGCTAGTTTACCAAATGGCGTCCTAGCTTCATCTATTCGATGTATATCAACTGACTATTATATTTCTGTCTTGTGTCTACCCTGATGTGATTATTACACGAAAGTGCCCTTGGGGATTTATCGGGTTTGATTGTCCCCGTGGACTCAGAGGAATTTGTATTTCTGCTGAGAGGTGCAACTGGAGGGATGTCTGATCATTATCTTGTAGAGGCAAATGTGAAGATTTATAGGTGCTTTCAGAAAAGAAGACAGAATGTTGGGGTGAAGAGAGTGGTGAGAGTAAACGAGCTTGGGAAGGAGACTTGAATGAGGAAGTACCAGGAGAGACTGAGTACAGAATGGAAAAAAGTGAAAACAAAGAAGGTAAGGGGAGTGGGGGAGGAATGGGATGTATTTAGGGAAGCAGTGATGGCTTGCACAAAAGATGCATGTGTCATGAGAAGCGTGGGAGGAAGGTTGATAAGAAAGGGTAGTAAGTGGTTGGATGAAGAAGTAGAATTATTGGTGAAAGAGAACAGAGAGGCATTTGGACGATTTTTGAATGGAAAAATGCAAATGATTCGGAGATGTATAAAAAAAACAGGCAGGACGTCAAGAAAAAGGTGCAAGAGGTGAAAAAGAGGGCAAATAAGAGTTGGGGTGAGAGAGTATCATCAAATTTTAGGGAGAATAAAAAGATGTTTTGGAAGTAGGTAAATAGTGCGTAAGAGAATAGAGCAAATGGGAACTTCAGTGAAGGGGGCAAATGGGGAGGTGATAACAAGTAGTGGTGATGTGAGAAGGATATGGAGTGAGTATTTTTTAAGGTATGTTGAATGTATTTGATGATAGAGTGGCAGATATTGGGTGTTTTAGTCGAGGTGGTGTGCAAAGTGAGAGGGTTAGGGAAAATGATTTGGTAAACAGAGAAGAGGTAGTAAAAGCTTTGCAGAAGGTGAAAGCCGGGAAGACAGCAGGTTTGGATGGTATTGCAGTGGAATTTATTAAAAAAGGGGGTGACTGTATTGTTAACTGTTTGGTAAGGTTATTTAATGTATGTATGATTCATGGTGCGGTGCATGAGAATTGGCGGAATGCTTGCATAGTGCCGTTGTGTAAAGGCAAAGGGGATAAGAGTGAGTGCTCAAATTACAGAGGGATATGTTTGTTGAGTAATCCTGGTAAATTATATGGGAGAGTATTGATTGAGAGGGTGAAGGCACGTAGAGAGCATCAGATTGTTGAATATTAGCGGGTTTCAGAAGTGGTAGAGGATGTGTGGATCAGGTGTTTGCTTTGAAGAATGTATGTGAGAAATACTTAGAAAAGCAAAGGGATTTGTATGGAGCATTTATGGATATGGAGAAGGCATATGATAGAGTTGATAGAGATGCTCTGTGCAAGGTACTAAGAATATATGGTGTGGGTGGTAATTTGTTAGAAGCAGTGAAAAGTTATTATCGAGTATGTAAGGTATGTGTACGTGTAGGAAGAGAGGAAAGTGATTGGTTCTCAGTGAATGTAGGTTTGTAGCAGGGATGTGTGATGTCTCCATGGCTGTGTAATTTGTTTATGGATGGGGTTGTTAGGGAGGTGAATGCAAGAGTTTTGGAAAGAGAGGCTAGTATGCAATCTGTTGTGAATGAGAGAGCTTGGGAAGTGAGTCAGTTGTTGTTCGCTGATGATACATTGCTGGTGGCTGATTCATGTGAGAGACTGCAGAAGCTGGTGACTGAGTTTGGTAAAATGTATAAAAGAAGAAAGTTAAGAGAGTAAATGTGAATAAGAGCAAGGTTATTAGGTACATTAGGTTTAAGGGTCAATTCAATTGGGAGGTAAGTTTGAACGGAGAAAAATGGAGGAAGTAAAGTGTTTTAGATATCTGAGAGTGGATCTGGCAGCGGATGGAACCATGAAAGAGGAAGTGAATCATAGGGTGGGGGAGGGGGCGAAAATACTGGGAGCCTTGAAGAATGCTTGAAAGTCGAGAACATTATCTCGGAAAGCAAAAGTGGTTATGTTTGAAGGAATAGCGGTTCCAACAATGTTTTATGGTTTCGAGGCGTGGGCTATGGATAGAGTTGTGCGCAGGAGGATGGATATGCTGAAAATGAGATGTTTCAGGACATTTTGTGGTATGAGATGGTTTGATCGAGTAAGTAATGTAAGGGTAAGAGAGATGTGTGGAAATAAAAAGAGTGTGGTTGAGAGAGCAGAAAAGGTTGTTTTGAAATGGTTTCGTCACATGGGGAGAATGAGTAAGGAAAGATTGACCAAGAGGATGTATGTGTCAGAAGTGGAGGGAACGAGGAGAAGTGGGAGACCAAATTTTAGGTGGAAAGATGGAGTGAAAAAGATTTTGAGTGATCGGGGCCTGAACATGCAGGAGGGTGAAAGGCGTGCAAGGAATAGAGTGAATTGGAACCATGTGGTATAGCGGGGTCGACGTACTGTCAATGGATTGAATCAGGGCATATGAAGCGTCTGGGGTAAACCATGGAAAGTTCTGTGGTGCCTGGATGTGGAAAGGGAGCTGTGGTTTCGGGCATTATTCCATGATAGCTAGAGACTGAATGTGAACGAATGGGGCCTTTGTTGTCTTTTCCTAGCGCTACCTCGCACACATGAGGGGAAGGGGGATGTTATTCTGTGTATAGCGAGATGGCGATGGAAATGAATAAAGGCAGACAGTGTGAATTGTGTGCATGTGTATATATGTATATGCCTGTGTGTGTATATATATGTGTACATTGAGATGTATAGGTATGTATATTTGTGTGTGTGGACATGTATGTATATACATGTGTATCGGGGTGGGTTGTTCCATTTCATTCGTCTGTTTCCTTGCGCTACCTCGCAAACGCGGGAGACAGTAACAAAGAAAAATGATAAATAGAATAATATGTATATATATATATATATATATATATATATATATATATATATATATATATATATATATATATATATATATATATATATATATATATATATTTTTTTTTTTTTTTTTTTTTTTTTATACTTTGTCGCTGTCTCCCGCGTTTGCGAGGTAGCGCAAGGAAACAGACGAAAGAAATGGCCCAACCCCCCCCCCCCATACACATGTACATACGTCCACACACGCAAATATACATACCTACACAGCTTTCCATGGTTTACCCCAGACGCTTCACATGCCTTGATTCAATCCACTGACAGCACGTCAACCCCTGTATACCACATCGCTCCAATTCACTCTATTCCTTGCCCTCCTTTCACCCTCCTGCATGTTCAGGCCCCGATCACACAAAATCTTTTTCACTCCATCTTTCCACCTCCAATTTGGTCTCCCTCTTCTCCTCGTTCCCTCCACCTCCGACACATATATCCTCTTGGTCAATCTTTCCTCACTCATTCTCTCCATGTGCCTATATATATATATATATATATATATATATATATATATATATATATATATGTATATATAGAATGTAAGAAAGTAAATTCTATATATATATATATATATATATATATATATATATATATATATATATATATATATATATGTATATGTATAATGTAAGAAAGTAAATTCTATATATATATATATATATATATATATATATATATATATATATATATATATATATATATATATATATATATATATATATATATATATATATATGTATATATAGAATGTACGAAAGTAAATTCTCGATTAATATGGGTAAAACTGAAAGTTGATGGAGAGAGATGGGTGATTATTGGTGCATATGCACCTGGGTATGAGAAGAAAGATCATGAGAGGCAAGTGTTTCGGGAGCAGCTGAATGAGTGTGTTAGTGGTTTTGATGCACGAGACCGGGTTATAGTGATTGGTGATTTTAATGCAAAGGCGAGTAATGTGGCAGTTGAGGGAATAATTGGTATACATGGGGTGTTCAGTGTTGTAAATGGAAATGGCGAAGAGCTT